>NC_136265.1:28675435-29085435 GCF_964187855.1 Myxine glutinosa
CCCCTGCCGTTCCAGCCTCGTTTGGACCATTTGTATACTGGTCTCAACCCTCCCTGCACTCACCTTTGCTTAATTAAACGATGCACTTATGAGTGGTGCGGTTCTGCCCAAATGTTTACAGACAATCTCATGAATGGTGATGGTGAAAGGACTATGTTGAGGCTTACCTGTTGACTACATGTTATCACACAAAATGTGCATGTTTATTATGTTGTTTAAAGGTGTTGGACTTTGGATGAGTTTCTTATGCCAGATTAACTTGTGCTCCACCATCTTGTTTCCCTTCAGTAAAGTTGATCGACATGCTGACAAAAGATCGATACAATCACCGAATGGCCTTCATTTTGGAGTATGTGGAAGCAGGTGAGGTTTCGGATGTCATTTTGCTGAAAATCCACTGTTTGTATCAATCAAGTCCAATTTTACTTGAGTAGTTAAATAAGTTAGTAATTAGTAAACATGAATTATGGTGTCCTGATTGTTGGACCATCTCTTTCAGTTCTGACAAATCTCAGTTTCACCCTGTCGCTTCGGCACGATTGTAAAATACAATTAACTGATCAATTTTTCTGGTCAAACACAGGAAGTGGTTCGGTTTCTTGACTTTACAGGCTTCACCATCACCCCACAGGATTCAGGAGACCCGTTTGTGATTGTGCTTCCTCTCACATAGGTGATGAGATGGCAGCATCACAAACTTATTTGGTTTCTGTGAAATACGAAGCTCTCAAATTATAATCACGAGCAACGGTACCCGCCCTATGGGCGGGGCTTCAATTGGGAAGCCGAAATGAAAAGGCAAAATATCAGAAATTGAAGGCAGAATTTTTTTTATTTTAAACGATTCATACAAACATCCGTCAAATCACATCACACGTAAATCATCAAAATCTAAACAGTATCTTTAGAATTTCAATAAAAGCCACATCACTGTTCATATCGGTAAATATTATTCCATCGTGTTTCAAACTTCCTGTTGATCTGTAGCATCCATCAGGCCTTGGTACTTGACTGCACGGATCGTCCTCTGGTTGTTCGTTGCCCACCGAAGTGTTGACGCTTCAGCCTTGGCATACTGATCGCATGCGTACTGCTGAGTAAGTCGTCGACACCTCATGATCTGATTGAAATTTTGATCTCCGATCTGAAGGCGGAACCTTGCGAACTCACTTGGGGATATAGTGCTCCAATCCTCCTCTTTGGCGTTAGAGCCACTTTAAGCTGGACTTTCCTGGCGCTCTGGTGTGCAGCTTATGCGAACGTTATGCGAACATGAATGTTATGCGGGAGACCAAATCTGAGAATACTGGACACCAAAGCTGAAATTGGAAAAACTAAATAGCCTATTTTACTCCTGGAGATCCCAGGATTAACCACACAAAATATCGTTTCGATCGGTTGAGCCGTTTTTACGGTACCTTCGAACAGACAGACATTTGGTGAATTATAGTAAGATAATCAATTATAGTAAGATAAGTCCATCAAATTGGACCCTCACTCCTTACGATCTGGTTCACCAGATCTGTATTGCTCGGACTGCCTCCGAGACTGGTGTGCAGCTGTGTCACGTACTTGTTCCTGCCTCCGATAGTCCTCGTCTAGGCAAGCCTTCTTTCTTGCAACAGCTTCCTTGGACGTTTTTGTAAATGAGGCTTTCCGTTTGGTAGGCATTTTACCGGTTTATCTGGAACTACCCGCCCAGAAACACGTACCAGAGAAAACAAATCGTTTTGGCAATGGCCTCTCCAATATTGTACCCATTTGTGACGTTTGTCACATTGTCTCCAGTACCCGTTTGTGACAACGTTTTCATTGTGACGAAAATATTCGAATTTCACGAATAGGTGAATTGTGATTGTGTTTCATTGTGATGTTGGTACAAAATCATTCCATTTTTTTTCTGAAAGAAAAGTGTACAGTTATCACGATTTGAAACACGATGGAATAATATAATAATGAAATAAAATAAAAGGTCTTTAATAAAAAAAAATTAATAAAAGGTTTAAAGGAATAATAAAAGGTCTTTTTCCGAGGTCACCGGGTTCGATAGGTGCAGCTGTGCAGCGATCGGTGCAGCCGTTTGTGCAGCACCCGGGAAAACAACATCGTCACTGAGAACAATGGACGTTATGTGAACATGAATGTTATGCGGGAGACCAAATCTGAGAATACTGGACACCAAAGCTGAAATTGGAAAAACTAAATAGCCTATTTTACTCCTGGAGATCCCAGGATTACCCACACAAAATATCGTTTCGATCGGTTCAGCCGTTTTTACGGTACCTTCGAACAGACAGGCATTTGGTGAATTATAGTAAGATAATCACATCAAATTGCACGCTTCCACTTCCGGTTCTGCTGGTGAGGCTGGACTCATTTTGCAATAAATGTTCCTTTTCCAAAAATCGTCCAACAATTTCGAAAATGCAAACTCACCCCTCCCCTCCTAAACTCCCCCATCACCCTTCCCTTTCAAATCTCCCCCTTGCCCCTCCCCTCATAAATTCCTTCCTCACTCCTCCATTTCAAAACTCCCCCTCCCCATCCCCTTCAAATCTCCCCACCCTCCTTTTTTCTCCAATTGTCCCCTCTCACCCCTCCTCCTCAAAGCATCCTCCTCCCCACTTATTTTCCCTTCCAACTCTTACCTTCATCTCCTCCAACCCTCTTCTTCACTCTGCCCCCCTCAAACAACACCTCACCTCATCAGTACCTCATCCAATCACCATCAAACATTTTGTCCTGCTCATCCTTCACTTTCTCCTCGCTCTTCTGAAATCTCCGACACACTATCAACAGCTCTGCCTACCTCCTCCTCCTCTCCCTCATCTTACCCTACTCCTCCCTTTCCTGTATCCGATGCACCCCCTTCTTCTTCCTTGACGGTATGGACCTCAAACATCCGGGGCCTTCGCTCAAACCTGACTGATCTCTCCATTCAGGTTGCTTCTGACAAACCAGACTTAATCTGCTTAACAGAAACTTTCCTCCTTCAAGATGTCTTTTATTTCTTAATATCTCTCCCTGGTTACTCCCTCCTCCGTTATGATAGACTTGACCCTCGTCCTGGAGGTGGGATTGCTATCTTTATCAAAAACTCTCTTCCTCACTCTCCCTGCACTGCCCTCTCTCCACCTCACCCCCAGCAGTACCTCTGGCTACGGCTTCCCCTTCGCTCCCACCTTTTGTTCATATGTGTGTTGCACCGTCCACCAAACGGTGATGACGCCATCTACATCTCGCTGTCTGATAATGTGGACCAACTTCTATCTGCTCATCCCAACTCTCTCTTCCTCATATGTGGTGATTTCAACTGTTGTCATGCCAGCTGGCTGGGTGTGGGTACCTCGCACACCAGCCATGGCACCTCAGCAAAGGACTTCTGCGACCAACTGGGACTGACACAATCTGTCAATTTCCCGACCCGGATCTCAGTCAAAGGAGCATCTTCTCTTCTGGACTTGGTAATGACAAACTTCCCTGCAAATGTCTGCTGCTCTTCTTCTGCCCCAATCGGTTCATCTGACCATATGCTTGTTAAAGTGGACATCTCTCTGGCCATTCTCAGAGAGCCTCCTCAGTGTCGACGAGTCTGGCATTTCACTGAGGCCAACTGGCACGGTCTTCAAGCAGCCATTAATCATCTGGACTGGTCTCCCATCTCTCTTGCCTCTGACATCAACTCATCCTGGGAATTCTTCCAAAGTAAATTGCTCTCTCTCTTGCACAAATTTATCCCATCTCGTCTTCAGTTGTCATACCCTTCCTCCCGTCCATGGTGCACGGAATCTTGTGGTGAGGCAGTTGCCCTGAAACAACTTGCCTTCGCCTCCTGGAAGGCAAATCCAATGGAAGGCAATCTCATTTCCTTTGACAAAGCCCGGAACAAGTGTGTGTCTACCCTCAGGAGAGCCAGGAAACACTATCTCTCCACTCTCAAGACTGAACTCTCAAACCTGTCTCCCTCTTCAAAATCCTGGTGGCATCTGGTCAAATCTGTTTCTGCTGTTTGTTCCACCTCCATCCCCTCCCTTACCTCAAATGGCTACACAGCTGGCTCCGCACGTGAAAAAGCTGAATGCCTCAACTCTGTGTTTGCCTCAATATCTTGTGTCTCAAACCCATCTCTCTCTGTACTCACTGTACCCAGTCGAACTTGGACTCTGTGTCCTTCTCTCCTGACAAGGTGGAGAAGTTTCTGTCAAACCTCGACTCTGATTCTGCAACTGGACCAGACGGCATCAACCCACGGGTCCTAAAATCCTGCTCTGTTGCTCTTTCACACCCTCTCTCTGTTCTCTTCACCCTCTCTTTTGCTCAAGGACATCTGCCATCAGCTTGGAAATCAGCCAACATTTTCCGCTTTACACATAAAAGGTGCAAAAACAGATCCTTGCAACTACAGACCAATCAGCCTGCTCCCAATTATCAGCAACGTCATGGAATCCATCATTGTTTCAGATAGCAAATCCTTCCTCTTCTCCAATGGCTTGATCTCTGATCATCAATTTCGATTCAGACCAGATCATTCTGCTCTAGACGTGCTGTTTATGCTGTCTCAACAATGGATGGAGGTTATCAATGCCAAACAGGAAATCAGAGCTGTCTCCCTTGACATATCACGTGCCTTCGATATGGTCTTGCAGCCCGCTCTGCTCACCAAACTCTCCTCCTATGATATCCATGGAAATCTTCACACATGGCTTGCTGACTCCTCTCTGGTGGTCGTCAACATGTGGCCCTGAATGCATTTCTCTCATCTCCCCTTCCTGTTCAGGCTGGAGTTCCCCAAGGCAGTGTTCTGGGCCCAGTGCTTTTTCTGGTCTTCATCAATGATCTCTCCAACTCTGGAAAATCCTCTCCATCTCTTTGCTGATGACTCCACTCTCTGCCACTCCATACCTCATCCCTCAGATCGGCAGTCTGTAGCCTCCTCACTCTCTGCAGACCTTGACAAAATCACAGACTGGTCAAACAAGTGGAACATGTCTTTCAAGCCTAACAAATCTCACACTCCTACGATGTCTCTCCGAAAAGATGGACTGGACAACCCTCCCATCTACTTTCTCAACAATCCTCTTGAAGAAGTTCTGTCACTCAAGCTGTTGGGCCTCATTATCTGCCATGATCTTTCCTGGGAAAACCACATTTCAAGCTGGCCTCCAAAGCCAGTCGCCGACTGGGCATCCTCCGTTGTGCGAAGTCCTTCCTTGGCACACATGAGCTCCTCACCACATACAAGGCTTTCCTCTGCAGCTCAATGGAATACTGCTCTCCCCTCTGTGCTGGTGCTCCTGCCTCACTCCCAGCTCGGCTTCACGTTGTTGAAACCAAAGCTTTCAGAATCATTGGAATCTCCTGTGTTGAAGCTAACCCTGAGGGCCTTTCACTCACTCACAGCAGGCAGGTTGGTGGACTTTGTCTTCTGCCGACTCCTCTCCAGCCTAGCTCCCCTAGCTCTGTCTGTGCTCTGTCCCCCAAATATTCCTGCAGGTCGCACAAGATCTGCCAGCAACCCTCTTCTGGTGAAACTGCCGAAATCAAGACTCTCTGCTCAACTTCACTCTTTCATTCCTCTTTTCGCCCACCTCTGGAACAAACTCCCTCACTCTCTTCAATCCCACTCTTCCCTCCAGGTCTTTAAAACAGCTGTTCACCACCATCTCTTATCTTCCCCCATCAAAAACCTTGAACTTTTCTACCCCCGTTATTTTCATCCCAGATCCATTTTTTTGAAATACCGACTTCTTTCCTTGAAGTCCCAGCAGTGTCCATGTGTTTTATACCTCTCCCACCCCCCACTCCCCACCCTTCCCATGCCTCATCCCCCCAAGCCCTCTCCCTCCCACAGATCTCCCGATGTCCCTGTTCTCTGCTGTTGTACTTGTGTGCTTCCCTCTCTCTCCCTATATTCCATGTTTTTTTTTTTTCCGTTTGTTTTTTTGTGATTAATGTTCGCTCTTACACGAGCCTCGATCTTGCATACAAAAAAAATAATCATGTGATGAGGCTGAAACACATTGCCAGTGCCTCACATGGCAGACGTGGCGTATCGTCTCACTTATGCGGCCTGACAAGAGATAGAGTGTCTTGGAAGAGATTGATAAGTCTCCTGCTCCTTCACGACACAAGTTCCTCCAGTAATCCCCTCCTGGTCAAACCCTCTCTACTTTAAACTCTAAAACGAGTAACGGCCTACTGGCAGATGGTGTACCACCATCTCTTGTCACCGTCCATCCTTTCCTAAAAAAGAATAATTTCTCCATGAATCCTCTTTCCATACTATCCTTCACTTCCAGTGTCCTGTGTTTACTCTCCCCACCCTCTCTTTCTCTCTCTCTTCTCTCTCTCTCTCTTTCTCTCTCTCTCTTTCTCTCTCTTTCTCTCTCTCTCTTTCTCTCTCTCTCTTTCTCTCTCTCTCTTTTTCTCTCTCTCTCTTTCTCTCTCTCTCTTTCTCTTTCTCTCTGTAACGAAAATGCTGGCACACGAGCCTTTGTTCTATAACCCTCTCTTTCCCGACATTCCAAAGAGTCGAGATTTTTGCCAACACTTTATAGCAGCTGGTATCGTGAAGGTGCGGCATCTCCGACATGACTCAGGGTATGGTTGGAAATCCGTAAGTGAAATCGCCGACCTGACAGGGATTTGGTCCCATAGGATGATTGCAAAAATTTTGAGGAAAATGATTCAGGTGGGACGGCAACTTGGCCTAACTTGGACTCGAGGTACAGAAGAAGATCTAAATGAGCCGACAGTGCCTAAATTGATTGTTGAACCCATTCAAAACGATTTGCCCCCTGTTAGCGATGGGTCAAAGCTTTTCCAGACAATGGACAGCAAGGGCATCTACAAGATGTGCCTCAAGCTGTTAAATGGGAACCCTTCGTTAAATGGAGTTACCCGATGGAAAGGATTGTTACCCGGAGGACCCCCCTCCGAACCTATCTGGGAAGCCATGTATAGTGAGCCCACATCCAAAAGAACAGGTGATCTCCAGTGGCGTTTGGCCCACTGGATTGTTCCCTCCAACACGTTTATTAGACATTTTTCTCCTGTATCTGTTTGTTGTCCCTTCTGTACAGTCAATGAGGACTTGTTTCATGCATTCATAGACTGTATCCGATTATTTCCTTTGTTTCATTGGTTGAATTACATTGCACATGAAATGCATGTTACTTTTTCTTTGAGGAATTTCGTCTTTGGTTTTGCTCCTAAACAGAATCCTGCATCTAAACTGTTTAGTTTCCTAATAGCAACTGCGAAACTTGCTGTTTATTTGACAAGAAAAGACAAACTATCTGGCAAACCGATAGAGCACTGCAATATCATGTTGTGTTTGAATGGATTAGTCTCAGCAAGATTGAAACTGGAATTTACCCTTTCCAACGAGGCCGGAAATTTTCAAAACTTTGTTGATACTTGGTGTGTTTTGTGAGGTTAAATAAAACGAATTTAGAATACTGTTGTGAGATACTGATTGTTTCTTATTTGATGATCATTGGGTGCTTCTTCTTCTTCTTTTTCTTTTTATTGGCATTATTGATTTCATTGCAAAACGTGTATATTGTTACTTTTATATTTTTGTAATAAAAGGACTAAAAAGTCAAAGTCTCTCTTTCTCTCTCTCTCTTTCTCTCTCTCTCTCTTTCTCTCTCTCTCTTTCTCTCTCTCTCTTTTTCTCTCTCTCTCTTTCTCTCTCTCTCTTTCTCTCTCTCTCTTTCTCTCTCTCTCTCTTTCTCTCTCTCTTTCTCTCTCTCTCTTTCTTTCTCTCTCTCTCTTTCTCTCTCTCTCTCTCTCTCTCGTGCCCCCTTCTGGATGGTTGTGAGTCGTGCGTGGGTGTGGTAATCATGGCGGCTGTGGGTGTTGAGCTGTGAGTACGGTGCTGTGTTGGTGGTCTTTCCTATCCTCCTTTCACTCCATTTGTGTCCTTGTACGAGTTTGTGAAGTTTTCTCCGTGTTTCCCTTCTACTCTTGAGACAAGAGAGGGAGAGAGAGACAGCACGGTAACGGTTAGCCACCTGTATTAATTTATAACGTGGGTTGGTTATATCGTGCCGATTATTTATTTATTTATTTACTTATTTAACTAATTTTGATTTGTTTGGTTAGTTTATTGCATTGTTACCGTTTAGTTTGTTTAGTTTATTGCCGATAAATGGCTAATAGGAATAGTCAAAGGACTGCTGATCGTGTTAGTGATGAGGTGTTATCGCGTAAGCACGGGCTGTGCCTTGTTCCGCCGGAAGACGTGCAAATGGACGATGTTCTACTTGCAATCGGGGATTTGATCGGGGTAAATAACATTCGTGCTGCGTCTCGAATGAACCACAAAGTGGTGGTTTTCGTGTCACAAGTTAGCCTTGCAGACATCGTGGTGCAAAACGGGTTAACGTTGGGGAATGACCAATTTGTCCCGGTATCGTCCATGGACACGCCGGCGGTTAAAGTTATTTTAAGTAACGTTCCGCCCTTTCTGAGGAATGAAGAAATCCTACGTAAATTAGGGGAGCATGGGACTGTCGTCTCACGAATTATCACGGTCCCCCTGCGAACCAGGAACGGAAGGCTGAAGCATGTAGAGTCGTTTAGACGTTTTTGTTTCGTCGTACTAAAGGATGAGGCAAAACAGCTGAACATATCTATAAATTTTAAAATAGGAGATCATGATTACCGGATCTTTGCAGCTACTGAGACCTTGATTTGCTATACATGTGGGGCATACGGACACACTCGGCAGTATTGTCCTGATGTGAGGAAGAGTTATGCCACAGCAGCTGGGGCAGCCCCCCCCTCCCCCTGTAAATGACTTGAACGACCCTGTAGATGAGCCAGGTGTCGAGAAAAGGTCAACACCGGAATACGAGGGTGCGGGTGACAGTGGTGCTGGTGGAGAAGCCCATACGGTAGTGGAGCAACCATATGTGGAGGAGAGGCTGCAACCTCAAGAACAAAGGGACTTCGAGGAGGTGAAGCTGATGGAGACCGAGTCGAGGAGAAACTTGAAACGCTCTCTTGCGAGCGATGAGAATGGAGGAAAAGGAAACAAAATGGTTCTCGTGCAGGCAGATGGTAATACAGACCAACCTGATGACCATGAGCAAAATGGTAATGCAATAGGTAGAGATGGGAATCTGCCAATTTCACAGGATGAAGATAATCGAAGCATTACCGAGCGTGTCACCGTGTGTGATGGTGGACACCCTGCACCATGCGACGAGCAGTTAAGGACCCTCATCTCAACGGAAGATGATGAGAAAGAGAATGATAAGTCGGTGGCAGACAACAACGATGGGGTAGTTGGTGCCATGCAGACGCAACAAAAATACCATGGTGACAATGACACAGATGAGGTGCCAGTACCTGACACACCACTGGGTGAGAGTGGGGTCGAGGCTGATGAGGAAGGATGCAGTCTTGCTGCCCTGAGTGAGTCTCAGAAGGAGCAGGTGAGGCAAGCAGAGGTGACAAAAGGGAAGGTCATTGATTTCTTAAACGAAACGTTTAGACAACGTCACGTTGTAATTAGAGATCATTTCCCTGATGTTCAAGCTTTCATTAAGGCTTCGAAACCTCTTTTACAGAAAAATGACCCCATGCTCTCAGAGCCTCAATTTCAACGTCTTCGTAAAGCAGTAACAAAGGCGAACAAGGAATTGCAGGCAGACGGTGAGCTACCACCTTAGAATGACAACGCGAGAAATACATATTGCCTCCCTGAACATCAATGGGGGATGTGCCCCCTTACGAAAAATTCAAGCAATCCAGGCAATGGAGAGGGTAAAAGCAGATGTCATTCTATTGCAAGAGACCCATGCCACAAACAATTTGGCAGCTGAATGGTGTAAACTTTTTAAAGGGCAATGGTGGCTGAGTGGGGTTTCCACACCCAAGGCTGGTGTTGCCATCGCCTTAAGTCCCAGGCTTCCCACTCAGAGTGTTATTTATAGGGAGGTCTATAAGGCACATTTGATAGCGGTGGAGTTCTACTGCAATACACAAAAGCTTATTATAGTAAATGTGTATGCACCAAGTGAACCTATAGAAAGAAGAACATTCTTTTCCACATTGCGGGACTTTGTAGAGGGACTGGATCCAGCTGCTCTCACCTGTATCGCAGGGGACTTTAACTGTACAATTGATCCTTCAGTTGACAGGAATGGACATGAACCCCACGGCGCTTCTGCAAAGGTGTTAGCGAGCCTCATCAAGAACTATTGTTTTGAGGATGTGTGGAGGTTGCAGCATCCAACTTCACGGGCCTACACATGGTGCAGATGTCATGATGGCGTCATATCAAGGGCAAGGCTGGACAGGATCTATATCAATAAGCCAATGCTGAATGTGGTGTCCACTACCCAAATACTCCCAACAGGGTTTTCAGATCATAATTTAGTGGCAATGTCCTTTAAATTACCCCTGACATCAGGAGGTAGCGCATACTGGTCACTCAATACTCGGTTGTTAAGTGATAAGAAATTTAAAGATGCCTTCCGAACCGTGTGGGGGAAAATCCGGTCCTCTAAGCTTGAGCATGCCAACCTTCGCATATGGTGGGACCTTGCAAAGTGTCAAGTTAAAACGAGAGTGAAGAGAGTGAGGGAGTTTGTTCCAGAGGCGGGAGAAAAGAGGCATGAAGGAGCGAAGGTGAGCAGAAAGTCTTGATTTTGGCAGTTTAACCATAAGAGGGTTGCAGGCAGATCTTGTGCGACCTGTAGGAATATTTGCGGGACAGAGCCCAGAGAGAGCTGGGGGGGGGCAAGGCCAGAGAGGAGTCGGTAGCAGACGTAAAGACTACCAACCTGCCTGCGGTGAGTGAGTGAAAGGCCCTTGGAGTTAGCTTCATCGCGGGAGATTCCAATGATTCTGAATGCTTTGCTTTCAACAGCGTGAAGACGAGCTAGGTGTGAGGCAGGATCACCAGCCCAGAGGGGAGAGCAGTATTCCATTACACATTACTTCTCACACATGCAGCATACACCTTTCCCTTCAGCTTCAACAACACTCCCCTCCTCATCAGCACGCCACTCAGTTCCCGAAACTTCTTCCATGCACATCTCACTCTAGCAACCGTTGCCGAGTCTGATCCACCTTCTCCATTCAGCATGTCTCCGAGGTAGCAAAATGTTTTCACACCTTCCAGCTTCACGCTGTCTCCCAGATCCAACTCAACATTTCCTCCATCTGCAGCTCCCTCTGTGCACACCTTACATTTGAATGTAGCTGCCACAATGGTTAATGACCCTCTCAGACCACTACATTTTTGATGAACCCACTCAGCGCACATTGTACATTGAATGGAGTTCACTCCGACACCCTTCCTACACACAGCACATGGCCACTTCCCAGTTCTTTCCACCTCACCACATGCTTTACCACTTGCCATCACCTTCGTCTTTCCTATATTCACCTTCAGACCTTTTGTCTCCATACATTCCTTCCACTTGTTCATCTTTTCCTTCAGTCCATCCATACTTTCCGCAATCAACACCAGATCATCTGCATACCACAACTCCCATGGTAAACCCTCATTTACGGTCTGAGCCAGCACCTCAATCACAGCTACAAATAGTAGTGGACTTAGTACCGACCCCTGATGCACTCCCACCTTCACCTCAAACTCACCACTGTTCCCGTCCTTCATCCTTACAGCTGTGCGCGCTCTTTTGTACATTGCCATCACAACTCTGATCAACCATTCCTCCACTTCTAACTTCCTCAATGCCCATGTCAATACTTCGCGTGGAACCCAATCGAATGCTTTCTCCAGATCAACAAACCCAAGAAACAACTTCTTCCTCTTCTCCATGTACTTCTCCTGCAACTGCCTCACAATAAAGAGCGCGTCTGTCGTTCCTCTTCCTGACATAAATCCAAACTGCATTTCGTCGATCTTCACATTCTTCCTTATCCTCCTCTCGAACACCCTTTCCAATACTTTCATTCCATGGTCCAATAACTTTATCGCTCGGTACGAGCCACACTCCAGAGGGTCACCTTTCCCCTTGTATAGAGGGGCGAGGGTACTCAGTTCCCAATCCACTGGAATGCAACCTTCTTTCACCACCAGATTACAGATCTCTGCCATTCTCTTCAGACCCCAACTTCCTGCTGCATTCAACATATCTCCCACAACTCCCGTCGGCCCTCCCGCTTTTCTACTCTTCATTGCTTTTATCGCTATACCTGGTGTTGGGCTAGCGGCTAGGGTGCCAGCTTAGGATCCTAGGATCCTGGGTTTGAATCCCGGTCGATCGCTGAATTAACGCCAGGGGGGTTGACTCAGCCTGTCATCCTTCCGAGGTCGGCTAATTGTGTACCAGTTCACTGGTAATTCCCTGTTTGTCGTAAAAGGCGACAAAAAGGGTTGGCGGCAGGAAGGGCATCCAGCCAGAAAACATTGCTTCAAAAAGGGGACCAACAAAAACAACAACAACCACGGTGCCCGAAAAAGGCCAACCCCCGCTTTGCGGGGGAAAATGGCCTCTAAATGTCTTCTTTTTTTTTTTTTTTTGCTTTTATCGCTTCCTAAATTTCCTTCTCAGTTATCTTCTCTGCCGGTCCTAAAACTGGGATACTCTCGATGTTGCCATCCCATTCATTCTCTGTATTCAACAGCATTTCCATGTATCTTTTCCATCTTCCTTTAATTCCATCTGGGTCCACAACGATTTGTCCCACTTCATCCTTCAAGCAACTCACCCCCATCACATCACACCTCTCTTTCGCTATCTGCTTTGCAATCCTGAGAACCGCTCTCTGACCCTCTTCCGAATCCAAGCGTTCTCCGAACATTTTCCTACATGTCTCCTGCGCCTTTGCTACCTCTTTCTTTGCAGCCTTCTTGGCTGCTTTATAACTTTCATGCTCTGCTTTTTCTGCTCCCGTACCCTTCGCCTTCTGCCACTCCTTGAACTTCTTCTTCTTCTCGTCAACCCTCTTTCCAACTTCATCATCCCACCACCATGTTTCCGAGTGCCTCGGTGGTCCTTTTGTCTATCCACATACCTCACCAACGGCTCCCAACAGACTATCTTTCATTGACATCCAACCACGTTCAAGCTCAACCACATCATCCTCTACCCGACTCAGCCTCTCTTTTAATGCCTCCTTTCCTGTCACCTCTTTCAACCTCCACACCTTCATTCTCGGTTGGTACTTCACCCGCCGAGCTCTCCTCGCACCTTTCACCCTTATGTCGCAGACAACCAAGTGGTGCTGTGAAACAGCCTCCTCCCCCGGGATCACCTTTGTGTCCCGGAGGTGCCCCCTATCTCGCCTACGCACCATCAGGTAGTCAACTGTTGTCGTCGACCCACCCGACGTGTATGTAACAAGCTTATTATCCTCTTTCTGGAACTGAGTATTACAAATCAACAATTCAGCTCCATCAGCAAACTCCAAAATCCTTTCACCTTCTCCATTTCTCACACCATATCCGTAACCCCCATGAGCTCCCTCAAAACCGTCCATACTCCTTCCCACATGTCCATTTAGGTCTCCTCCTACCACAACAACTTCCTCATCTTTCACGTTTTCCATCAGCTTCTCTATCGCACACCAGAACTTGTCCTTCTCTTCATCGCTCCGACCAACCTGCGGAGCATATCCTGAGATGACGTTCACCAAGAGCTTTCCAATCATCATTTTCACCATCATCAACCTATCACTCACTCTAGTCACACTCACCACACTGTCTACAAACTCCTCAGAAAACAGGACACCAACACCATTCATGCTTTCTGGGCACCCTTGCCACACAAACTTGTATTTTTGTCCCTGCCTACCCTTCACCATTCTCACACCACTTCCCTTCCATCTCGTCTCTTGCACACAACATATGTCCACTCTTCTTCTGATCAATACTTCCACCACTTCTCCTGATCTCCCTGTCATTGTCCCTACATTCCATGTCCCAAAGCTCACAAACCGATCTCCACTTCGGGCTGTACCCTGCCCATATGTAGTTGTAATTGTCATGGTTCTCTTTTTGAGGCAATGTTTTTATGGCCGGATGCCCTTCCTGACGCCAACCCTCTTAGTCGCCTCTTACGACACGCAGGGATACGGTATACCTATTCTAACCAGGGTACACACCGTACACACCGGTCCAAGTCAATTCATGTAAAAGCACAAGGATGGCCGAGTCGTCCTCCCAAATACATTACACATACAAACTCCTCCACAAGCTTGAGATCACCATTGATAACAAAGAAAAGGTTCGTTTACACTGCACGATAAGTAGCTAAGATGGCCAGGCGTACAGAATGTAAATGCAACACTTTCGAAGGTGAGATCCTCAGTGAGCAGAAGCACACGGAGCCCTCAAACACGTCGTGCAAACGAGCCTCAGGAAGCAGGAAATGAGGCCTCAAGCACGTCGTGCAAATGAGCCTCAGGAAGCAGGAAATGAGGCCTCAAGCACGTCGTGCAAACGACCCTCAGGAAGCAGGACAGGAGGCCTCAAGCACATCGTGCAAACGTGCCTCAGGAAGCAGGAAAGGAGGCCTCAAGCACGTCGTGCAAACAAGCCTCAGGAAGCAGGAAAGGAGGCCTCAAGCACGTCGTGCAAACGAGCCTCAGGAAGCAGGAAAGGAGGCCTCAAGCACGCCGTGCAAACGAGCCTCAGGAAGCCTTGTGTTGTCCCTTCCTGGCTTGTTTAGCTGATGACGATGAAAGTAAGACCGACGAGGGTCGAGTTGAACCTTCCCGCGCTGAGATTGAGTATCGTATACAACGTGTATTGAATATTGTGATACGAATGTCTATCGAGAAGTGCAAATGACAAGCGTCAGGAGGTATCTGATCTGAAGAGAGGGATGTGAATTATTATTATTATTATTATTATTATTTTGTATACAAGATCGAGGCTCATGTAAGAGCTGACATTAATCACAAAGAAACATAAACGGACACATAAAAATATCATAAAGGGAGCGGGAGACAAGATGGGGTGAGAGAGGGAAGCACAGAAGTACAACAGTGGAGAACAGGAACATCGGGAGATCTGTGGGAGGGAGAGGGCAGGGGAAGGGGAGGGGGTGGGAGAGGGCAGGGGAAGGGGAGGGGGTCGGAGAGGGCAGGGGAAGGGGAAGGGTGGGAGAGGGCAGGGGAAGGGGAGGGGGTGGGAGAGGGCAGGGGAAGGGGAGGGGGTGGGAGAGGGCAGGGGAAAGGGTGGGGGTGGGAGAGGAATGAAACAAATGGACACTGGTGGTGAACAGCTGTTTTAAAGACCTGGAGGGAGGAGTGGGATTGAAGGGAGTGGGGGAGTTTGTTCCAGAGGTGGGAAAAAGAGGAATGAAAGAGTGAAGGTGAGCAGAGATATCAGGTATGAAGATACTTGGCAGGGTAGCATAGTGTGGTGGTGTTGTTTGCTGTCTGAATGTAGAAAACACAAAGAACGGATGCAGTCTGATTTTCACCTGCCTGACTGCATTCTTATTCTCACATTGTTTCTTATTTGTGACATTTATTTTACGACGTCTTTACAAATCTTTATTTTCTGCAGGAATGCTGAGCCTATAGTATCAAATGCATCTGTTGATGAAGAGCTGCCAACTGGTGAGTGATATCTGATATCTCTTACAATTCTTCCTTCCTACATTCCCTGAACCCACCTGCATTCCACCTTTCCTCCAACGTTTTCAAACGGATCTCTGACTCCAAAATCACAAGAAACTCATTTTGCAATAAATGTTCGTTTTTCATAAATCGTCCAACACTTTCTAAAGTTCAAACTCACCCCTCCCGTCCTCATCTCCCCCATATCTCAACTCGGTGATATTCTGTCCATTGAGCTTTTTCTGTCACAATATCTGTTTTATGTTCATTTTCCCTCTTCTTTCCAGGATCTTCTGTCCGTCATGGTGAAGATGATGAGACGACTTCCAGTGACAGTAGTTATAGCAGAGCTGATCTTTGAGAGTACAAGGTGCAGCAGGTGGTGGTAAGCAAGACATTCAATTTCCTTTTTGTGTCTCCGTTACCGAAGTCGCCGGAGGCATTTTGTTTTCAGGTTGTCCGTCCGTCGGTCCGTGATATGTTTTCATTCCCGCGCCAACTTGAGAACTGCTGAAGGGATCTTAGTCAAACTTGGTGCAGGTATGTATAATGAGGTAAAGATTAACTGATTAGATTTTGGGGTCACGAGGTGAAAGGTCAGAGGTCATGTTTGGTAAAAAAAATCCTGTTACCACAATAACTTGTGAACCAGTGATGTGATCCTGTCCAAATCGAAGCACAACTGTGAATCCCAAGTTCAACATCACAGCAAGTGGTGTTGTAAATCCAGAGCTCAACAGCAATCAGGTATGCATTGAACTTGTAGTTGTTGAGGTAAATATACAAGGTCATACTAATCATCAGTGACTGGTACATTTTTAAAGTATTGCATATATTTGGGTTGAGTAAACCGAAATATATGCTTTTCCGAAAAAGTAGGTCGAGGACCCAAATCATATATCAGGTGAACAACGTCAGTGCAGGAACACTATTATTATGCAAGAACATCTTAGAAGGCCAAGTGGTCTTTGAGATTTCGCATTAGCAAAATTGAGTGATGACAAAAAACGTCGTGTTTTTAAACGGTGAAGCCACTTCAATATGTCACCGTACGTCCGTCAAATATGAAGAAGAAGATCCTTTATAACCCACTGTGTTTAATTCTGAAGCATTCTGAAGGACAATTCTAATGGGTTCCAAACGGTTATTCAAAAGTGTAATTCTAATGGGTTCAAAAGGGTAATTCTAAAGGGTAATTCAAAAGTGTAATTCTAATGGGTTCTAAAGGGTAATTCCAAAGGGTGATTCTAAAGGGTAATTATATTGGGGTTTAAAGAGCAATTCTAATGGGTTTCATTTGTTTCTTGACTTTGCCTATTTCATATTCAAATTTCAAACTGAACTGCTTCCTTTGGACATGGGTGCAATTTGTTTTTCAGACTGCCATTTGACATTGACCTTTAACTTGGTGGGTATGATGCAAATCAAGTGTAAATGCATCAGTAGTGTATATATGTTGCTTCTGGGACACTCTCATTTTCCCATTGACTTACATGTTAATTTTTCCCCTCCCTCATTGCCCCTAAACACCTCTATTTCTCTCACCCTGTTCTTTACGAACCTTCTAACCTTTTGACATGTTATCCTTATTCATTAGACCACTTAAACAATGGTCCTTCTGTGTGAACCTGTGATCCTTCTGACCTTATGGACCTTTTAACCTTTTACTCTTAATATCATCTGGTGAATCATCTTTGGCCCACTCAAACAACGACCCTACAAATATTTGTTTATGCGTGGGAAATAATTTAATTCTCTTGCCACTCCCTTCACCATCTAATATATTAACAAAAAAGATGTTTGAGTTTGGTTCTTTATTAAGATATTTTAACTGAGCTGAGATAAAATGGTAAACCTCCCTCAATGTTCTTGTTTGAGCGCCTCCAGTGCCACATACCATTTTTAAATTAAAGTATATATTTTCCTGACAACCATCAAAGTTTTCCGTCCACTCAAAAATATTTCCATCTTTTTTACCCAATTCACCGGTATTTAAATTAATTCTCTTATTTGTTTTGTAAATTGTTTTACCAGTTGTCTTTTCAATTATACCTATTTGATATTTTTCACATTCGTTATGTTTACCATTTATATACCAAGGTTGATTACACCTCCACTCTTTAGTCTGGTTGGTACTTGGTTCTATCATTTATATAATAGTAAAAAAGGCGGCGGTAGCCCGTTAAAATCCCTAACCCCCCTTTTTAACTTATCACTTATATACTTATATAACCATAAGGGAGACTATCAATTCCATTTTCTAAAATAAACCTCTTATCATCAAAAGCCCCCAATGCTTTCTTATTCACCTCTTCTGAATATAATTTATGTTTCTTACTTCTTATTCCATTAATCTTTCTAAACTCTTCTTTCTTTGTTGTTAAACAGTTATAATAATCCTTAAAGTTTATTGTTTCTTTAATGACATTTTTCTTTATGCCTTTTAACTTCTTATCAGTTTTTTCAACGTTATTCACAATGTATTTATAAGCATAAGCCTTAGACCTCAATCCCACAAATTCACTCATGACATTTCCTCCTAATTCATCCTTAAACTTTCCAATCACCTTTTTATTTTTAGAAGAGAACAACTCACTCTCTGGACTGTAATTACTAGTGTCATAGATATTAATGTCCTTTTTCATGTCTGAATAAACATCATCAGTATTAATTTGCAAAATAAAACTATCTGTATCCATATAAAGTAGATTAACATCATTTTGATATTTCTTCCTCAAGTTATTATAAAAGTAATCATACATTAATGACTTTGATAAATCAAGAATTGATGTTCCAATATAAATAGGTTTGTCCATTTCAATACTCTCTTTAATCAAATGGATCGCACAAAAGTTCTCAGTAAAGACCTCAGCTCTAGTAAAACTCGGTCTATTAATTAATTTTGATGCTTGTTTCCAAGATGTTGATAGTCTGATATTTTGTCTTTTTCTCACATTTTCCATAGTCTTACCAAAGACCGCATTATTCATCAATTTATAAAAGTCTTTCTCAAAATCTGTTTTTGACTCTGTTCTTCTTTGTGTATTAAAATCAATGTACCCCTTCAACCAATGACTTTGATTGAACTTTAGAACCCTATGGATCTTCTCTACTCTTAGACCTTTTGATAAATATTGTCGCAAATTTCTTTGGTGTAGAACATAATTTTTCTTGTTATATAATGTAGTAAGTAATTTTTCTGTTGATTCACCTATATTAAATGATTGTTGATAATCACTTAACCACTCCTTCTTTGGACTTTCCTTTTCACAAGCAAATGGGAGATCTTTGTGTAGGTTATGAAGTTCCTCTGGATATTTCAAATCGACCTCAAAATAATAACCAACCTTTGAATCATCCAATTTTTTTTGTGTAGAGATACGTACATCTTGTAAAACGTTTTTGTAATCTTTTTCCTTTACCCATCTAAGTTTTCCATAAGGAAGAGCCTGAGACATTGCCCAGCCATACAGGTTGTTCGCATCATAATACATCAAGTAGGAGCTCTCTACCGATGGATCATAATTTGGAATGTACTTGTTATTTGCTTTAGCATATCTCTTTGAACAGACTTGGGAAATTCCTCCTCTCTTTGCCTTTTCAATCATCAAAAGCATATCAACATCGGTTATCAAATCCAAATCTTGTTTTGTCATTTTTAACATCGCGCTCCAAGCCAATCCAGGAGCAGTGTAATAGTGAGCAGGATCCAATCCATATCCAGAATGACAGATTGTTCTGAAAGCCTCAAACACATCAGCCAACAAAAGCACATCAGTTTTGAGGTACAAATCGTGATACTCACCAAGATTCTTAATGTTATATTTTTTCCAAACATTTTGTGCGTGTACATAATCTTTATCAGATATATGACTATTATTTAATTTGTTATAGAAATTTTCTTTTAAAGGAAGTTGTGTTTCATTGAATCTCTCAAATGAGTCCATATAGTCATAGGGGTAAATTCCCTTTTGTGTTAGAAAATCTTTATCTAAAAAATACTCTGAAAGACATGGAAACTCTTTTAGATTTTGAACCAAGTTAGCCAATGGACTTGCCATGAATTTAAATGTATCAAGAAATCTGATATGAGTAATAGGAGATGTGTGAATTGTTTTTGTGAATGAAATGTATTTCTGATCCGTGTTTGGAATTGCTGAGATACTTCCAGAAGTCTTTGAGAGTTCCTTGATAAATAGATGTGTATCATAATGAGCGTTGTTATGAAGAAAGACAGGAATGAAAGAGGGGAGTTGATAATTAATATTACAACTTTGATGAGCCGGACCTCTATATTTACCAGTGAGATGACAATGGTCTCTAACCTTTAGACCTTTACCAATTTTCTCCTCACAAATATGACAGACATTGTTTTTTATAAATTCCCTTTTTTCTTTACTTGTTAAGGACATTGGTTTATTGGTTTCTCTCATTATCTTGGTTAATCGAACACAGTCTTTTTCTAGTCGTTTCACAAACTCCTCTGGGGTATTTGAGCCTCTATACATCTCTAACTTGTTATATTTATCACCAACGGATGATTTGATATAATAACAAAAACCACAAGGAGTATGTTTTTGATATTTATTTGTGTATGATTCTTTTGGATCTGGAGAAGCAGTATCAATTTTTTCTAAAATACTTTCAAAATCAGCATATATAACAAATGGATGTTTGATCTTTTTATTTTCATCTTTGAATGTGATCTTTGAGCCTTTTTTAGGCATATTGATTACCGTCGATTTATGTTCGCCACAATAATTTGAATGTTTATCTAATCTTTCTTGTGTATGGAAGAAGTTAAGACAACGCATACAAGTATATATTTTATTTGTTCTTTTACATACTTGTGGTTTTATTAATTTTGCAATATCTTTGATGTATGTATAATGCCAATTTTCGTCTGAATTAAAACATAGAAGATTAATATGAGTTTGTTTACAATTGTTAGAAAGCTTTAAAACCTGAATGTTGTTTGTTTCTGTTAGACCATAAACATTAACTGATAAATTATTCATCTTTTCAAATTTAGGAATATCATTTAAAGCCATAGGAAACTTTAGATCTTTCGTATTTAATGTATTCTCATATTTTTTATAATGAGATACTCTTTCATCATGAAAATGTGGAGGATGTAAGTGTGCTAAAATAGACCAGAGAAAACATTTATCGTCTTTATTTTTGATATTGATAACTGCTTTTCTATTTTTGATAACACTGGGTAAATCAATGTAAGAAGAAGCTTTTAGAGGATCTGATTTAAGAATATGAATGTCTATGTAAATAATTTTTCCTATATTGAATCCACTTCCTACGATTGAATTATCCACATCTTGCTCTTGTTTAATAAGTTCATCATAGACTCCTGATGTTTTAAAATCTTGATATGAAGATATAAAGTGTGGCTCAGTTCTCATGTATGGTGTATCTATAACTCCTTCATCCTTTGTCATTTCTAATTTTACCCCCATATAAAATTTAAGTGGTTTCATTTCTTTTAGTGTTTTTTTAATCAATGTTTGAAGAGCACGTTTGACTATTTCTACAGCATCAACTATAGACTTTGGTTCGGGAGGTTTGAAGTTAAAGATTCCAATCCTGATATGTCTTTTGAAAGCGAGGTCCAAAGTGGTGATTATGACCGAATAGTCACTCAGCTGTGCACGGATAATCTTGCTGTCCAACTCCTCCGGGCTGTCAACAATCAGCTTCCTCTTCCTCTTCGCCTTCGTCTCCTTCACTGCTTGGCCGAGCAGAAAAGTGAGCGTCAAAGCAGAAAGATATCTTTACATACAAACATGTTGCCCCGTCAAGGACGCCATTTACGTCGATGGGTTCCGATCACAGGTGCCACTGACCAGTAACATCAATGGGTTCCAAAGCAAACGCCTCTTTCTCGTTCGGAACCAGCATGGTCTGGTCGGCAACAGCAACAGCTGGAAGGGGTTCCCCAGCATTGTCCGAATGTGGGCTCGGTGGTCCAGCGTCTACACAACAACCACAAATACATTTGGGTAAGCCACAAACCATTCTAAAGTCGACCTAAACAAAAAGCATGTCAACATATAGACAAAACAACAAATCAACATTCAAATTGGTTATTCTGTACTGTACAAGGAACAAGCTGTGCTGGACAAGGAGAAATAAACTGGAATCTTAGCCAAAGATAAAAATGCTTTGAACACATTGAGATGTAAAACCATATACAAGACTCAAACCTGAGAAATCGTCCTCCACCTCATCCCCTGGCTCAGCAGGCATACCAACATCTCCTTCCGTCGTGGCAGGGGGGTCGTCAAAAATGCCTCCCCCTTTTGTCTGAAGGAGGTTATCTCCTGCCGGCGGTGACAGAAAAGGACAAATGACTAAAAATCAAGGTATCCCAAAGGATATTATATTACCTCAAGCAGTTCGTACGAAATACATGACTGCAAATAAGTCAAATACAAATGGCTATAGCATGTGCTTGCAAGTTTGGTGTGGCATGTGTGGCTGGGAGGTGGGACGGTATAGGGTGTGGTGGTGGCGTGAGAGGGAGGAGTAGCTGGGACACGAGGGGGAGGAGGTAGCTGGGACACGAGGGGGAGGAGGTAGCTGGGACGTGAGGGGAGGGGGTAGCTGGGACACGAGGAGGGGGAGGTAGCTGGGACGCGAGGCAGAGGGGGTAGCTGGGACACGAGGGGGAGGAGGTAGCTGGGACACGAGGGGGAGGAGGTAGCTGAGACGCGAGGGGAGGGGTAGCTGGGACGCGAGTGGGGGAGGGGCAAGGGAGAGGCTCCACAATGAGCCTCAAAAATAGCTTCAAATAAATAAAAAACTGCGTTCATCTTATTGCATTTGCCAAAACTAAAGTTGTTTGTGAAAGTGCAGCTTCTCTCGAATATAAAATACAGGGCATCCACAAAGTCGCGCATCATAGGCAAAACATCTATTTGTAAAGTTTGCGACATCAGTTGTTCGAAATGTGTCCGACCAATCTCAAAACATGTCTGCAAACGGAAAAGCAGGTTTCTCTGAATATTCTTCAACATATCCGGGCTAATTGTTGAATTAAATAATTTAATTTCCTCTGATAAATAATCAATTAAATAATTTCCCATGATGCGACTGTGTGGTCACCCTGTAATTCAAGATAGACATGATACACCGAATAGAATGTACAAAACGCTCATGGGAAAGCAAATCGCAGTGCACGTACGTAGAATCCCTCCATCTCCACCAAAGTCATCATCCTTGGCAGGCTCATTGTATTGGAGGGGGTCTGGAGCAGGGGCATCGATGCTCTGCTCGGCGTCCAGCAATAAGGCTGAGGTTCCGGCTCCAACTAATATGTCAAAAGTGCTTCCCTCACGTACCTCCTCTCGCTCATCACCGCCAAATCCCGCTGCAGCAAAGAGGTGAAACGAGCGGTAGTGAGGATCCAAGAGTTGGGGGAGGGGGGGGGGGGTGCAGCTGAACAATATCAAATGCTGTGCAGAAAAAGTGAAGCTGAGGAGTGAGGATACAGACCAAATCCTTCATCCTGTATGAGCGGAAGATTCCCCACGTCCTCTCTCATGGTTATCTCCTCGGCACGGCTCTGGTTCAAGGTGAACTGCTGCGCGACGTCGATTTCCCTGCAGACGTGGCCAACAGACGCTCGTTTACTTCACGGGTACAGCACATCTGCGTCATCTTACTTCACCACAGCGGCCTGCTCTCCAAGGCCCATACGTGTGCCTGTATACATATACCCATACACATATCGTGTGCCTCTATACATATACCCATACATATACACATATCGTGTGCCTGTATACATATACACATACATATACACATATACACAGCCTTCATTGGTCATGTCCTGAGAGCTTAAAACAATAACTGTGCAAGTGAATTGAGGAAAGGTAGAGAAGAAGGGAAAGTAGGGGGATGGAGTGTAAGGAAAAGGAGGATGGAAAGAGGTAGCAGAAATGGATGGGGTAGGGGGAGAGAGGGGGGGTGGGTTGTGGTACATGGGGAGAGAGGGGGAGATTGTGGTACATGGGGAGAGAGGGGGAGATTGTGGTACATGGGGAGAGAGGGGGAGATTGTGGTACATGGGGAGAGAGGGGGAGATTGTGGTACATGGGGAGAGAGGGGGAGATTGTGGTACATGGGGAGAGAGGGAGAGATTGTGGTACATGGGGAGAGAGGGGGAGATTGTGGTACATGGGGAGAGAGGGGGAGATTGTGGTACATGGGGAGAGAGGGGGAGATTGTGGTACATGAGGAGAGAGGGGGAGATTGTGGTACATGGGGAGAGAGGGGGAGATTGTGGTACATGGGGAGAGAGGGGGAGATTGTGGTACATGGGGAGAGAGGGGGAGATTGTGGTACATGGGGAGAGAGGGGAGATTGTGGTACATGGGGAGAGAGGGGGAGATTGTGGTACATGGGGAGAGAGGGGGAGATTGTGGTACATGGGGAGAGAGGGGGAGATTGTGGTATATTGGGGGAATGAGCGAGAGCGGACAGGGGGGGGAATGGGGGGGGGGGGGGATGGGTGTCCAAGATTCTTCCCCTTTTTGTATAGGCCCAACATCAGCACACAACTAACCCCTCTTCCTCTGCCAAACTTAAAATGATACAGAAATAACTTGATTATATTTTATATGAAGCATCCAGCTAGGGCTGGCAGGGTGGCCTAGGCCCACACTCGCCTCGGTTCGAATCCCGCCCCAGCTATAAACTCTCATCCCGGCGATTCATCAATGTCTGTGCGCGCCGTCCCTCCGATGGACGTTAAGCCGGCTGTCCCCTGTGCCGGCATTCGTTGGTATTCCTGCCATAACTTTAGTCGAACACCAGGCCTGGCAAGCTGGTTCGTGAAAGACTTGCGCCAACATTCCCCCCCTGACCAACCTCACAAGTCGGAATAATCGTGGCCCTTAGAGGAGAAGAAGATCCTCGAGATCAAGCTGAGAATGATCCCATTGAATTCCCAAATAAAGAGAACACTCTCAAGTACAGTACATGTTTTGATACGAATAAAATGGCGACAACGCTTGATGTTTGCATTGGGAGCTGCACCGGATAAACACCGCGGTGCTAAGACCTCCCACTGCAACCACAGATAGGCAGCGGATATCGAACTGAGGCCTACATAAAGCTACACGTACCTGGGACTCGCACAAGGCCGCACAGCCTGAGGGTCCGTAAGGAGGCCCCAATTATCGCCAGCCTTTCCTCCCCGCCGTCCAAAGAGACTGGCGGGGAATCCGAGCGCGGCGAGGACGTGGTAAACAAACGCCGCGCCACGCAGGCCAAACTAAGATGGCGGCGCTATCGCTTTCCCGCTAAAACCGTTTCAAACGGAACATTAAATAGTGCGCGCACTTTCACGGGTTCTCGAGACTCTGGGATTAGGAAAACATTTTTCGTTTGTGTAACACGCGATATATCGCCGAGGTGTACGTCTTTTCTTACGCGGACAGCGATGGCGTCGTTATGAATTTCGAAAACTCAGGAGATGAGGCGGAGGGATACACAGATTGGGATCGTTGCAAGTCGTCTGTGAGGAATCAGCACGCTGAGTTTTTAATTCATATGAAGCCTCCAGGGCAGATTCAGGAACTGTAAGGTTACAGTACTGGTTTTCAGGGCATGTGTACTGATGATGGACGTGAGAGATTCTTAATCCGGGAAATTACCGCGAAGCAAAGCGAAAGTAAGGTTAGGCATTCGTGTGCGTGTCTGCATTTTTAAAATTCATTTGGTCGACAACCGTTGGTCCGATTGACATGAAATTTCACCACAGGAATGGCTCCGCCTGTATAAAAAATTTTATTCATAATTATGACGTCATAGGTCACGTGATACGGACGCCATCTTGGGAAAAACGGTACACCTCCATATCTCCGAAACAGCTCAATGGAAAAAAATTGAAAAACAAGGCTCATTGTGAAGTACTCACCATGGGGAATAAGATATGTCAATGATGATGTCATCGGTGCCTTCGTTATAACGTCATAATGACTTCGTTATTGACTTCCGCTTCCGGTCCGGTCCGGAGAGGACGCTGGCGTCGCTTGCTCGCCGCTTCTCTGACTGGACCATTGTCCGTATCTTGCTTTTCTGGTGGTCGTGGTGGATTTTTGGCCATTGAGTCTGCCCTCTGCATGGTCCCGGCTCTGCTCTGCTGCTCCTAGCTTCACCTGCTCGGCTCCTTCGCTGTGTTCCTCGGGCCTGCTCCCGTGGGTTGTGCCCATTGTTTGCAGCGGTGGTGATGGCGGTTTGCTGCCGTGATCTTGATTAACGGCGGCGGTCGTTTGCCGCTGCATTTGCCGCTTTGCCTCCTCAACCTTGGCCTCGTGCTCGTCTCTTCGCTCCTGTCTGCCCTCTGCATGGTCCCGGCTCTGCTCCTAGCTTCACCTGCTCGGCTCCTTCGCTGTTTCCTCGGGCCCGCTCCCGTGGGTTGTGCCCATTGTTTGCAGCGGTGGTGGTGGCGGTTTGCCGCCGTGATCTTGATTAGTGGCGGCGGTCGTTTGCCGCTGCATTTGCCGCTTGCCTCCTCAACTTTGGCCTCGTGCTCGTCTCTTCGCTCCTGTCTGCCCTCTGCTCGGTCCCGGCTATGCTTCACCTGCCCGGCTCCTTCGCTGTTTCCTCGGGCCCGCTCCCATGGGTTGTGGCCATTGTTTCACTCCTCAACCTTGGCCTTGTGCTCGTCTCTTCGCTCCTGCTGGCATGGCTTTGCGGTACTCCGCCGCAAGGCTTCTCCTGCTTAATACCCGCTCCACCCCATCATGCATCGCTGCAATCAAATCCAATGGACTCCTGCGTCGACCCAGGTACATTCACCGTGGCTCCGGTCGTAAGTTTGTTTATTTACAATCAGGTCACTCCATCCCCGTCCTCTGGTCGGCTCAGCGCACTCCCACTCATCGTCCCAGCACACCTGGTCACAACAACGCACACAATCGCACCTCCTGTCTGCGAACCCCGGCCAAATCACCTGAATTCATACCCGCCGTACAAAACAACATCAAGCTCACCCTGTTCAATACCCAGTCCCTCAACAACACATGCCTCATCCTGAACGACTACATCCTGGAAAATAAAGTGGACTTTCTCTGTCTCACTGAGACCTGGCAACAACCTCTGGACTACTTCGCACTCAACCTCACCACACCCAATGGATATTCTTACATCAATAAACCACGCTCGGAGGGCCGAGGTGGTGGAATTGCCGTTATTCATCGACAAGACATCAGGACCAGTCTCATCTCCATCGCCTCTGCTCCATCATTTGAACACCTGGCTTTTAAACTCTCTGGTCACACACAGTCAGTCATGGCTGTTGTCTACCGCCCTCCCAAACCACACCCATCATTCCTGTCTGACTTCTCCTACTTTCTGACCCAGCTATGTTCCCTCTCCCCCTCAATCCTCCTCCTTGGTGATTTCAATATCCACATGGACTCCAATGACTCCACGATAACCACTGACTTCACTGATTTACTCACCTGCTTTAACCTCACTCAACATGTCAACTTTCCTACCCATAACCGTGGTCACATTTTGGACCTTGTCTGCTCTACTGGACTAATTTTGCACCATCTCTCTGGCTCCGACCTCACTCTCTCTGACCACTTAGCCATCACTCTGACCATCAACATCCCCACCCCAGCACCAAGGCATTATCGCACTATCAACTTCCGTAAGCTAAACGCTCTTTCACCTCACTCATTCTCATCCACCCTCTCTGAAAAAATGTCCACTTCTCCCTTCGTTGACCTCCACACCCCTTCTGACCTCACTGACTACTACAACCACACTCTCTCCTCCTGCCTTGACCAGCTTGCGCCTATGAAAACCAAAACAGTTTCTTTCACCCATTCTGCTCCCTGGTTTACCCCTGAACTCCGCCTGATGAAAACTCGTGCTCGTCAACTTGAAAGACTCCGCAATAAAACACGTCTCACAGTTCACTCCCAGGCCTACAACGACCACCTACAACACTATAAAGATGCCCTCTCCCGCGCCCGCTCTGCCTACTACTCTCAAATTATCCGCTCTGGCTCCGGAAACCCAAAAGCACTCTTCTCTACAATAAACAAACTCCTCAGCCCCCTGAACACCACCACCCAGTCATTCACAGTAGACAACTGCATCTCCTTCCTTTCATTCTTCCAACGCAAAATTGAAAACATATACAACAGCTTGACCACCGCCGCGCCCGCTCCCCCTCAAACCACCTGCCCCCCCTTATCCTGCCATCCCCTGTCTCAATTCTCCCCAGTCTCCCCTACTGACCTCTCTGAACTCCTCAAAGGAATGAAAACTGCCACCTGCACTCTTGAACCCATCCCCTCCAGCTTTGTCAAGGCCTCCCTTCCTGCTCTCTCTCCACTTATCATTGCAACAATAAACTCCTCCCTGTCTAAAGGCATCGTCCCACCGTCCCTCAAAATTGCTGCTGTTACCCCCATTCTGAAAAAACCTGGACTAAACCCTGACACCCTAAATAACTTCAGACCCATCTCCAACCTACCCTTTCTGTCAAAAGTTTTGGAACGCGCTGCACCCACTCAACTCAAACATCACCTCTCTACCAATAACCTCTATGAAACATTCCAATCCGGATTCCGCTCCAACCACAGTACTGAAACTGCTCTCCTCAAAATCACCAACGACCTTCTCCTCTCCTCTGACGCTGGCAACCTCAACATTATCATCCTCCTCGACCTTAGCGCCACCTTTGACACCATCGATCACACCATCCTCCTCACCCGACTTGAATCCACCTTTAACATTACCGGCACTGCCCTCTCTTGGATTAAATCATACCTCTCTGACAGACGCCGGTTCATCTCCATCAATAACTGCAAATCCCCCACTGCTCCCCTCCCCCAAGGCGTCCCCCAAGGTTCAGTTCTTGGCCCCCTCCTCTTCATCCTTTACCTGTCCCCCCTCGGTCACTTAATCCGCCGTCATGGTCTCCAATTCCACTGCTTCGCCGATGACATCCAGCTTTTCATCTCCACCAAGTCCATCTCCACCGCCACCCACTCTATCCTGACAAACTGCATCACTGAAATAAAATCCTGGCTTCAAATCAACTTCCTCAAACTTAACTATGATAAATCTGAAATAATCATCATTGGCCCAAAAACGCTCACCAAATCCACCCATAACTTTGCCCTCAACATCGACGGTTTCCCAGTATCCACCTCCCCTCACATCCGGAATCTTGGCATCATCTTTGACCAAACCCTCTCCTTCGACAAATACACTAAACAGATCACAAAGACAGCCTTCTTTCACCTGAAAAACATCGCCCGTCTCCATCCATCCCTCTCCTCCGTGGCTGCAGAAACCCTCATCCACGCCTTCATCACTTCCCGTCTGGACTACTGCAATAGCCTCCTTTATGGTTCACCCTCAACAATCACCAATAAACTCCAATACATTCAGAACTCCGCTGCCCGTCTACTCACCCATTCCCGGACCCGTGACCACATCACCCCCGTCCTTTACAAGCTTCACTGGCTCCCCATCTCCCAGAGAATCCAGTACGAAATCCTCCTCTTGACCTACAAAGCCCTCCATAACCTGGCCCCATCCTACCTGGCTGACCTCCTCTCCAGACACACTGCCACCCGCAACCTCCGCTCTGCTGGTACCAACCTCCTGACCCCCCCCCCCCCCCCCATCCGGACCAAATTCAGATCCTGGGGGGACAGGGCCTTCTCCATCGCTGCTCCCACCCTCTGGAACTCACTACCTCACACCATTAGAGACTCCTCCTCACTCACCACATTCAAAACATCACTCAAGACGCACCTGTTCAACACTGCATTCAACATTTAACCCACAGCATCTAACCCCTGACCATCTCCTCTCCTTCTCCCTCATTTGTGCTTTGAATATTTCCCTATTGATTCTTCTTTTTTGCAATTGTTTTTATGTTTTGCACTCTGTCAAAGCGTCTTTGGGCTTCCTGAAAAGCGCTATATAAAATAAATGCATTATTATTATTATTATTATTATTACTAGGGCGTGCCCGTACGTGGGTGCAAAAAAACATGCGTGCAAACAACAACAACAAAAAAAAACTTTGAAACCACGTGGCAGTAACGACCACAGAACCCCCCCCCCCCCCCCCTCTATTTACATGAAATGGTTTGGTCCATTCGCAAAGCCAAAGCGAACGGCTTGCGAGTACGGTAGAACCCCCCCCCCCCCTCTATTTACATGAAATGGTTTGGTCCATTCGCAAAGCCAAAGCGAACGGCTTGCGAGTACGGTGACCATACCTTGGGAACCACTGGTCCGATTAATTTCAAACCTTGAAAAGGCACATCCTCGGGTCCCCAGCAATATACCTGGCAAGTTTCAAGTATATCGGACCCGTGGTTGTCGAGAAACAGCGGTCACAGACAAACACACAGACACACACACATACAGAGATTACTGGAATTATAGATAGACAAGGGCATGCCCGTACTATATCTATATCTAAAATTATATCCCCCCCCTCTATTTACATGAAATGGTTTGGTCCAAAGCGAACGGCTTGCGAGTACGGTGACAATCCCCCCCCTCTATTTACATGAAATGGTTTGGTCCAAAGCGAACGGCTTGCGAGTGCGGTGACAATCCCCCCCCTCTATTTACATGAAATGGTTTGGTCCAAAGCGAACGGCTTGCGGAGTTTGGTAAAGAAATCGCCATCGCGTGCACAAAGGCGCAGGAAAGCGAAAGAATCGCAAATTAGTTTTAATTAGTTTTAAAACATAGTTTAACGCCCGAGCGAGTTTAACGCAATCGCAAATCGCATCGCAAAGCGAAAGAATCGCAAATTAGTTTTAATTAGTTTTAAAACATAGTTTAACGCCAACATAGCGCCAACATAGTTTGCCGACGGGAAATAAATGAATACGCTCTCAAATGTGCCATCCGAGGCAGAGTCTGTTCGCCACGTTCGGCACACGTGATAGCTCGCTGCTCTCTGATTGGTTGAATCGTTTTTGGACATAGCTCGGTAACTACTTCTGCGATTAATTTCAAACCTTGAAAAGGCACATCCTCGGGTCCCCAGCAATATACCTGGCAAGTTTCAAGTATATCGGACCGGTAGTTGTCGAGAAACAGCGGTCACAGACAAACATACAAACATACAAACATACACACAGAGATTGCTGGAATTATAGATAGATGTCTCCTGCGCCTTTGCTACCTCTTTCTTTGCAGCCTTCTTGGCTGCTTTATAACTTTCATGCTCTGCTTTTTCTGCTCCCGTACCCTTCGCCTTCTGCCACTCCTTGAACTTCTTCTTCTTCTCGTCGTCAACCCTCTTTCCAACTTCATCATCCCACCACCATGTTTCCCAGTGCCTCGGTGGTCCTTTTGTCTATCCACATACCTCACCAACGGCTCCCAACAGACTATCTTTCATTGACATCCAACCACGTTCAAGCTCAACCACATCATCCTCTACCTGACTCAGCCTCTCTTTTAATGCCTCCCTTACTGTCACCTCTTTCAACCTCCACACCTTTCACCCTTATGTCGCAGACAACCAAGTGGTGCTGTGAAACAGCCTCCTCCCCCGGGATCACCTTTGTGTCCCGGAGGTGCCCCCTATCTCGCCTACACACCATCAGGTAGTCAACGGTTGTCGTCGACCCACCCGACGTGTATGTAACAAGCTTATTATCCTCTTTCTGGAACTGAGTATTACAAATCAACAATTCAGCTCCATCAGCAAACTCCAAAATCCTTTCACCTTCTCCATTTCTCACACCATATCCGTAACCCCCATGAACTCCCTCAAAACCGTCCATACTCCTTCCCACATGTCCATTTAGGTCTCCTCCTACCACAACAACTTCCTCATCTTTCACGTTTTCCATCAGCTTCTCTATCGCACACCAGAACTTGTCCTTCTCTTCATCGCTCCGACCAACCTGCGGAGCATATCCTGAGATGACGTTCACCAAGAGCTTTCCAATCATCATTTTCACCATCATCAACCTATCACTCACTCTAGTCACACTCACCACACTGTCTACAAACTCCTCAGAAAACAGGACACCAACACCATTCATGCTTTCTGGGCACCCTTGCCACACAAACTTGTATTTTTGTCCCTGCCTACCCTTCACCATTCTCACACCACTTCCCTTCCATCTCGTCTCTTGCACACAACATATGTCCACTCTTCTTCTGATCAATACTTCCACCACTTCTCCTGATCTCCCTGTCATTGTCCCTACATTCCATGTCCCAAAGCTCACAAACCGATCTCCACTTCGGGCTGTACCCTGCCCATATGTAGTTGTAATTGTCATGGTTCTCTTTTTGAGGCAATGTTTTTATGGCCGGATGCCCTTCCTGACGCCAACCCTCTTAGTCGCCTCTTACGACACGCAGGGATACGGTATACCTATTCTAACCAGGGTACACACCGTACACACCGGTCCAAGTCAATTCATGTAAAAGCACAAGGATGGCCGAGTCGTCCTCCCAAATACATTACACATACAAACTCCTCCACAAGCTTGAGATCACCATTGATAACAAAGAAAAGGTTCGTTTACACTGCACGTTAAGTAGCTAAGATGGCCAGGCGTACAGAATGTAAATGCAACACTTTCGAAGGTGAGATCCTCAGTGAGCAGAAGCACTCGGAGCCCTCAAACACGTCGTGCAAACGAGCCTCAGGAAGCAGGAAATGAGGCCTCAAGCACGTCGTGCAAACGAGCCTCAGGAAGCAGGAAATGAGGCCTCAAGCACGTCGTGCAAACGAGCCTCAGGAAGCAGGACAGGAGGCCTCAAGCACATCGTGCAAACGTGCCTCAGGAAGCAGGAAAGGAGGCCTCAAGCACGTCGTGCAAACGCGCCTCAGGAAGCAGGAAAGGAGGCCTCAAGCACGTCGTGCAAACGAGCCTCAAGAAGAAAGAAAGGAGGCCTCAAGCACGTCGCGCAAACGAGCCTCAGGAAGCAGGAAAGGAGGCCTCAAGCACGTCGTGCAAACGAGCCTCAGGAAGCAGGAAAGGAGGCCTCAAGCACGTCATGCAAACGAGCCTCAGGAGGCAGGAAAGGAGGCCTCAAGCACGTCGTGCAAACGAGCCTCAGGAAGCAGGAAAGGAGGCCTCAAGCACGTCGTGCAAACGAGCCTCAGGAAGCAGGAAAGGAGGCCTCAAGCACGTCGTGCAAACGAGCCTCAGGAAGCAGGAAAGGAGGCCTCAAGCAAGTCGTGCAAACGAGCCTCAGGAAGCAGGAAAGGAGGCCTCAAGCACGTCGTGCAAACGAGCCTCAGGAAGCCTTGTGTTGTCCCTTCCTGGCTTGTTTAGCTGATGACGATGAAAGGAAGACCGACGAGGGTCGAGTTGAACCTTCCCGCGCTGAGATTGAATATCGTATACAACGTGTATTGAGTATTGTGATACGAATGTCTATCGAGAAGTGCAAATGACAAGCGTCAGGAGGTACCTGATCTGAAGAGAGGGATGTGAATTATTATTATTATTATTATTATTTTGTATACAAGATCGAGGCTCATGTAAGAGCCGACATTAATCACAAACAAACATAAACGGACACATAAAAATATCATAAAGGGAGCGGGAGACAAGATGGGGTGAGAGAGGGAAGCACACAAGTACAACAGTGGAGAACAGGGACATCGGGAGATCTGTGGGAGGGAGAGGGCAGGGGAAGGGGAGGGGGTGGGAGAGGGCAGGGGAAGGGGAGGGGGTCGGAGAGGGCAGGGGAAGGGGAGGGGTGGGAGAGGGCAGGGGAAGGGGAGGGGGTGGGAGAGGGCAGGGGAAGGGGAGGGGGTGGGAGAGGGCAGGGGAAGGGGTGGGGGTGGGAGAGGAATGAAACAAATGGACACTGGTGGTGAACAGCTGTTTTAAAGACCTGGAGGGAGGAGTGGGATTGAAGGGAGTGGGGGAGTTTGTTCCAGAGGTGGGAAAAAAGAGGAATGAAAGAGTGAAGGTGAGCAGAGATATCAGGTATGAAGATACTTGGCAGGGTAGCACAGTGTGGTGGTGTTGTTTGCTGTCTGAATGTAGAAAACACAAAGAACCGATGCAGTCTGATTTTCACCTGCCTGACTGCATTCTTATTCTCACATTGTTTCTTATTTGTGACATTTATTTTACGACGTCTTTACAAATCTTTATTTTCTGCAGGAATGCTGAGCCTATAGTATCAAATGCATCTGTTGATGAAGAGCTGCCAACTGGTGAGTGATATCTGATATCTCTTACAATTCTTCCTTCCTACATTCCCTGAACCCACCTGCATTCCACCTTTCCTCCAACGTTTTCAAACGGATCTCTGACTCCAAAATCACAAGAAACTCATTTTGCAATAAATGTTCGTTTTTCATAAATCGTCCAACACTTTCTAAAGTTCAAACTCACCCCTCCCGTCCTCATCTCCCCCATATCTCAACTCAGTGATATTCTGTCCATTGAGCTTTTTCTGTCACAATATCTGTTTTATGTTCATTTTTCCTCTTCTTTCCAGGATCTTCTGTCCGTCATGGTGAAGATGATGAGACGACTTCCAGTGACAGTAGTTATAGCAGAGCTGATCTTTGAGAGTACAAGGTGCAGCAGGTGGTGGTAAGCAAGACATTCAATTTCCTTTTTGTGTCTCCGTTACCGAAGTCGCCGGAGGCATTTTGTTTTCAGGTTGTCCGTCCGTCGGTCCGTGATATGTTTTCATTCCCGCGCCAACTTGAGAACTGCTGAAGGGATCTTAGTCAAACTTGGTGCAGGTATGTATAATGAGGTAAAGATTAACTGATTAGATTTTGGGGTCACGAGGTGAAAGGTCAGAGGTCATGTTTGGTAAAAAAAATCCTGTTACCACGATAACTTGTGAACCAGTGATGTGATCCTGTCCAAATCGAAGCACAACTGTGAATCCCGAGCTCAACATCACAGCAAGTGGTGTTGTAAATCCAGAGCTCAACAGCAATCAGGTATGCATTGAACTTGTAGTTGTTGAGGTAAATATACAAGGTCATACTAATCATCAGTGACTGGTACATTTTTAAAGTACTAGGGCATGCCCGTACTATATCTATATCTAAAATTATATCCCCCCCTCTATTTACATGAAATGGTTTGGTCCATGAAATGTTTTGGTCCATTCGCAACGCCAAAGCGAACGGCGAACGCTTTACATGAAATGGTTTGATGCATGAAATGTTTTGGTCCATTCGCAACGCCAAAGCGAACGGCGAACGGCTTGCGAGTACAGTGACAATCCCCCCGGGGTTTTTATTAGTTTTAAAACATAGTTTAACGCCAACATAGCGCCAACATAGTTTGCAAACGTGAAATAAATGAATACGCTCTCAAATGTGCCATCCGAGGCAGAGTGTGTCCGCCACGTTCGGCACACGCGATAGCTCGCTGCTCTCTGATTGGTTGAATCGTTTTTTGGACATAGCTCGGTAAGTAATTGTCCGATTAATATGAAACCTTGAAAAGGCACATCCTCGGGTCCCCAGCAATATACCTGGCAAGTTTAAAGTATATCGGACCCGTGGTTGTCGAGAAACAGCGGTCACAGACAAACAAACAAACGTACAAACGTACAAACAAACACACAGAGATTACTGGAATTATAGATAGATTGCATATATTTGGGTTGAGTAAACCGAAATATATGCTTTTCCGAAAAAGTAGGTCAAGGACCCAAATCATACATCAGGTGAACAACGTCAGTGCAGGAACACTATTATTATGCAAGAACATCTTAGAAGGCCAAGTGGTCTTTGAGATTTCGCATTAGCAAAATTGAGTGATGACAAAAAACGTCGTGTTTTTAAACGGTGAAGCCACTTCAATATGTCACCGTACGTCCGTCAAATATGAAGAAGAAGATCCTTCATAACCCACTGTGTTTAATTCTGAAGCGTTCTGAAGGACAATTCTAATGGGTTCCAAACGGTTATTCAAAAGTGTAATTCTAATGGGTTCAAAAGGGTAATTCTAAAGGGTAATTCTAAAGGGTAATTCAAAAGTGTAATTCTAATGGGTTCTAAAGGGTAATTCCAAAGGGTGATTCTAAAGGGTAATTATATTGGGGTTTAAAGAGCAATTCTAATGGGTTTCATTTGTTTCTTGACTTTGCCTATTTCATATTCAAATTTCAAACTGAACTGCTTCCTTTGGACATGGGTGCAATTTGTTTTTCAGACCGCCATTTGACATTGACCTTTAACTTGGTGGGTATGATGCAAATCAAGTGTAAATGCATCAGTAGTGTATATATGTTGCTTCTGGGACACTCTCATTTTCCCATTGACTTGCATGTTAATTTTTCCCCTCCCTCATTGCCCCTAAACACCTCTATTTCTCTCACCCTGTTCTTTACGAACCTTCTAACCTTTTGACATGTTATCCTTATTCATTAGACCACTTAAACAATGGTCGTTCTGTGTGAACCTGTGATCCTTCTGACCTTATGGACCTTTTAACCTTTTACTCTTAATATCATCTGGTGAATCATCTTTGGCCCACTCAAACAACGACCCTACAAATATTTGTTTATGCGTGGGAAATAATTTAATTCTCTTGCCACTCCCTTCACCATCTAATATATTAACAAAAAAGATGTTTGAGTTTGGTTCTTTATTAAGATATTTTAACTGAGCTGAGATAAAATGGTAAACCTCCCTCAATGTTCTTGTTTGAGCGCCTCCAGTGCCACATACCATTTTTAAATTAAAGTATATATTTTCCTGACAACCATCAAAGTTTTCCGTCCACTCAAAAATATTTCCATCTTTTTTACCCAATTCACCGGTATTTAAATTAATTCTCTTATTTGTTTTGTAAATTGTTTTACCAGTTGTCTTTTCAATTATACCTATTTGATATTTTTCACATTCGTTATGTTTACCATTTATATACCAAGGTTGATTACACCTCCACTCTTTAGTCTGGTTGGTACTTGGTTCTATCATTTATATAATAGTAAAAAAGGCGGCGGTAGCCCGTTAAAATCCCTAACCCCCCTTTTTAACTTATCACTTATATACTTATATAACCATAAGGGAGACTATCAATTCCATTTTCTAAAATAAACCTCTTATCATCAAAAGCCCCCAATGCTTTCTTATTCACCTCTTCTGAATATAATTTATGTTTATAACTTCTTATTCCATTAATCTTTCTAAACTCTTCTTTCTTTGTTGTTAAACAGTTATAATAATCCTTAAAGTTTATTGTTTCTTTAATGACATTTTTCTTTATGCCTTTTAACTTCTTATCAGTTTTTTCAACGTTATTCACAATGTATTTATAAGCATAAGCCTTAGACCTCAATCCCACAAATTCACTCATGACATTTCCTCCTAATTCATCCTTAAACTTTCCAATCACCTTTTTATTTTTAGAAGAGAACAACTCACTCTCTGGACTGTAATTACTAGTGTCATAGATATTAATGTCCTTTATCATGTCTGAATAAACATCATCAGTATTAATTTGCAAAATAAAACTATCTGTATCCATATAAAGTAGATTAACATCATTTTGATATTTCTTCCTCAAGTTATTATAAAAGTAATCATACATTAATGACTTTGATAAATCAAGAATTGATGTTCCAATATAAATAGGTTTGTCCATTTCAATACTCTCTTTAATCAAATGGATCGCACAAAAGTTCTCAGTAAAGACCTCAGCTCTAGTAAAACTCGGTCTATTAATTAATTTTGATGCTTGTTTCCAAGATGTTGATAGTCTGATATTTTGTCTTTTTCTCACATTTTCCATGGTCTTACCAAAGACCGCATTATTCATCAATTTATAAAAGTCTTTCTCAAAATCTGTTTTTGACTCTGTTCTTCTTTGTGTATTAAAATCAATGTACCCCTTCAACCAATGACTTTGATTGAACTTTAGAACCCTATGGATCTTCTCTACTCTTAGACCTTTTGATAAATATTGTCGCAAATTTCTTTGGTGTAGAACATAATTTTTCTTGTTATATAATGTAGTAAGTAATTTTTCTGTTGATTCACCTATATTAAATGATTGTTGATAATCACTTAACCACTCCTTCTTTGGACTTTCCTTTTCACAAGCAAATGGGAGATCTTTGTGTAGGTTATGAAGTTCCTCTGGATATTTCAAATCGACCTCAAAATAATAACCAACCTTTGAATCATCCAATTCTTTTTGTGTAGAGATACATACATCTTGTAAAACCTTTTTGTAATCTTTTTCCTTTACCCATCTAAGTTTTCCATAAGGAAGAGCCTGAGACATTGCCCAGCCATACAGGTTGTTCGCATCATAATACATCAAGTAGGAGCTCTCTACCGATGGATCATAATTTGGAATGTACTTGTTATTTGCTTTAGCATATCTCTTTGAACAGACTTGTGAAATTCCTCCTCTCTTTGCCTTTTCAATCATCAAAAGCATATCAACATCGGTTATCAAATCCAAATCTTGTTTTGTCATTTTTAACATCGCGCTCCAAGCCAATCCAGGAGCAGTGTAATAGTGAGCAGGATCCAATCCATATCCAGAATGACAGATTGTTCTGAAAGCCTCAAACACATCAGCCAACAAAAGCACATCAGTTTTGAGGTACAAATCGTGATACTCACCAAGATTCTTAATGTTATATTTTTTCCAAACATTTTGTGCGTGTACATAATCTTTATCAGATATATGACTATTATTTAATTTGTTATAGAAATTTTCTTTTAAAGGAAGTTGTGTTTCATTGAATCTCTCAAATGAGTCCATATAGTCATAGGGGTAAATTCCCTTTTGTGTTAGAAAATCTTTATCTAAAAAATACTCTGAAAGACATGGAAACTCTTTTAGATTTTGAACCAAGTTAGCCAATGGACTTGCCATGAATTTAAATGTATCAAGAAATCTGATATGAGTAATAGGAGATGTGTGAATTGTTTTTGTGAATGAAATGTATTTCTGATCCGTGTTTGGAATTGCTGAGATACTTCCAGAAGTCTTTGAGAGTTCCTTGATAAATAGATGTGTATCATAATGAGCGTTGTTATGAAGAAAGACAGGAATGAAAGAGGGGAGTTGATAATTAATATTACAACTTTGATGAGCCGGACCTCTATATTTACCAGTGAGATGACAATGGTCTCTAACCTTTAGACCTTTACCAATTTTCTCCTCACAAATATGACAGACATTGTTTTTTATAAATTCCCTTTTTTCTTTACTTGTTAAGGACATTGGTTTATTGGTTTCTCTCATTATCTTGGTTAATCGAACACAGTCTTTTTCTAGTCGTTTCACAAACTCCTCTGGGGTATTTGAGCCTCTATACATCTCTAACTTGTTATATTTATCACCAACGGATGATTTGATATAATAACAAAAACCACAAGGAGTATGTTTTTGATATTTATTTGTGTATGATTATTTTGGATCTGGAGAAGCAGTATCAATTTTTTCTAAAATACTTTCAAAATCAGCATATATAACAAATGGATGTTTTATTGTTTTCTTTTCATCTTTGAATGTGATCTTTGAGCCTTTTTTAGGCATGTTGATTACCGTTGATTTATGTTCACCACAATAATTTGAATGTTTATCTAATCTTTCTTGTGTATGGAAGAAGTTAAGACAACGCATACAAGTATATATTTTATTTGTTCTTTTACATACTTGTGGTTTTATTAATTTTGCAATATCTTTGATGTATGTATAATGTGCATTTTCGTCTGAATTAAAACATAGAAGATTAATATGAGTTTGTTTACAATTGTTAGAAAGCTTTAAAACCTGAATGTTGTTTGTTTCTGTTAGACCATAAACATTAACTGATAAATTATTCATCTTTTCAAATTTAGGAATATCATTTAAAGTCATCGGAAACTTTAGATATTTCGTATTTAATGTATTCTCATATTTTTTATAACTAGGGCGTGCCCGTACGTGGGTGCAAAAAAACATGCGTGCAAACAACAACAACAAAAAAAAACTTTGAAACCACGTGGCAGTAACGACCACAGAACCCCCCCCCCCCTCTATTTACATGAAATGGTTTGGTCCATTCGCAAAGCCAAAGCGAACGGCTTGCGAGTACGGTAGAACCCCCCCCCCCCTCTATTTACATGAAATGGTTTGGTCCATTCGCAAAGCCAAAGCGAACGGCTTGCGAGTACGGTGACCGTGCGCCAATCCCCCCCCCCCCCCCCCTCTATTTACATGAAATGGTTTGGTCCATTCGCAAAGCCAAAGCGAACGGCTTGCGAGTACGGTGACCATACCTTGGGAACCACTTGTCCGATTAATTTCAAACCTTGAAAAGGCACATCCTCGGGTCCCCAGCAATATACCTGGCAAGTTTCAAGTACATCGGACCGGTAGTTGTCGAGAAACAGCGGTCACAGACAAACACACAGACACACACACATACAGAGATTACTGGAATTATAGATAGACTAGGACGTGCCCGTACGTGGGTGCCCGTTCCTTGCCAAAAAAAAATAAAAAAATGTCTTCGCCCATGCATGCATGGGCGTGCCCATGGGCCCATGGGCGTGCCCCTAAGTGCGTGATGTGACCGTACAATGAATGTATCGTCCCGACGCCGTAGCTCGGATGGCGCTGCAGTTAATCGGGCCTGTATCGGCAGAGTTATTATAAACGTGTACTACAATCGATCGTACCTTACAGCGTCTGCTCGCCACGTTCAGCATCAGTACGTCGTCACTATGACTATCCGTAAGTCCGGAAGTGACGTCCTCATTTGACTGTCCGGAAGGTCGCATATCGCAGTTACGATGAATCGCAAATTAGTTTTAATTAGTTTTAAAACATAGTTTAACGCCAACATAGCGCCAACATAGTTTGCCAACGTGAAATAAATGAATACGCTCTCAAATGTGCCGTCCGAGGCAGAGTCTGTTCGCCACGTTCGGCACACGTGATAGCTCGCTGCTCTCTGATTGGTTGAATCGTTTTTTGGACATAGCTCGGTAACTACTTCTCCGATTAATATGAAACCTTGAAAAGGCACATCCTCAGGTCCCCAGCAATATATCTGGCAAGTTTCAATTAGATCGGACCCGTGGTTGTCGAGAAACAGCGGTCACAGACACACACACACACACACACACACACACACACACACACACACACACACACACACACACACACACACACACACACACATAGATAGATGGGATACTCTTTCACCATGAAAATGTGGAGGATGTAAGTGTGCTAAAATAGACCAGAGAAAACATTTATCGTCTTTATTTTTGATATTGATAACTGCTTTTCTGTTTTTGATAACACTGGGTAAATCAATGTAAGAAGAAGCTTTTAGAGGATCTGATTTAAGAATATGAATGTCTATGTAAATAATTTTTCCTATATTGAATCCACTTCCTACGATTGAATTATCCACATCTTGCTCTTGTTTAATAAGTTCATCATAGACTCCTGATGTTTTAAAATCTTGATATGAAGATATAAAGTGTGGCTCAGTTCTCATGTATGGTGTATCTATAACTCCTTCATCCTTTGTCATTTCTAATTTTACCCCCATATAAAATTTAAGTGGTTTCATTTCTTTTAGTGTTTTTTCAATCAATGTTTGAAGAGCACGTTTGACTATTTCTACAGCATCAACTAGAGACTTTGGTTCGGGAGGTTTGAAGTTAAAGATTCGAATCCTGATATGTCTTTTGAAAGCGAGGTCCAAAGTGGTGATTATGTCCGAATAGTCACTCAGCTGTGCACGGATAGTCTTGCTGTCCAACTCCTTCAGGCTGTCAACAATCAGCTTCCTCTTCCTCTTCGCCTTCGTCTCCTTCACTGCTTGGCCGAGCAGAAAAGTGAGCGTCAAAGCAGAAAGATATCTTTACATACAAACATGTTGCCCCGTCAAGGACGCCATTTACGTCGATGGGTTCCGATCACAGGTGCCACTGACCAGTAACATCAATGGGTTCCAAAGCAAACGCCTCTTTCTCGTTCGGAACCAGCGTGGTCTGGTCGGCAACAGCAACAGCTGGAAGGGGTTCCCCAGCATTGTCCGAATGTGGGCTCGGTGGTCCAGCGTCTACACAACAACCACAAATACATTTGGGTAAGCCACAAACCATTCTAAAGTCGACCTAAACAAAAAGCATGTCAACATATAGCCAAATCAACATTCAAATTGGTTATTCTGTACTGTACAAGGAACAAGCTGTGCTGGACAAGGAGAAATAAACTGGAATCTTAGCCAAAGATAAAAATGCTTTGAACACATCGAGATGTAAAACCATATACAAGACTCAAACCTGAGAAATCGTCCTCCACCTCATCCCCTGGCTCAGCAGGCATACCAACATCTCCTTCCGTCGTGGCAGGGGGGTCGTCAAAAATGCCTCCCCCTTTTGTCTGAAGGAGGTTATCTCCTGCCGGCGGTGACAGAAAAGGACAAATGACTAAAAATCAAGGTATCCCAAAGGATATTATATTACCTCAAGCAGTTCGTACGAAATACATGACTGCAAATAAGTCAAATACAAATGGCTATAGCATGTGCTTGCAAGTTTGGTGTGGCATGTGTGGCTGGGAGGTGGGACGGTATAGGGTGTGGTGGTGGCGTGAGAGGGAGGAGTAGCTGGGACACGAGGGGGAGGAGGTAGCTGGGACACGAGGGGGAGGAGGTAGCTGGGACGTGAGGGGAGGGGGTAGCTGGGACACGAGGAGGGGGAGGTAGCTGGGACGCGAGGCAGAGGGGGTAGCTGGGACACGAGGGGGAGGGGGTAGCTGGGACACGAGGGGGAGGAGGTAGCTGAGACGCGAGGGGAGGGGTAGCTGGGACGCGAGTGGGGGAGGGGCAAGGGAGAGGCTCCACAATGAGCCTCAAAAATAGCTTCAAATAAATAAAAAACTGCGTTCATCTTATTGCATTTGCCAAAACTAAAGTTGTTTGTGAAAGTGCAGCTTCTCTCGAATATAAAATACAGGGCATCCACAAAGTCGCGCATCATAGGCAAAACATCTATTTGTAAAGTTTGCGACATCAGTTGTTCGAAATGTGTCCGACCAATCTCAAAACATGTCAAACGGAAAAGCAGGTTTCTCTGAATGTTCTTCAACATATCCGGGCTAATTGTTGAATTAAATAATTTAATTTCCTCTGATAAATAATCAATTAAATAATTTCCCATGATGTGCGACTGTGTGGTCACCCTGTAATTCAAGATAGACATGATACACCGAATAGAATGTACAAAACGCTCATGGGAAAGCAAATCGCAGTGCACGTACGTAGAATCCCTCCATCTCCACCAAAGTCATCATCCTTGGCAGGCTCATTGTATTGGAGGGGGTCTGGAGCAGGGGCATCGATGCTCTGCTCGGCGTCCAGCAATAAGGCTGAGGTTCCGGCTCCAACTAATATGTCAAAAGTGCTTCCCTCACGTACCTCCTCTCGCTCATCACCGCCAAATCCCGCTGCAGCAAAGAGGTGAAACGAGCGGTAGTGAGGATCCAAGAGTTGGGGGGGGGGGGGGGGGGGGTGCAGCTGAACAATATGAAATGCTGTGCAGAAAAAGTGAAGACGAGGAGTGAGGATACAGACCAAAGCCCTCATCCTGTATGAGCGGAAGATTCCCCACGTCCTCTCTCATGGTTATCTCCTCGGCACGGCTCTGGTTCAAGGTGAACTGCTGCGCGACGTCGATTTCCCTGCAGACGTGGCCAACAGACGCTCGTTTACTTCACGGGTACAGCACATCTGCGTCATCTTACTTCACCACAGCGGCCTGCTCTCCAAGGCCCATACGTGTGCCTCTATACATATACCCATACATATACACATACATATACACATATCGTGTGCCTGTATACATATACACATACATATACACATATCGTGTGCCTGTATACATATACACATATCGTGTGCCTGTATACATATACACATACATATACACATATCGTGTGCCTGTATACATATACACATACATATACACATATACACAGCCTTCATTGGTCATGTCCTGAGAGCTTAAAACAATAACTGTGCAAGTGAATTGAGGAAAGGTAGAGAAGAAGGGAAGGTAGGGGGATGGAGTGTTAGGAAAAGGAGGATGGAAAGAGGTAGCAGAAATGGATGGGGTAGGGGGAGAGAGGGGGGGTGGGTTGTGGTACATGGGGAGAGAGGGGGAGATTGTGGTACATGGGGAGAGAGGGGGAGATTGTGGTACATGGGGAGAGAGGGGGAGATTGTGGTACATGGGGAGAGAGGGGGAGATTGTGGTACATGGGGAGAGAGGGAGAGATTGTGGTACATGGGGAGAGAGGGGGAGATTGTGGTACATGGGGAGAGAGGGGGAGATTGTGGTACATGGGGAGAGAGGGGAGATTGTGGTACATGGGGAGAGAGGGGGAGATTGTGGTACATGGGGAGAGAGGGGAGATTGTGGTACATGGGGAGAGAGGGGGAGATTGTGGTACATGGGGAGAGAGGGGGAGATTGTGGTATATTGCTATTGGGGGAATGAGCGAGAGCGGACGGGGGGGGGTTTGGGGGTGGGGGGGGATGGGTGTCCAAGATTCTTCCCCTTTTTGTATAGGCCCAACATCAGCACACAACTAACCCCTCTTCCTCTGCCAAACTTAAAATGATACAGAAATAACTTGATTATATTTTATATGAAGCATCCAGCTAGGGCTGGCAGGGTGGCCTAGGCCCACACTCGCCTCGGTTCGAATCCCGCCCCAGCTATAAACTCTCATCCCGGCGATTCATCAATGTCTGTGCGCGCCGTCCCTCCGATGGACGTTAAGCCGGCTGTCCCCTGTGCCGGCATTCGTTGGTATTCCTGCCATAACTTTAGTCGAACACCAGGCCTGGCAAGCTGGTTCGTGAAAGACTTGCGCCAACATTCCCCCCCTGACCAACCTCACAAGTCGGAATAATCGTGGCCCTTAGAGGAGAAGAAGATCCTCGAGATCAAGCTGAGAATGATCCCATTGAATTCCCAAATAAAGAGAACACTCTCAAGTACAGTACATGTTTTGATACGAATAAAATGGCGACAACGCTTGATGTTTGCATTGGGAGCTGCACCGGATAAACACCGCGGTGCTAAGACCTCCCACTGCAACCACAGAAAGGCAGCGGATATCGAACTGAGGCCTACATAAAGCTACACGTACCTGGGACTCGCACAAGGCCGCACAGCCTGAGGGTCCGTAAGGAGGCCCCAATTATCGCCAGCCTTTCCTCCCCGCCGTCCAAAGAGACTGGCGGGGAATCCGAGCGCGGCGAGGACGTGGTAAACAAACGCCGCGCCACGCAGGCCAAACTAAGATGGCGGCGCTATCGCTTTCCCGCTAAAACCGTTTCAAACGGAACATTAAATAGTGCGCGCACTTTCACGGGTTCTCGAGACTCTGGGATTAGGAAAACATTTTTCGTTTGTGTAACACGCGATATATCGCCGAGGTGTACGTCTTTTATTACGCGGACAGCGATGGCGTCGTTATGAATTTCGAAAACTCAGGAGATGAGGCGGAGGGATACACAGATTGGGATCGTTGCAAGTCGTCTGTGAGGAATCAGCACGCTGAGTTTTTAATTCATATGAAGCCTCCAGGGCAGATTCAGGAACTGTAAGGTTACAGTACTGGTTTTCAGGGCATGTGTACTGATGATGGACGTGAGAGATTCTTAATCCGGGAAATTACCACGAAGCAAAGCGAAAGTAAGGTTAGGCATTCGGGTGCGTGTCTGCATTTTTAAAATTCATTTGGTCGACAACCGTTGGTCCGATTGACATGAAATTTCACCACAGGAATGGCTCCGCCTGTATAAAAAATTTTATTCATAATTATGACGTCATAGGTCACGTGATACGGACGCCATCTTGGGAAAAACGGTACACCTCCATATCTCCGAAACAGCTCAATGGAAAAAAATTGAAAAACAAGGCTCATTGTGAAGTACTCACCATGGGGAATAAGATATGTCAATGATGATGTCATCGGTGCCTTCGTTATAACGTCATAATGACTTCGTTATTGACCTCCGCTTCCGGTCCGGTCCGGAGAGGACGCTGGCGTCGCTTGCTCGCCGCTTCTCTTACTGGACCATTGTCCGTATCTTGCTTTTCTGGTGGTCGTGGTGGATTTTTGGCCATTGAGTCTGCCCTCTGCATGGTCCCGGCTCTGCTCTGCTGCTCCTAGCTTCACCTGCTCGGCTCCTTCGCTGTGTTCCTCGGGCCTGCTCCCGTGGGTTGTGCCCATTGTTTGCAGCGGTGGTGATGGCGGTTTGCCGCCGTGATCTTGATTAACGGCGGCGGTCGTTTGCCGCTGCATTTGCCGCTTTGCCTCCTCAACCTTGGCCTCGTGCTCGTCTCTTCGCTCCTGTCTGCCCTCTGCATGGTCCCGGCTCTGCTCCTAGCTTCACCTGCTCGGCTCCTTCGCTGTTTCCTCGGGCCCGCTCCCGTGGGTTGTGCCTATTGTTTGCAGCGGTGGTGGTGGCGGTTTGCCGCCGTGATCTTGATTAGTGGCGGCGGTCGTTTGCCGCTGCATTTGCCGCTTGCCTCCTCAACTCTGGCCTCGTGCTCGTCTCTTCGCTCCTGTCTGCCCTCTGCTCGGTCCCGGCTATGCTTCACCTGCCCGGCTCCTTCGCTGTTTCCTCGGGCCCGCTCCCATGGGTTGTGGCCATTGTTTCACTCCTCAACCTTGGCCTTGTGCTCGTCTCTTCGCTCCTGCTGGCATGGCTTTGCGGTACTCCGCCGCAAGGCTTCTCCTGCTTAATACCCGCTCCACCCCATCATGCATCGCTGCAATCAAATCCAATGGGCTCCTGCGTCGACCCAGGTACATTCACCGTGGCTCCGGTCGTAAGTTTGTTTATTTACAATCAGGTCACTCCATCCCCGTCCTCTGGTCGGCTCAGCGCACTCCCACTCATCGTCCCAGCACACCTGGTCACAACAACGCACACAATCGCACCTCCTGTCTGCGAACCCCGGCCAAATCACCTGAATTCATACCCGCCGTACAAAACAACATCAATCTCACCCTGTTCAATACCCAGTCCCTCAACAACACATGCCTCATCCTGAACGACTACATCCTGGAAAATAAAGTGGACTTTCTCTGTCTCACTGAGACCTGGCAACAACCTCTGGACTACTTCGCACTCAACCTCACCACACCCAATGGATATTCTTACATCAATAAACCACGCTCGGAGGGCCGAGGTGGTGGAATTGCCGTTATTCATCGACAAGACATCAGGACCAGTCTCATCTCCATCGCCTCTGCTCCATCATTTGAACACCTGGCTTTTAAACTCTCTGGTCACACACAGTCAGTCATGGCTGTTGTCTACCGCCCTCCCAAACCACACCCATCATTCCTGTCTGACTTCTCCTACTTTCTGACCCAGCTATGTTCCCTCTCCCCCTCAATCCTCCTCCTTGGTGATTTCAATATCCACATGGACTCCAATGACTCCACGATAACCACTGACTTCACTGATTTACTCACCTGCTTTAACCTCACTCAACATGTCAACTTTCCTACCCATAACCGTGGTCACATTTTGGACCTTGTCTGCTCTACTGGACTAATTTTGCACCATCTCTCTGGCTCCGACCTCACTCTCTCTGACCACTTAGCCATCACTCTGACCATCAACATCCCCACCCCAGCACCAAGGCATTATCGCACTATCAACTTCCGTAAGCTAAACGCTCTTTCACCTCACTCATTCTCATCCACCCTCTCTGAAAAAATGTCCACTTCTCCCTTCGTTGACCTCCACACCCCTTCTGACCTCACTGACTACTACAACCACACTCTCTCCTCCTGCCTTGACCAGCTTGCGCCGATGAAAACCAAAACAGTTTCTTTCACCCATTCTGCTCCCTGGTTTACCCCTGAACTCCGCCTGATGAAAACTCGTGCTTGTCAACTTGAAAGACTCCGCAATAAAACACGTCTCACAGTTCACTCCCAGGCCTACAACGACCACCTACAACACTATAAAGATGCCCTCTCCCGCGCCCGCTCCGCCTACTACTCTCAAATTATCCGCTCTGGCTCCGGAAACCCAAAAGCACTCTTCTCTACAATAAACAAACTCCTCAGCCCCCTGAACACCACCACCCAGTCATTCACAGTAGACAACTGCATCTCCTTCCTTTCATTCTTCCAACGCAAAATTGAAAACATATACAACAGCTTGACCACCGCCGCGCCCGCTCCCCCTCAAACCACCTGCCCCCCCTTATCCTGCCATCCCCTGTCTCAATTCTCCCCAGTCTCCCCTACTGACCTCTCTGAACTCCTCAAAGGAATGAAAACTGCCACCTGCACTCTTGACCCCATCCCCTCCAGCTTTGTCAAGGCCTCCCTTCCTGCTCTCTCTCCACTTATCATTGCAACAATAAACTCCTCCCTGTCTAAAGGCATCGTCCCACCGTCCCTCAAAATTGCTGCTGTTACCCCCATTCTGAAAAAACCTGGACTAAACCCTGACACCCTAAATAACTTCAGACCCATCTCCAACCTACCCTTTCTGTCAAAAGTTTTGGAACGCGCTGCAGCCACTCAACTCAAACATCACCTCTCTACCAATAACCTCTATGAAACATTCCAATCCGGATTCCGCTCCAACCACAGTACTGAAACTGCTCTCCTCAAAATCACCAACGACCTTCTCCTCTCCTCTGACGCTGGCAACCTCAACATTCTCATCCTCCTCGACCTTAGCGCCACCTTTGACACCATCGATCACACCATCCTCCTCACCCGACTTGAATCCACCTTTAACATTACCGGCACTGCCCTCTCTTGGATTAAATCATACCTCTCTGACAGACGCCAGTTCATCTCCATCAATAACTGCAAATCCCCCACTGCTCCCCTCCCCCAAGGCGTCCCCCAAGTTTCAGTTCTTGGCCCCCTCCTCTTCATCCTTTACCTGTCCCCCCTCGGTCACTTAATCCGCCGTCATGGTCTCCAATTCCACTGCTTCGCCGATGACATCCAGCTTTTCATCTCCACCGCCACCCACTCTATCCTGACAAACTGCATCACTGAAATAAAATCCTGGCTTCAAATCAACTTCCTCAAACTTAACTATGATAAATCTGAAATAATCATCATTGGCCCAAAAACGCTCACCAAATCCACCCATAACTTTGCCCTCAACATCGACGGTTTCCCAGTATCCACCTCCCCTCACATCCGGAATCTTGGCATCATCTTTGACCAAACCCTCTCCTTCGACAAATACACTAAACAGATCACAAAGACAGCCTTCTTTCACCTGAAAAACATCGCCCGTCTCCGTCCATCCCTCTCCTCCGTGGCTGCAGAAACCCTCATCCACACCTTCATCACTTCCCGTCTGGACTACTGCAATAGCCTCCTTTATGGTTCACCCTCAACAATCACCAATAAACTCCAATACATTCAGAACTCCGCTGCCCGTCTACTCACCCATTCCCGGACCCGTGACCACATCACCCCCGTCCTTTACAAGCTTCACTGGCTCCCCATCTCCCAGAGAATCCAGTACAAAATCCTCCTCTTGACCTACAAAGCCCTCCATAACCTGGCCCCATCCTACCTGGCTGACCTCCTCTCCAGACACACTGCCACCCGCAACCTCCGCTCTGCTGGTACCAACCTCCTGACCCCCCCCCCCCCCCATCCGGACCAAATTCAGATCCTGGGGGGACAGGGCCTTCTCCATCGCTGCTCCCACCCTCTGGAACTCACTACCTCACACCATTAGAGACTCCTCCTCACTCACCACATTCAAAACATCACTCAAGACCCACCTGTTCAACACTGCATTCAACATTTAACCCACAGCATCTAACCCCTGACCATCTCCTCTCCTTCTCCCTCCTTTGTGCTTTGAATATTTCCCTATTGATTCTTCTTTTTTGCAATTGTTTTTATGTTTTGCACTCTGTCAAAGCGTCTTTGGGCTTCCTGAAAAGCGCTATATAAAATAAATGCATTATTATTATTATTATTATTATTATTATTATTACTAGGGCGTGCCTGTACATGGGTGCAAAAAAACATGCGTGCAAACAACAACAACAAAAAAAAACTTTGAAACCACGTGGCAGTAACGACCACAGAACCCCCCCCCCCTCTATTTACATGAAATGGTTTGGTCCATTCGCAAAGCCAAAGCGAACGGCTTGTGAGTACGGTAGAACCCCCCCCCCCTCTATTTACATGAAATGGTTTGGTCCATTCGCAAAGCCAAAGCGAACGGCTTGCGAGTACGGTGACCATACCTTGGGAACCACTGGTCCGATTAATTTCAAACCTTGAAAAGGCACATCCTCGGGTCCCCAGCAATATACCTGGCAAGTTTCAAGTATATCGGACCCGTGGTTGTCGAGAAACAACGGTCACAGACAAACACACAGACACACACACATACAGAGATTACTGGAATTATAGATAGATGTCTCCTGCGCCTTTGCTACCTCTTTCTTTGCAGCCTTCTTGGCTGCTTTATAACTTTCATGCTCTGCTTTTTCTGCTCCCGTACCCTTCGCCTTCTGCCACTCCTTGAACTTCTTCTTCTCGTCGTCAACCCTCTTTCCAACTTCATCATCCCACCACCATGTTTCCGAGTGCCTCGATGGTCCTTTTGTCTATCCACATACCTCACCAACGGCTCCCAACAGACTATCTTTCATTGACATCCAACCACGTTCAAGCTCAACCACATCATCCTCTACCTGACTCAGCCTCTCTTTTAATGCCTCCCTTACTGTCACCTCTTTCAACCTCCACACCTTTCACCCTTATGTCGCAGACAACCAAGTGGTGCTGTGAAACAGCCTCCTCCCCCGGGATCACCTTTGTGTCCCGGAGGTGCCCCCTATCTCGCCTACGCACCATCAGGTAGTCAACGGTTGTCGTCGACCCACCCGACGTGTATGTAACAAGCTTATTATCCTCTTTCTGGAACTGAGTATTACAAATCAACAATTCAGCTCCATCAGCAAACTCCAAAATCCTTTCACCTTCTCCATTTCTCACACCATATCCGTAACCCCCATGAACTCCCTCAAAACCGTCCATACTCCTTCCCACATGTCCATTTAGGTCTCCTCCTACCACAACAACTTCCTCATCTTTCACGTTTTCCATCAGCTTCTCTATCGCACACCAGAACTTGTCCTTCTCTTCATCGCTCCGACCAACCTGCGGAGCATATCCTGAGATGACGTTCACCAAGAGCTTTCCAATCATCATTTTCACCATCATCAACCTATCACTCACTCTAGTCACACTCACCACACTGTCTACAAACTCCTCAGAAAACAGGACACCAACACCATTCATGCTTTCTGGGCACCCTTGCCACACAAACTTGTATTTTTGTCCCTGCCTACCCTTCACCATTCTCACACCACTTCCCTTCCATCTCGTCTCTTGCACACAACATATGTCCACTCTTCTTCTGATCAATACTTCCACCACTTCTCCTGATCTCCCTGTCATTGTCCCTACATTCCATGTCCCAAAGCTCACAAACCGATCTCCACTTCGGGCTGTACCCTGCCCATATGTAGTTGTAATTGTCATGGTTCTCTTTTTGAGGCAATGTTTTTATGGCCGGATGCCCTTCCTGACGCCAACCCTCTTAGTCGCCTCTTACGACACGCAGGGATACGGTATACCTATTCTAACCAGGGTACACACCGTACACACCGGTCCAAGTCAATTCATGTAAAAGCACAAGGATGGCCGAGTCGTCCTCCCAAATACATTACACATACAAACTCCTCCACAAGCTTGAGATCACCATTGATAACAAAGAAAAGGTTCGTTTACACTGCACGTTAAGTAGCTAAGATGGCCAGGCGTACAGAATGTAAATGCAACACTTTCGAAGGTGAGATCCTCAGTGAGCAGAAGCACTCGGAGCCCTCAAACACGTCGTGCAAACGAGCCTCAGGAAGCAGGAAATGAGGCCTCAAGCACGTCGTGCAAACGAGCCTCAGGAAGCAGGAAATGAGGCCTCAAGCACGTCGTGCAAACGAGCCTCAGGAAGCAGGACAGGAGGCCTCAAGCACATCGTGCAAACGTGCCTCAGGAAGCAGGAAAGGAGGCCTCAAGCACGTCGTGCAAACAAGCCTCAGGAAGCAGGAAAGGAGGCCTCAAGCACGTCGTGCAAATGAGCCTCAAGAAGAAAGAAAGGAGGCCTCAAGCACGTCGTGCAAACGAGCCTCAGGAGCAGGAAAGGAGGCCTCAAGCACGTCGTGCAAACGAGCCTCAGGAAGCAGGAAAGGAGGCCTCAAGCACGTCGTGCAAACGAGCGTCAGGAAGCAGGAAAGGAGGCCTCAAGCATGTCGTGCAAACGAGCCTCAGGAAGCAGGAAATGAGGCCTCAAGCACGTCGTGCAAACGAGCCTCAGGAAGCAGGAAATGAGGCCTCAAGCACGTCGTGCAAACGAGCCTCAGGAAGCAGGACAGGAGGCCTCAAGTACATCGTGCAAACGTGCCTCAGGAAGCAGGAAAGGAGGCCTCAAGCACGTCGTGCAAACAAGCCTCAGGAAGCAGGAAAGGAGGCCTCAAGCACGTCGTGCAAACGAGCCTCAAGAAGAAAGAAAGGAGGCCTCAAGCACGTCGTGCAAACGAGCCTCAGGAAGCAGGAAAGGAGGCCTCAAGCACGTCGTGCAAACGAGCCTCAGGAAGCAGGAAAGGAGGCCTCAAGCACGTCGTGCAAACGAGCCTCAGGAAGCAGGAAAGGAGGCCTCAAGCACGTCGTGCAAACGAGCCTCAGGAAGCAGGAAAGGAGGCCTCAAGCACGTCGTGCAAACGAGCCTCAGGAAGCCTTGTGTTGTCCCTTCCTGGCTTGTTTAGCTGATGACGATGAAAGGAAGACCGACGAGGGTCGAGTTGAACCTTCCCGTGCTGAGATTGAATATCGTATACAACGTGTATTGAGTATTGTGATACGAATGTCTATCGAGAAGTGCAAATGACAAGCGTCAGGAGGTACCTGATCTGAAGAGAGGGATGTGAATTATTATTATTATTATTATTATTTTGTATACAAGATCGAGGCTCATGTAAGAGCCGACATTAATCACAAACAAACATAAACGGACACATAAAAATATCATAAAGGGAGCGGGAGACAAGATGGGGTGAGAGAGGGAAGCACACAAGTACAACAGTGGAGAACAGGGACATCGGGAGATCTGTGGGAGGGAGAGGGCAGGGGAAGGGGAGGGGGTGGGAGAGGGCAGGGGAAGGGGAGGGGGTCGGAGAGGGCAGGGGAAGGGGAGGGGTGGGAGAGGGCAGGGGAAGGGGAGGGGGTGGGAGAGGGCAGGGGAAGGGGAGGGGGTGGGAGAGGGCAGGGGAAGGGGTGGGGGTGGGAGAGGAATGAAACAAATGGACACTGGTGGTGAACAGCTGTTTTAAAGACCTGGAGGGAGGAGTGGGATTGAAGGGAGTGGGGGAGTTTGTTCCAGAGGTGGGAAAAAAGAGGAATGAAAGAGTGAAGGTGAGCAGAGATATCAGGTATGAAGATACTTGGCAGGGTAGCACAGTGTGGTGGTGTTGTTTGCTGTCTGAATGTAGAAAACACAAAGAACCGATGCAGTCTGATTTTCACCTGCCTGACTGCATTCTTATTCTCACATTGTTTCTTATTTGTGACATTTATTTTACGACGTCTTTACAAATCTTTATTTTCTGCAGGAATGCTGAGCCTATAGTATCAAATGCATCTGTTGATGAAGAGCTGCCAACTGGTGAGTGATATCTGATATCTCTTACAATTCTTCCTTCCTACATTCCCTGAACCCACCTGCATTCCACCTTTCCTCCAACGTTTTCAAACGGATCTCTGACTCCAAAATCACAAGAAACTCATTTTGCAATAAATGTTCGTTTTTCATAAATCGTCCAACACTTTCTAAAGTTCAAACTCACCCCTCCCGTCCTCATCTCCCCCATATCTCAACTCAGTGATATTCTGTCCATTGAGCTTTTTCTGTCACAATATCTGTTTTATGTTCATTTTTCCTCTTCTTTCCAGGATCTTCTGTCCGTCATGGTGAAGATGATGAGACGACTTCCAGTGACAGTAGTTATAGCAGAGCTGATCTTTGAGAGTACAAGGTGCAGCAGGTGGTGGTAAGCAAGACATTCAATTTCCTTTTTGTGTCTCCGTTACCGAAGTCGCCGGAGGCATTTTGTTTTCAGGTTGTCCGTCCGTCGGTCCGTGATATGTTTTCATTCCCGCGCCAACTTGAGAACTGCTGAAGGGATCTTAGTCAAACTTGGTGCAGGTATGTATAATGAGGTAAAGATTAACTGATTAGATTTTGGGGTCACGAGGTGAAAGGTCAGAGGTCATGTTTGGTAAAAAAATCCTGTTACCACAATAACTTGTGAACCAGTGATGTGATCCTGTCCAAATCGAAGCACAACTGTGAATCCCGAGCTCAACATCACAGCAAGTGGTGTTGTAAATCCAGAGCTCAACAGCAATCAGGTATGCATTGAACTTGTAGTTGTTGAGGTAAATATACAAGGTCATACTAATCATCAGTGACTGGTACATTTTTAAAGTATTGCATATATTTGGGTTGAGTAAACCGAAATATATGCTTTTCCGAAAAAGTAGGTCGAGGACCCAAATCATATATCAGGTGAACAACGTCAGTGCAGGAACACTATTATTATGCAAGAACATCTTAGAAGGCCAAGTGGTCTTTGAGATTTCGCATTAGCAAAATTGAGTGATGACAAAAAACGTCGTGTTTTTAAGCGGTGAAGCCACTTCAATATGTCACCGTACGTCCGTCAAATATGAAGAAGAAGATCCTTTATAACCCACTGTGTTTAATTCTGAAGCGTTCTGAAGGACAATTCTAATGGGTTCCAAACGGTTATTCAAAAGTGTAATTCTAATGGGTTCAAAAGGGTAATTCTAAAGGGTAATTCTAAAGGGTAATTCTAATGGGTTCTAAAGGGTAATTCCAAAGTGTGATTCTAAAGGGTAATTATATTGGGGTTTAAAGAGCAATTCTAATGGGTTTCATTTGTTTCTTGACTTTGCCTATTTCATATTCAAATTTCAAACTGAACTGCTTCCTTTGGACATGGGTGCAATTTGTTTTTCAGACCGCCATTTGACATTGACCTTTAACTTGGTGGGTATGATGCAAATCAAGTGTAAATGCATCTTAGTTGAGGTATATCTAGAGAGGGCAGTCGTTCTTATTGGACAAATATGAGTTGAGTTGTGGTGAAAAATGTAATTTTTTAAATAATTAGGTCTTGGCCTTAAGCATGAGGTCAAGGTCAAAATATTTTCCTGTCAACCCCGTATACTTTTTATTCCCATTATTTATGCAAACTTTAATTCCAAAAGTCCCAGCTGGCTTGGAGATGCAGTTCAGACATTGGCAGTAAAAAAAGGAAGAAAAAAACCCTTAATAAAGCCCTCCATAACCTGGCCCCATCCTACCTGGCTGACCTCCTCTCCAGACACACTCCCACCCGCAACCTCCGCTCTGCTGGTACCAACCTCCTGACCCCCCCCCCCCCAATCCAGACCAAATTCAGATCCTGGGGGGACAGGGCCTTCTCCATCGCTGCTCCCACCCTCTGGAACTCACTACCTCACACCATCAGAGACTCCTCCTCACTCACCACATTCAAAACATCACTCAAGACCCACCTGTTCAGCGCTGCATTCAACATTCAACCCACAGCATTTAACCCCTGACTATCACTTCTCCTTCTCCCTCCTTTTGCTTTAAATATTTTCCTATTGATTCTTGTTTTTTGCAATTGTTGTTTTCATGTTTTGTTATGCATTATGTTTTGCACTCTGTCAAAGCGCCTTTGGGCTTCATGAAAAGCGCTATACAAAATAAATGAATTATTATTATTATTATTAATGGTGGTTTTGTACTCCTGTGGGTCTAAGAAACTCTTGAGGTACCATTAAAAACTCAAGGCACTAATATTCATGCAAGTATAATACAAGAAAGAAAGAAAATATGAAGGCGATAGAGAAAAGAAAGAAAAAACGGGGGAAAAAAAAGGGGTGGGGTTGGGGGGGGAATAAAAGAGAGAAAAAAAAAAGAAAGAAATCATACAAGTATAATTCTCCCTCTATCATATAGGGGGAGGCTTAAAAAAGACAGTCACAAGAACAAATTATCATATACATACTGTTTAACCAAAAACTTAATCAACTAGAATGGCACTCGGCAGAGAGCGTATTGATCAGTTTACCAGGCTGACACGTTTACGTTTTGTATCCCACTGATAGGCTGGATCTGGATTCGGACCCGAACCAAAATCGAATCGGCTTTTTCTTGTCACCTAACCAACTCATCCACCAAGTTTTGTCATCACTCGTCCACACCTTTTTGAAATATCATGCTATGTATCGTTTGTGGCCCCATCTCTCAATTGTGAAGAATCACGAACTCAATTTAAAAAAATTCTCGTATCCAGATCCAGTTTCGTATCTTCACCAAAATCGAATCAATTTGTTCTTGTTACACATCCAACCTCTCCACCAAGTTTCGTCAGAATCGGTCCATAACATTTTGAGATATCATGCTGCATGTTGTTTTTGGCAGCCTCAATCCTCAATGGTGAAGAATCATTTTAAAGAAATTATAGTGTCTGGATTCGGATCTAGATCTTCACCAAAATCGAACCAATTTGTCCTTGTCACATACCCTACCTGTCCAGCAAATTTTGTCTGAATCCATCCATGGCGTTCTGAGACATCCTGGTCACAGACAGACAGACAGACAAACAGACAAACTGGCTTGGCTGCCGCTTCCGGTTTCTCGATCGAGGTGGCAACTTTTGTTCTCTCCGGGCATCAAATGTTAAGTTATCTTTCCATTCGTGTGTTTGTCAAATTTCCACTTGTTATTTTGTCGTCTATGCATTGTTGTTTGTTTGTAGTTAGTTTTGGTTTGAATTTCTTGTAACTCGTAATTAATTAATCGTTTTCTGTTCGCTCCGCATGCGCGGCCTTGTAGCCTGAGGCTGCCCCCGTCGAAGTTTGTTAACTTAAGTTCCTTACTTCGCTGTTTTTGCTTGGTTCTTAGATTTTTCCCTTCTCCCCCGAACATCTACTCTTTGTCTAACGTTTTAAACCCCCCACCCCCCCCCAAACAAAAAACAAAAAAACAACATTTATTTCCTTTTCTCCACGTGTGCTGTTGTCTCAGCGTGTGCTTCTGTCCACGTGTGCTGTCTCGCCCCGCCCCCATTATCTCCTTGCCTTCCACCTTTTGCCCTGTTCACGTGACTCGTGGTTGTCCCTCTAGAGTCTAGGCCCTCCCCCCGTTGGTATTTTGTGAATACTAGGGCATTGCCCGTACTATATCTATATCTAAAATTATATCCCCCCCCTCTATTTACATGAAATGGTTTGGTCCAAAGCGAACGGCTTCCGGAGTTTGGTAAAGAAATCGCCATCGCGTGCACAAACGCGCAGGAAAGCGAATGAATCGCAAATTCGGTTTTATTAGTTTTAAAACATAGTTTAACGCCAACATAGTTTGCAAACGTGAAATAAATGAATACGCTCTCAAATGTGCCATCCGAGGCAGAGTGTGTCCTCCACGTTCGGCACACGCGATCGTTCGCTGCTCTCTGATTGGTTGAATCGTTTTTTGGACATAGCTCGGTAAGTAATTGTCCGATTAATATGAAACCTTGAAAAGGCACATCCTCGGGTCCCCAGCAATATACCTGGCAAGTTAAAAGTATATCGGACCCGTGGTTGTCGAGAAACAGCGGTCACAGACAAACAAACGTACAGACGTACAAACGTACAGAGATTACTGGAATTATAGATAGATAAGATTGTTCTTCACGTTTGTTTAAATATTATTTAAATATGTTTATACTTTCCCCCTGCAATGTTTTACTCAGTGCTATATTACAACATGCTGTTTTTCTTCCGATTTAAAAGGCTTTTTTCAATTTCCTCTTCAACTCATTCCAATTGAAAAAAAAATTCAATCTCTTCCAATTCTTTCTCCCTACATGCTTGAAACTCACTTTCATTCCACCCCTCCTCTATCGTTCTTAAACGGATCTCCAACTTGAAAATCACAATAAATCCAATTTGTTATAAATGTTCGTCTTCCATTAATCATCCACTTTCTCAACTCACTCCTCCCCCCTCCCCTTCAAAACTCCCCCCTTGCCCCTCCCCTTCAAAACTCCCCCCCAACCCCTCCCCTTCAAATTTCCCCCTCGACCATCCCTATCCAATTCTCCCCCCTCCCCGCTCCCCCCTCCTCCTCAAAGCTGCCTTTTTCCCACTTTGTCTCCTTTCTATCTCATACTTCCACCTCCCCAAACCTTCTACTTTCCTCTGTCCCCCCCCCCCCCCCAAACAACTCATCACTGTGCCTCATCCCATCACCATCAAACCTTTTGTCCTCCCCATCCTTCCCTTTCTTGCAACTCTTCTATAATCTCTGACACACAATCAACTGCTACCTCCTCCTCTCATCCGTCCTCTGACCCTACCCCTCCCCTCCCCTGTCCTGCACCCGATGCTGCCCCTCTCTCTTCATTAACGGTATGGACCTCAAACATCCGGGGCCTTCGCTCAAACTCGACTGATCTCTCCATTCAGGTTGATTCTGACAATCCACACTTGATCTGCTTAACAGAAACTTTCCTCCTTCAAGATGTCTCTGATTCCTTAATATCTCTTCCTGGTTACTCTCTCCTCCGGGATGATGGACCTGAGCCTCGTCCTGGTGGTGGGGTTGCTATCTTTATCAAAAACTCTCTTCCTCACTCTACTTGCACTGCACTCTCTCCACCCCACCCCCAGCAGTACCTCTGGCTGCGGCTTCCTCTTTGCTCCCACCTTTTGTTCGTATGTGTTCTTTACCGTCCTCCAAACAGTGATGACTCCATTTACATTTCGCTGTCTGAAAACATGGACCAACTTCTATCCACTCATCCCAACTCTCTCTTCCTCATATGTGGCGAGTTCAACTGTCATCATGCCAGCTGGCTGGGTGTGGGTTCCTCTCTCACCAGGCATGGCATCTCAGCAAAGGACTTCTGCGGCTCATTGGGACTGACCCAATCTGCCAATTTCCCGACCCGGATCTCAGTCAATGGAGTATCTTTTCTTCTAGACTTGGTTATGACTAACTTCCCTGCAAATGTCTGCTGCTCTTCTTCTGCTGCAATCGGTTCTTCTGATCATGTGCTTGTTGAAGTGGACATCTCTCTGGCCATTCTCAGAGAGCCTCCTCAGCATCGACGAGTCCGGCATTTCACTCAGGCCGACTGGCACGGTCTTCAAGCAGCCATCAATCATCTGGACTGGTCTCCCATCTCTACTGCCTCTGACATCAATTCTTCCTGGGAATTTTTCCAAAGCAAATTTCTCTCTCTCATGCACAGATTTATCCCATCTCGTCTTCAGTTGTCTTACCCTTCCTCCCATCCATGGTACACTGAATCTTGTGGTGAGGCAGTTGACCTGAAACAACTTGCCTTTGCCTCATGGAAGGCTAATCCAACTGAAGGCAATCTCAGTTCCTTCCACCAAGCTCGAAACAAGTGTGTGTCTACCCTCAGGAGTGCCAGGAAGCACTATCTCTCCACACTCAAGAATGAACTCTCAAACCTGTCTCCTTCCTCCAAATCCTGGTGGCGTCTGGTCAAATCCGTTTCTGGTGTTTGTTCCCCTTCCATCCCCTCCCTTACCTCAAATGGCTACACAGTTGACATCGCACGTGACAAAGCCGAATGCCTCAACTCTGTGTTTGCCTCAAAATCTTGTGTCCCAAATCCATCTCTCTGTTCCCACCTTACCCAGTCGTACCAAACTGCTCCTGGACTCTGTGTCCTCTCCTGAAAAGTGGACAAGTTTTTGTCAAACCTCGACTCTGATTCTGCAACTGGACCAGACGGCATCAGCCCACGGGTCCTAAAATCCTGCTCTGCCGCTCTATCTCACCCTCTCTCTGTTCTTTTCACCCTCTTTTGCTCAAGGTGGCACCATCATCTTGGAAATCAGCAAACATTAGTGCTTTACACAAAAAAGGTGCAAAAACAGACCCTTGCAACTACAGACCAATCAGCCTGCTCCCAATTATCAGCAAAGTCATGGAATCCATCATTGCTTCGGATATCAAATCCTTCCTCTTTTCCAATGTCTTCATCTCCGATCATCAATTTGGTTTCAGACCAGGTCACTCTACTCTGGACCATGCTGCTTCTGCTGTCTCAACAATGGATGGAGGTCCTCAATGCCAAACAGGAAATTACAGCTGTCTCCCTTGACATATCACGTGCCTTCGATGCGGTCTGGCACCCCGCTCTGCTCACCAAACTCTCCTCCTATGGTATCCATTGAAATGTCCCTGAATGACTTGCAGACTTCCTCTCTGGTCGTAGTCAACGTGTGGCCCTGAATGGATTTCTCTCATCTCCCCTTCATGTTCAGGCTGGAGTTCCCCAAGGCAGTGTTCTGGGCCCTGTGTTTTTTCTGGTCTTCATCAATGATCTCTTTGACTCTCTGGAAAATCCTCTCTGTCCCTTTGCTGATGACTCCACTCTCTGCTGCTCCATTCCTCATCCCTCAGATTGGCAGTCTGCAGCCTCCTCACTCTCTGCAGACCTGGACAAAATCAGACTGGTCAAACAAGTGCAACATGTCTTTCAATCCTGACAAATCTCACACTATTACGATGTCTCTCCGAAAGACCGACGAGACAACCCTCCCATCTACTTTCTCAACAATCCTCTCCAAGAAGTTCTGTTGCTCAAGCTTTTGGGTCTTACTATCTGCCATGATCTCTCACTATCTGCACACCTGAGCTCCTCACCACATATAAGGGTTTCATCCGCAGCTCAATGGAATGCTGTTCTCCCCTCTGGGCCGGTGCTCCTGCCTCACACCTAGCTCGTCTTCACGCTGTTGAAACCAAAGCTTTCAGAATCATTGGAATTTCCCGCGATGAAGCAAACTCCGAGGGCCTTTCACTCACTCACCGCAGGCAGGTTGGTGGTCTTTCTGTCTTCTACCGACTTCTCTCCGGCCTTGCTCCCCCAGCTCTCTCTGTGCTCTGTCCCCCAAATATTCCTACAGGTCGCACAAGATCTGCCAGCAACCTTCTTATGGTTAAACTGCCAAAATCAAGACTCTCTGCTCACCTTCACTCCTTCATTCCTCTTTTCTCCCGCCTCTGTAACAAACTCCCCCACTCTCTTCAATCCACTCCTCCCTCCAGGTCTTTAAAACAGCTGTTCACCACCCATCTCTTATCTTCTCCCATCCAAAACCTTGATCTTTTCTACCCCTGCTAATTCACCCCAGATCCACTTTTTTTTAATTCCAACTTCTTTCCTGGAAGTTCTTACAGTGTCCATGTGTTTTATACCTCCCTCACCTCTTCCCAAGCCCTCTCCCTCCCACAGATCTCTCGATGTCCCTACTCTCAAATGTTGTGCTTGTGTCTTCCCCCCTCTCTCCCCATCTTGTCTACCGCTTCCCTTATTATATGTTTTTTATGTCGGTTTGACTTTTTGTGTGATTTTTGTTCGCTCTTTCACGGGCCTCGATCTTGTAGACAAAAAAAAAAAACATTCACAGTCTGGGGTGAAAATAGAACTTACGTCCACCATGGGTGACGTTGGCAATAAGATATAATAATAATAGTAATAATAATAATAATAATAATAATAATAATAATAATAATAACTCGCAAGCATATTGGAGACTTCCGGTTCCGGTTCCTTGAGCTCGGTTGGTCGTTTTTGGACTCTGCCAAATTCCTCAAAGATAAGTACTCCCGGTGGTTTTGTTGAGTTTTGCTGTTTATTTTGCTGTCTCTGGGTTTACTGTGTGCTTCTAGTTCGGTTTTTGTTTCAGAACTTGTGCAAATTTGTAAATATTCGTTGGACTTTCCGTGCCGGGTTTCAAGGCCTACATTTTCCTAGTTTGAGTCCGCAGTTGTCTTTTGTCCCTACTATCTTCAGCCCTTTTGTTTTCTCCCAGTACCCTTATTTCTCCTTCAAATCCTTCCAATTATAACCCCTGTTTAGTGTCTAAAAAAATTAATCCTTATCACCTCTAAACCTTTCACCTCCCCTGACCATCCTACTTCCCCCACTTCCACTTCCTCTTCCGGCCTCTCCTCAATTTTTGCCGTTTTCCACTCTGCATCCCACTCTGATCATGAGGGTATTCACCAAACAGCTCAAATTCTTTTCTTCAAGCTTTTGCTTCACTCTTCTTCTCCCTAACCCTCAATAATAGTAATTTTTAAAAAGAACAAAAAGGTAATTGCTCCCAATGTACCTATCAACTGCTGATATACACCTCCACGTCTCGCCCTGATGGTTTTCACGGTGACATTTAACATGTTTCAATTTCCTGTTTGTTCCATGTTGAATTCTCTATTCTATTATGATTCACTCTTCTCTTTCCTCTTCAAAAGTTTGTTTTCAAATAAATCATTCAACCATACCAACCCCTACAGCTCTTCCTTTGTTTGTATTTCATTAATCATTCCTTTTGTACAACACACCAACTTTCCTTTTGTACAACACAATCAAGAAATGACTTTCAAACCTGTCTCCCTCCTCGAAAATTCGGTGGCGCCTTATTAATCTGTTTCTCGTGTATGCTCCCCCTCCACCCTCTCCCTCTCTTCAAATTTTCCTCATCTTCATCAACAATCCTTCTGACCCTTTGGAAAATCCCCTTTTTCAATTTGCTGATGACTTCACCCTCTGCCATGACATCCTTCAGACATGCGTGTTGCAGCCTCTTCCCTCTCTTCAGACCTTGAAAAGCATCACAAGCTGGTCAAACACTTTATGTCTTTCAATCCTGACAGATCCCACACTCTCTCTCCCACTCTCTCTCTCTCTCTCTCTCTCTCTCTCTCTCTCTCGCCTCTCTCGCCTCTCTCGCCTCTCTCGCCTCTCTCGTCTCTCTCGTCTCTCTCTCTCCCGCCTCTCTCTCCCCCTCTCTCTACCCCGCCTCTCCCCCTCTCTCTGCCCCGCCTCTCCCCCTCTCTCTGCCCCGCCTCTCCCCTCAATCTTTCCCACCTTTCCTCCTCTCTCTGCCGCCTCTCCCCTCTCTCTGCCCCGCCTCTCCCCCTCAATCTTTCCCACCTTTCCCCCTCTCTCTGCTGCCTCTCTCCCTCTCTCTGCCCCACCGCTGTCCCTCTATCTACCCCACCTCTCTCCCAATTATCTGAAGCCACCTGTCTGCATCATGGCTGCGTTTAGACACATAGCTCCATAATTTGACCCCGTCTATCTCTTCCCAAATATCTGTCAATGTTTCTCTAGTTGTGGTGCTCCTCCTCTACTCTTTTCTGGATATTTATCTGAGGCCGCCTACCTGCAGCATGGTGGCCTTGGGATAATATATCTTCTGCCGACTACTCTCCGGCCTTGCACCCCTGCTCTGTCCCCCAATATTCATGATGGATGCACAAGATCTGGCAGCAACTTCTGGTGAAACAGCCAAAACCAACTCACTACTCACCTTCACTCTTTAATTCCTCTTTTTGGCCCTTAGGTCTTAAATGAGACTCGACAAAAAAAAAAAAAAAATACATATAACTAGTGTGGGGTCACCTGTGGGAATCCCACGGGCATGGACATGTGTGACATTTGGACATGTTGTGTTAGATGCTGCACCTGCACATTCAGTTTCACAAAATGTTTACTGCCAATTTATCAGATCCACAAATAATGTAATCTACACAATGTATTTACTTCTAATAACATGTAAATGCATGTGTGTGCACATGGGAAATACAGTTTGAAATGTGTTATTACATCTCATGTAAAATGTGACTTGAAGAGTTCAAATCCGCTCCCTCCCACATCACGCACACGGAGGAGAGTGGGTCACACAAGGGGGAGAGTGGGTCACACACACACATCTCGTATTTTTATTTCTGTTCCTCACAATTCTGTCTCTTATCTTCACAAGCACACACGCACACATACATACACACACACACACACACACACACACACACACACACACACACACACACACACATATATATATATATATACATGCACAGATATACACATATACACATATATACATACACACACACACACACACACACACACACACATGCACACACACACACACACATATACACATATATCCATCTACACACACACACGCACACACACACACACACACACATATATGCACAGATATACAAATATACACACACACACACACACACACATATATATGCACAGATATACACATATACACATACACAGAGACACACACACACACACACACACACACACACACATGCACACACACACACACATATACACACATATACACATATATCCATCCACACACACACACACACACACACATATGCACATATATACAAATATATACACACACACACACACACACACACACACACACACACATATATATATACACACACACACACATACACATACACATATATATACACACACACACACACACACACATATATACACACATACACACATATATACACACACACACACACACACACACAAACACATATATATACACACACACACACACAAACCATGAACAACATACCTCGAGAACAGCAACTTGCAAGACAGGCAGCGATTGCAAAGATGTGCGAAAGATATGGAAAGTGAGAGCGAAAAGAAGAGCATGGATAAAACACAAGACGGACTGAGAGAGACAGCGAGGGAGAGAGCAACGAAGGACGAGAGAGCTGGTACAGCTGGTACTCCTCTCGCTCTCTTATCCCACAAGCTCAACTGATTTCAACAACCCATCATCTGTCACTGCTCAACCGCCCAACAATCTTAAAATAACAATCTCGTCATCCTTATTATTCATCTCACCTTAAACCTATCAACCCCATACTGCACCGTTCCGACGGTGATATGAATGAACGTTATTGAAATAAAGGAAAATACCAGATGTGTGGACTGCAAGCATCATTTTTATTTTTTGTTGTATACAGGATCGAGGCTCATGAAAGAGCTAACACATTGAACATGAAAACATGCACAGACACACAAAACATATCATAAGGGTAGCGGTAGACAAGATGGGGAGAGAAGCAGAAGCGCAAACACAACATTTGAGAGCAGGGACATCGGGAGATCTGTGGGAGGGAGAGGGCTTGGGGGGGGGGGGGAGGCATGGGAAGGAGGTGGGGGGAGGGGGGTGGGAGAAGTATAAAACACAAGGACACTGCAAGGACTTCCAGGAAAGAAGTCGGTATTTCAAAAATAGTAGATCTGGGGTGAATTTAGCGGGGGTAGAAAAGATCAAGGTTTTGGATGGGGGAAGATAAGAGATGGTGGTGAACAGCTGTTTTAAAGGCCGTTTAAAGAAATATGCATTTTTCCAATGATATTAGGGTCCAATGCATTTTTGGCCCGATCTCCTTGGTTAAATTTCAGCCATTTTCAGTCTCTTGGTCAAATCCTCTCAGAGGAGTAGGTGATACATACATAAACTTGCTCCATTATACAGTATACTAGCGGGGTCACCCGTGGGAATCCCACGGGCATGGATGTGTGTGACATTTCGACATATTGAGTTAGATGCTGCACATTCATTTTTACAAAATGGTTACTGGCAAGTCATCAGATCCAGAAATGGTGTGATGAACACTTTATTTATTTCACATAATATGTGACCCCTCACTCCTCTCCACCTGACACTCTCCTGTCTCCACCTAGCACTCCTCTCCTCTCCAAACCCTCACATCCCTCTCCTTTCCAATCCCTCACCTCTCCAATCCCTCACACTCCTCTCCTCTCCAATCCCTCACACGCCTCTCCAATCGCGCCTCACACTCCTCTCCAATCGCGCCTCACACTCCTCTCCAATCACGCCTCACACTCCTCTCCAATCGCACCTCACACTCCTCTCCAATCGCGCCTCACACTCCCCTCCAATCACTCCTCTCCAATCGTGCCTCACACTCCTCTCCAATCGCGCCTCACACTCCTCTCCAATCGCGCCTCACACTCCTCTCCAATCGCGCCTCACACTCCTCTCCAATCGCGCCTCACTGGCCTCTCCAATCGGCTTTCCCCGTCTCGTTTCTCTCGTTTTTCTCCCGTCTCGTTCTTTTTCTTGCTCCAAATCGGCCCATCTCGCCCGTCGGCCTGTCGGAATCGGAAATCGGCCCGTCTTGCTTTCGTGCTTGCACGTAAATAAATTGTGTTCATGACACCATTTCTGGATCTGATGACTTGCCAGTAACCATTTTGTAAAAATGAATGTGCAGCATCTAACTCAATATGTCGAAATGTCACACACATCCATGCCCGTGGGATTCCCACGGGTGACCCCGCAAGTTTGCATTGACGTTCGTCGATGGACTCGTTCGCCCGTCTCATTCGTTTTCTTGCTGCATCCTGTTCAAGTCTGCGTTCTTCATCGATCGTCTCATTCATTTTGGAAATATAAGTTTCCACGCAGCGCATGAATTGTCACGATCCTCAAGAGGAATTTGTCTCGTAATCATCAAATGATAAATGGCAAGTAAATTACATTGTGAAAATTTAATATTTCAAATAGACCTATTTAAAGTGTATGCGCAAATAACTAATAAATAAAAAAACGAAGAAATATGTCTCGGTAATTTCCTGAACTCGGTAATTTCTCGGTAATTTTACTTCCGGCTAAAAATGTTGAATGAAATAAAAACGAAGAAATATATGTCGTTTTGTGACGACTGTCATCAAAGGTAAACGGTGAATTCACTCGGTTTATTCGGTTCGGCTCGGTTTAAAGAAAAAGCGATAATGTCGAAATGTTGACGTCTGTGTCATGTTGGGCGGTGTATGATACTTGTTGGCTGTTGGGCGGTGATATGGTGTATTTTTAAAAATATATCTCTGCGTTTTCCCGCGTTGCTGACACCGAGTCTAAAACCATGATGGTGAGTTATATTGGAGATAAAGGCGTGAGAGAGACTCAATGGCCTTGAAGTTACAGGCATTTGAGAATTCATTTCGTTCTATAAACGGCAACTTTCATCGGATTTTCTTCTCTTTTTTTTTCAACCGAGTCTAAAACTATGTTAGCGACTGTGAAAAATGAAATGATATATCGAATTTAAAATAGATATCGACACATTGCCGTCGGTGTCATGTTGGGCGGTGTATGATACACCATGACGCGATTTTAAAAAATATATCTCTGCATTTTCCCGCGTGTGTGGAATGTTTGTGGAAAATTAAAGATTTCAAATAAACCTATTTAAAGTGTATGCGCACATAACTAATAAAAAAAACGAAGAAATATCTCTCGGTAATTTCCTGAAACATATTTTACTTCCGGCTAATATGTTGAATGAAATAAAAACGAAGAAATATATGTCGGCATCATTGTTGACGTTTTTGTGACGACTATCATCAAACGAAATAGTAATATATCATAACGGAAAAGCAAAAGCGAATTTTTAATATATATCGACACATTGCCGGCGGTGTCATGTTGGGCGGTGTATGATACACCATGACGCGATTTTAAAAAATATATCTCTGCATTTTCCCGCGTGTGTGGATTGTTCTCAATTATTGCTGACACCGAGTCTAAAAGTAAAACCATCGATAAAAATGAAATCATATGGTGAGTTAGATTGGAGATAAAGGCGTGAGAGAGACTCAATGGCCTTGAAGTTACAGGCCTTTGAGAATTCATTTCGTTCTATAAACGGCAACTTTCATCGGATTTTCTTCCCGTTTTTTTTCAACCGAGTCTAAAACTATGTTAGCGACTGTGAAAAATGAAATGATTTATCGAATTTGATTTGAAATAAAACTGTGTAAAGTTTGTTGCAAATAGATTGCAACACAATCAGCGGCACAGCCAAGCCCCCAGAAAGTGGCGCAGCCAAGCGGCCACAGGCTGCATACGAACTCGTATCACTTATTTATACTCAGACCTTGCTCCTGATTGACTCTCAAGATTTGTTGATGTACGTCGTCGCGACGAGGCAATTGGGGAACCGAAAACTTCCCACAATACTGCAGCAGGTTCAAAACAAGTGAAGTGTTTGCGCCGAAAAGTTGCTGTGCTGTTGGTTGCCACAATCATAATATGATGGTGGGGAAATCACTGTCATTTTGCATATTTCCCGATCGTGTGAAATGCCGCGAAATATGGGGGAAATGGGTTAACGCCGTCGGCAGACACTTACGACTCTGGCCCTGCCTGGTCCTAAGCCGAGGCTAAGGTTTGTTTTATTAATATAAATCGAAATATTTTTATTCATCAATTCAATTCATTAGTTTGTTGGGGTTTTTTCTTAGTTTTTCCTAACTCAATCTCAGGCTTAGGTTAGTTTAAAAATAGATGTAGATTACTATAAAGGAGAATAACATACCTGGAGTATCTATCAAGTAGCTGTAGATGTCGGGATATTCAACATGAGGCCACGCAGTTGCATCGTTCGCCCAGCGCCCTGCTTCCAGCTTGTACGTACATATCTCCAGACCCACGGCACGGAGTTTCTCCTCGTACCGCTCACGAGCGACAGTATCCAATTCGTCTGCATAATTATACGCCATAATATGCGGTAACAAACTTTGTTGGTCCCAGAATGTTACACTCTTGATTAAAATATACAATGTATAAGCAACAAGCGATCAAAACACACGAAACAGAAGCTAAAACCGAGGTGAACCAACTGCAACGCTGACGCAATCAATACAGCGGAGAGTTTTGTTTTCACCCACACCGAGCGTCACAAGGTCGTATCCAGGGCCAATGCCAGGAAGTGACGTCACGTCGGATCCAAGAATAGCGATCGGGGCGGCAAATTTCTCTCCCGGCGCGCGTCCGATAGGCGTCAGGAGCTTCAACCACGAGGACAAATTCCCCCGCGTCGGAATAACCGCCTAACTCAGGTGACGGCGGTGGCACCACAAGGCCATTCGGATCAGGCGCGTGTGGTGGTGGGGTTGACGGTGGATTCCCCATCGACAGAGTAACCGGGCCGAAGTCCGGCCCAACAGCATCCCCGCATGGGTCAAGATGGCGCACCGAGACTGTAGACTCACGTCCATTTGGCAGCAGCACTCGAGCGTGCTCGGGGTTGGCTTGGAGGATACGAACCTTGTCAACGAGGGGGTCATATTTACTCGAGCGAACCGCGCGTTTGAGGAAGGCCGGTCCGGGCTCAGCAAGCCAGCCAGGCAAAGGACGGATACCGCCAGAACGACGCGAGTAACGAAACATACTGTCGTGGGGAGTTTGATTTGTAGCGATGCACAATAAAGTCCTGATCGAGCTTAGCGCCCCGGGTACCACCCAGGTCTTCGGTCCAGTCCTAGTCCGTGGGACTTAAGGCCCAGAGGAATGGCTTTCCATACATTCGTCATGTGTTGTCCCGAGAATCGGCCAGCTATGCTTCTGAACGAGTCGTAAATCGACATAGCTATCAGTAGAGCCCGTGTCGATTAAGGCGTTTGCGATCTGCCCCTCAATCATAATTGGAATTACAGCATTGGCCAGTCCAGGTTACCTGGTAGTCGTCGAGTCATCCAGAGGGGGCGCTCGAGCCATGCGCGTGTACCTGACGCCAGGTAGCGTCGATCGTGAAGCCGAACGAGCCCCAGGCAATGAAAGGATCTCAGTCAAGGGCGTTCGAGCCGAGCGAGGCGCCAATTGTCTCGTCGGCGAGTTGATCCTAGTCAAGGTCGCGCGAGCTGCGCGGGGCCCGCGCGGGGAGTGGGGGGGGTGGGTGATCCCAATCAAGGCCGCGTGGGCACCGATTGTCTCTCGGGCGGAGAGAGAATCACAGACAAAGTCGAGCGAGTTCGCCGGCCCTGTGACGAGCGACAAACCTTTGCAAAATGTCCTTTCCGAGAGCACGAGTGACACGTCGCTTCTCTGGCCGGACAAACTGACCTTAAATGATTCCGGTTCCAGCAGAAGAAGCACTTGGCGTTACTTCCGGCTGATGGAGCGGCAGCGGCGGCGGCTGTCATGCTCGGGCCGGGATCCTCGAGAGTGTCCGTTGTCCCCAATTCCGGCGGAGGTTCAGCATCCGTTTGCTCCGCGATAGTAGCTCTCTCCGGTCGTGTCGCGCCGGTTAAACCCGCAGTGACATACGGACGATCGTACGCTTCCCATTGTGTCTGTGCTTCTTGGTACACGAGCGATAATTTATGAGCTTTTTCCAGCATCAGATCCGTTTCTTCAAGCAATCTCTGTCGTATTATAGGAGGGTGAAGCCCCGAAACAAATGAGTCTCTCATAAAATCGTCACATACTTGTTCGTGTATCCATGCTTCTGTTGTACAGTCCTTCGCTAATCGGCGAAGTTCCTGGACGAAGTGGTCGATGGTCTCCGATGGGTCTTGTCGCCGAGACGCGAGCAGGTATCGAGTATAGACCACGCTCCGAGTCTTGATGGAGATCCGTTGTAATTCTGCCTCAGCGGCGGCGTATGTGCCGCAATGGGATATGTACGTGAAAACTATATGAGACACACGGGAGTTCAGCACCCCGAGCCTGGTTGCATCCGTGAGACCCTCCTGGGCACCCAGGCAGCTTGTCAGCAGACTTTGCCAATGCTTGAGCTGGGCAGATGCGTTCGGCGCCTGTGGATCCGCTCCAAAGATCAGGACATGTATTAGCTTATGAGTCATGGCGTTCCCGTTCAAGACAAGAGAGTGATTCAGAATTAATTGTTGTAAAAACCAGAGTTACAACATTGTCTCAGATTGTGAGTTTAATTCTGAATCGATGTCTAGCAATACCTGTAAGAAAACCAACAAGCAACATATCAATATTCAGCATTCATAGGAATCAGTAATGGATTTGCAAACGAGCACAAGCAAGCTTGGAACAAAGGAATGATATGCACCATCTAATTATGCACAACATTACACACGATAAATGTCACAGAAATGATTGTAGCGCTGTCTGTCTGAGTTCTTATAACTGCCGCTCAGTGTGCAGAAGCCGCATGACACCTGGGTTCAAACTTAAGCACAATTTCACTACAATGTTGATGAAGAAGAAGAAGAAGACTGGGAAAATCATCTGGATTTCTGTGAGATTTCTGGTTCAACTCTCTTATCTGTCTCCCTCTTCCAAATCCTGGTGGCGTCTGGTCAAATCTGTTTCTGGTGTTTGTTCCCCCTCCATCCCCTCCCTTACCTCAAACGGCTACACAGCTGACTCCGCACCCGAAAAAGCTGAATGCCTCAACTCTGTTTGCCTCTAAATCTTGTGTCCCAAACCCATCTCTCTGTACCCACTGTACCCAGCTGCTCCTGGACTCTGTGTCCTTTCCTCCTGACAAGGTGGAAATGTTTCTGTCAACCCTTGACTCTGATTCTGCAAATGGACCTGACGGCATCAGCCCACAGGGTCCTAAAATCCTGTTCTTCCCCTCTTTCACTCCTTCTCTCTGTTCTCTTCGCCCTCTCTTTTGCTCAAGGTCATCTGCCATCTGCTTGGAAATCAGCCAACATCACCGCTTTACACATAAAAGGTGCAAAAACAGATCCTACAACTACAGACCAATAGGGCTTCTCCCAATTATCAGCAAAGTCATGGAATCCATCATTGCTTCGGATATGAAATCTTTCCTCTTCTCCAATGGCTTGATCTCTGATCATTAATTTGGTTTCAGACCAGGTCACTCTACTCTGGACATGCTGCTTCTGCTGTCTCAACAATGGATGGAGGTCCTCAATGCCAAACAGGAAATTAGAGCTGTCTCCCTTGACATATCACGTGCCTTCGATACGGTCTGGCACCCAGCTCTGCTCACCAAACTCTCCTCCTTTGGTATCCATGGAAATCTCCACGCATGGCTGGCGGACTTCCTCTCTCGTCATAGCCAACGTGTGGCCCTGAATGGGTTTCTGTCATCTCCTCTTCCTGTTCAGGCTGGAGTTCCCCAAGGCAGTGTTCTGGGCCCTGTGCTTTTTCTGGTCTTCATCAATGATCTCTCTGACTCTCTTGAAAATCCTCTCTATCTCTTTGCTGATGCCTCCACTCTCTACAGCTCCATTCCTCATCCCTCAGATCGGCAGTCTGCAGCCTCCTCACTCTCTGCAGACCTGGACAAAATCACAGACTGGTCAAACAAGTGGAACATGTCTTTCAATCCTGACACATCTCACACTCACTATGTCTCTCCAAAAAGACCATCTGGAAAACCCTCCCATCTACTTTCTCAACAATCCTCTCCAAGAAGTTCTGTCACTCAAGCTTTTGGGTCTCACTATCTGCCATTATCTTTACTGGGAAAACCACATTTCAAATCTGGCCTCCAAAGCCAGTCGCCGACTGGGCATCCTCCGTCGTGCGAAGTCCTTCCTTGGCACACCTGAGCTCCTCACCACATACAAGGCTTTCATCCGCAGCTCAATGGAATACCGCTCTCCCCTCTGGGCTGGTGCTCCTGCCTCACACCGAGCTCGGCTTCACGCTGTTGAAACCAAAGCGTTCAGAATCATTGGAATCTCCCGCGATAAAGCTATCTCCGAGGGCCTTTCACTTACTCACCACAGGCAGGTTGGTGGTCTTTCCGTCTTCTACCGACTCCTCTCCGGCCTTGCTCCCCCAGCTCTCTCTGGGCTCTTTCCCCCAAATATTCCTACAGGTCGCACAAGATCTGCCAGCAACCCTCTTATGGTTAAACTGCCAAAATCAAGACTCTCTGCTCACCTTCACTCCTTCATTCCTCTTTTCTCCCGCCTCTGGAACAAACTCCCTCACTCTCTTCAATCCTACTCCTCCCTCCAGGTCTTTAAAACAGCTGTTCACCACCATCTCTTATCTTCCCCCATCCAAAACCTTGATCTTTTCTACCCCTGCTAATTTCACCCCAAATCCACTTTTTTGAAATTCCAACTTCTTTCCTGGAAGTCCTTGGTGTCCTTGTGTTTTATACTTCTCCCACCCCCTCCCCCTTCCCACGCCTCCTCCCCCCAAGCCCTCTCCCTCCCACACATCTCCCGATGTCCCTGCTCTCAAATGTTGTGTTTGTGTGCTTCCCCTTCTCTCCCCGTCTTGTCTACCGCTCCCCTTTTTATATACTTTGTTTGTCTGTTTGATTTATTTGTGTGATAAATGTTAGCTCTTTCACGAGCCTAGATTCTGTATACAAAAACAAAAAAAAAAAATTCACCAAGCAGGAGCGAAACTGTCAGAGAGGTGGTTAAAATAAATAAATAAAAACAATAGACCTGACTGCGATGTGAAAGTAACGGGCCTTGTACTTTTGCCTCTTCGTGCAGGATTCCAATAAGAAAGAAGAACCACCTTTAGAGGCCATTTTTTCCCCGCAGAACAGGGGTTTGCCTTTTTGGGCACCTTGGTCCCCTTTTTTGATGCAATGTTTTATGGCCGGATGCCCTTCCTGCACCTAACCCTGTGAGTCGCCTTTTGCGACACACAGGGAATTGCCACTGAAACTGGTACTCAATTTGCTGACCTCAGAAGGATGACAGGCTGAGTCAACCCCCTGGTGTTAATTCATCGATCGACCGGGATTCGAACCCAGGATCCTCGGATCCCAAGCCGGCACCCTAACCGCTAAGCCAAGACAGATCTGATGCTGGGGCACCAACCCATAGGGGAGGGCTGTATTACATTGAGCTCCGGATAAAGGCCTTTTAATTTGTTCGTTCTTATTTTTTCAAGGAATAACTTGGAATGATGGAGGAGGCCTAATTTGTGGTTCCCTTTAGATTCCACCTTTCTATATGGTTGGCCTGGGAGAGGTCATGGCTGATGGTGAGGCCTCGAAGTTCAAGATATTGAAAGCTCTGAAATGGAATGAGGCGTTACATGCAGTCATCATGTTACATGCAATGATGGAGAATGTAGAGGTTGATTGCACAAATGATGATTCCACAATTCCCCCCCTTAAACACCAATATAAACGTTTTCTGATCGCTTTCATCGACCTAGTAAAACAGGTAATGTCATGTGGAGGATGTGTGTGCGTGTTTGCAGGGTGTTTGGATGCTTGTGCAGTTTGCTCCTCCACGAATGGCTGCTTGTCTTACCTCGCAGGATTCTTCTTCCTCCTACAGAGAGATGGTCTGAGGCAGCGTGGGCATTGCCTTCGTCATTGCCCACCTGGGCACTTTGAGAAGCACCATACGGAACGCAGCGTCTGTGCAAGTGAGAGGGGAAGATGCATCCAGGAGGAGGTTAATTTCCGGTCCATCTTTAAATGGCGCGTTGTTACATATTTATGTGAATGTATGTGAATTACCATTCAGGTCTTTGCTTATCCATGTGGAGTAGATTAAGGGTTGTTGTGGTTGGAGGGTCAGGAGCCCTTCTGAAAAAGTGTCCGGAAACGGAAGTGACCGGAAACGGAAGAAGAAAAGACACGAGGAAGAAAAGCGACGAGTATTATTCTTCTTCGCCCCGCTCCGAGGAAAGGTGGGATCGACCTGGCGCTGCGTGGAAAAGCGGCGTTCCGAAGCCCGTCTGGCGAGAGGAGTTACCGGGACGTGTACCTACCCGGTGGAGACGTCAAGTTGACGTGGGGCCGTGCATCGACCCCGCGTCTGGCACCGTTCGCGGCACCGTCTAAACAGACGCGTACGGGTCGCACGTTGGGGCCTAACACGCCTGGCAAGCGGCGTGGGGCTTTTGGCTTGCTTTGCCGTGCCCGCTTCGCGTGGCCACGAGGGGCTGCAGCCGCGGTGCCTGGTACGATACCTGCCCGGTGGAAACACGTCCACCCGGGGTTCGTTCAACCGCCCGAGTGCAGAGACGCCGACCAGCATCTCGGTCGGGAGGGGCCCAGAGACATTGTGAGGGGCAGAGACCAAAAGGGGGTCGTGAGTACAGAAGTGGACACACATATATAAGATGGCCATCTTAATCATATAGGGAATTGATTGTGGATTGGGAATTGTTGATGGTTGTTTGTTGTTGATTGCTCGGGGAATATCCGTGATTGTATCATTGAAATCGTATGATATCCTTACCCTGGAAATATATCATTGCACATCAGTTTCTCTTGGGTGGAATTCATAGGGATTGCGTTGCGAAAGCGCATATATATATAATACTACTTGCTGGCGAAGGTCCTCTCACGGTCCGGGGGTCACCGAGACCAGGTAGTCACCGAGGGGACCACGTAACAGCGTACCAACGACAAATCTGGACGTCGTTATCAGGCAATCTCTGTATTTGCATCGTTTGTAAAATTTTGATCCTTCCTTGAGCAGCTATTGAATAATTATTCCTAGTTCCACCCTCTTTGTTGTCTCACTTTCTGCCATCTTGATTTTCCGCACACACGTTAAAGCGGTGATCACGTGACGGAGTACTGGTTCCTGTCTGTGTACGTCCGTCCCTCTCATACCCTTTGGTAGTCTGCAAACCTGCTGTCCTTTGTCGTTGAGCTCCTCCATGAGCCTTGTCCCTTGTAGAGCAAAGGAAATTGGTGACCAACATTAGAAAGCCAAATTCTCTCAAATTGTACATCTAACTGGTCTAATTTTAACCACCCTCGTAATAATGGATGGGATGGACAGGAAGTGATGATGAAATTGATTTATTGTGCTTTCCTAGGGTGCAGAGTGCCCAATTGTACGCAGTGCTTTGGTGTCGGGTCGTGCACCACGTGCTCCCCTGGATACGTCTTACTTCAAGGCTCCTGCTTCTCCACTTGTCCTCATGGTCTTTGTCGTGAAAATCAAGCGCAGACACGACTTTACCTCTGGGTAGGCTTTAATATCATTTAGATCGGCAATATCTCCTGTAACAATACATGCAGCAATAGGCATTATATCAGAGCATTTCAAGTACAGCAATGGCAGTTTCGATATAACAATGGTTAGCGCAGCGCAGCATCAGCGCAGCATTTGGGGGGGGGGGGGGCGTACATACCATTCAAACTACTGGATAATGTCACAGTGAGTCCCGCCGAAGTGTCCGCACGCCCCGAGTGTCCCGGGTCTTATAGACGGCCCCTTTCGTGGCGAGCACCCCTGGGTTCACCTTGGTATAATTTCACTACATTCTCCCCGTCGTTAAAACTATACTACCGCTCGGCAGTTTGCAAGCAAGCATCAGCAATAAACCAAAGGGTTACGTCAATCCACGTCAGTCGGTCCACCCGTAGCGGTCGGGGCGGCGAACCTCCCTGCCAGTTCGTGTTCGGAAACTACCGGGCACGGCGTCCCCTAGCCCGGAGTCTCCCGCGTCGGAATAGCCACCGGAGGTTGGAGTCGGAGGGGGCGCCCCTGCGCCTTCGGGCACGGGGGCGGGGGACGACGGGAGTAACAGCGGTAGTTCCATAGGGGAAGCTTCGATAGAGTCCATAGACTCGTAGACGGGTTCGTCGATATCCCTGTCGTCGTCCCCACAAGGGGCGAGATGGCGTACGGAGACAGTAGACTCGCGGCCATCCGCCGTTAACACGCGGGCATGCTCGGGATTAGCCTGGAGGACCTGCACCTTGTCAACAAGGGGGTCGTACTTGCTAGTGCGAACCGCTCGTTTGAGATAGGCGGGCCCCGGTTCAGCGAGCCAGCTGGGTAAAGACTGGATACTGCCGGAGCTTCTAGGGTGGTGGAACAGTCGTTTGTGAGGAGTCTGGTTGGTGGCAGTACATAGGAGAGCCCGGATCGAGTTTAGAGCGGCAGGCAGCGACCACGCCCATTTATCGAGGCCTCGGGCGAGGGTCCGAAGGCTTAGCATGACGGCCCGCCATATAATCCCATTAAAGCGTTCGATCTGTCCATTAGCTTGGGGCCGGTACGGGGTGGTGTAGCTCGAAGCGACATTATTTTGGAGCAAGTAGCCCCTCACTTCCTGGGACAGGAACACCGCACCCCGATCGGTATGCACGTAGGCCGGATACCCGAACATAGAAAACAAATTCTGCAGGCACCGAATAACCGTGGCAGCCGACATATCCCCGCACGTGTAAGCAAAGGGGAATCGGGAATACTCATCGACGATAGTGAGCAGATAGCGAGAGTTGCTCGACATTGGCAGCGGCCCTTTGAAGTCCACCGCCAAGCGCTCCCACGGTCTAGTAGCCCTAACGAGTGTCCCCAGAGGGGGGCTATAAAAACGCGGTTTGTGTTCCGCACAGATCGCGCAATCACGGCAGATGCGGCGGACGTCCTCCATCGAGTACGGCAGATTGCCCGCGCGCACAAAATGCGCGAAGCGCGTTACCCCGGGATGACACATAGTGCTGTGCAAAGTGCGCAGCCCCTCCAAAGATACGACCCCCGCGCAAGTGGCCGGCCTCGATAAGGCGTCAGCGACCAGGTTATCCTTCCCCGGGCGGTATTTGATGGTGTAGCAGAAGTCGGCGAGTTCGATACGCCAACGGGTGATTTTCTCATTCTTAATGCGCTGAGCATGTAAGGTGTCGTACATAAACGCAACACTCTGTTGGTCCGTGATGATTTGGAAACTCCGCCCAAGCAAATACGAACGCCATCGCCGAATTGATTCGACGATCGCGTACGCTTCCTTTTCGACGGACGAATGCCTCCGCTCGGCGGAGGTGAGAGTCCGCGAGAAGAAAGCCACAGGGCGGCCTCCTTGGGAGAGAGTCGCCGCTATCGCATGATCCGAGGCATCACTCTCCAAAACGAAAGAGGCACTCTCGTCAATCGTTGCGACAGCGGCGCCAGCAATGTCGACTTTAAGGCCCTCGAAGGCCGCCAGGGCGGCCGGGCCCATGGGGAAAGTGTCGCAGGCCACGAGGGGGCGGAGCTTAGCGGAGAAATTTTGCACCCACTTTGAGTAGTGGGCGAACAGCCCTAGAGCGCGTTTCAGCGAAGCCCGATCGCTAGGCGGAGCCATATCGAGCAAAGGGCGCAGACGCTCCTTATCCGGAGAGACGGAGCCATGGGTCACGGTGTACCCCAGAAGGTCTACCATGCGTAGAGAGTATTGACACTTCGCCTCATTCATGGTTAAGCGATATTTCCGCGCGACCTCGAGGAAGCGTTTTAGATTAGCGTCGTGATGCGCCTGGTCGTACCCACAAACCGTAAGATTGTCCAGATAGACAAAGACATCCGTCAAATGCTCCTTCGCAACGAGGTCATCCATAGCTCTCTGAAAACAAGCGACGCCGTTCGTTACCCCAAAGGGAAGTCTCGTGAACTGGTACAACCGCTGACCCGATTCAAAGGCTGTAAAGACGCGATCAGCCCTAGAGATGGGGACTTGATGATACGCACTACGTAGATCGAGAGTGCTATAAACGGAATACAGGGCCACCTGGCGTACCAGGGCGTCCATCCCCGGTAATGGGTAGGCATCCAGCTGTGTAAAACGATTAATCGTTTGCGAATAGTCGATTACCATTCGCCTGCGGTGGGCCTCACTCCGCACCACTAAGACTTGGGCCCTCCACGGAGACCTACTGTGTTCTATGATACCGTCCTTCAAGAGCAGGGCCGTTTCTTCCGCAATGAATTGCGCGTCCGCACGAGAGTAGCGCCGCGATTTGATGGCTACAGGGGTACAATCAGTGGTCAGGTTGGGGAACAGTGAGAGTGGCTCCATGTCCATTTGAGCGAGGGCACACACAGCGAGCATGTCCGGCCCTCCGAAGTCTATTTCCAAACGACGATGCTGCTTAAGGAAATCAAGTCCTAACAGAATGTCAGCGCATAAGGCCGGTAATACCATGAGATACACGTCCGGGAACGTGCGTCCATTTATCACAAGTTTCAATCGACACGCCCCTTTTGTGCTCAACCGAAGTCCCTGAGATGCCATGAAGATCCGGCGGGTTGTCCCGAGAACCGGCCACCCATGTTGATGCACGAGACGCTGATCAATAAAACTATCCGTGGATCCCGTATCAATCAAAGCTTGCGCAAAAACGCCCGCGACCGTGAGCGGAATGAAGGCCTGCGCTAGGCCGGCAGACCCGGCAGGTATAGTTCCGGCCGGGCGAGAAGATCGCGCCTCACGGGTGGATCCCACGCCGGCTGCAATCCTTCGGGCCTCAGCAGGAGCATTGAAGTCAGTTGGCTCTTCGGTAGTTTCATTTGCCAGAGTGGGCGAGGGGTGGTCGTGAGAGCAGCCGCCAGATGGCGCTCGAGCCACGGGAGAAAGATCTCTGCCGTCTGCAGAATCATATGCCAAAGCGGGTGCATGTAATTCGCAAAAGCTACCGTCAGATGGCGCTCGAGCCACGTGAGAAAGATTTCTGCCATCTGCAGATTGACATGCCAGAAGGGAAGCATGTAATTCGCAAAAGCTGTCATCAGATGGCGCTCGAGTCACGTGCTGCGTTTGCCGCACTTCGAGAGGCATTTCCAAAGTGGGTGCATGTCGCTTGTTTGAAGTAGGCGTTTGAAAGCCAGTCAAGGTTAGATGCTCTGTGACCGGTCGCGTTCGCGCCATTTGTTTCGGCGGCCCGACGTATCTCACCAAGGTCGGGCGAGAAGCCAGAGGCCCGCGAGGAGGAGAGCGGCTCATCAAAGCTGTGCAAGGCACCCCGTCCGGTGCTCGATCCGTTGGCTCCGCGATGAGCCCATTCAAGGTCGCTCGGGAATGCGTGCCCCGGGCGACCTTTCTGCAGACTTTTGCAAAATGGCCTTTGGTGGAGCAGAGGTGACATGTCGCCTCTCGGGCCGGGCATTCAGAGCGGGGATGCTGCCGATTGCCACAAAAATAACATTTTGCATACCGGGCAGGCCGTGGCCTGGCAGCGGCGGCTGCAGTGAGGCCGGATGCGGAGTCCGCTTCCGGAGCACCCAGGGACTCGGCCGTCGTGGGGGTCGGGTCCTCCTCCGTATCCTCGGCGATGGCCCTCTCGGGTCGCGCGAGTTGCGAGGTCCCCGCCACGACTCGTGGGTGATCATATGCGGTCAATTGTTCTCGAGCATCTGTGTATACGCGTGCCAGCCGTAGTGCTTCTGTAAATGTCAGCTCCGCGACCTCCAAGAGACGAAGCCGCAAGACTCCAGAACTAATTCCGGATATGAATGCATCTCGGAGCAAATCGTCCTGCACTTGCTTGTGAGTCCGGACGTCCTGCACGCAATCTGCCAATAAGTAGCGCAGCTCCTGCGCAAAGCGATCGATCGATTCAGACGGTTGTTGCCGTCGCTGAGAGAGTTGATGCCGGCCGTGCACAGCGCTCCGTTTCTTTATGTAGAGGCGCTTCAGCTCGTCTAGGGCCGTATCATACGTCTCAAATCGAGAAATGGTCTTGTACACAGTGTGATGGACCTTGGACTGTAACACGGACAGCTGTATCGCAGCGGTTGGCTCTGTCTCGTGAGCAGCGAAATTCTGCAGCGTGTTGAGCCAGTGAGCAAACTCCGATGCAGATCCTTCAGCTTGAGGGTCGGCTCCGAGAATCGGAACCACGATCATCTTGTGGTCAGCCATTTGGCGAACTAAATGATATTAAATGTCGTGAAAATCAAGCGCAGACACGACTTTACCTCTGGGTAGGCTTTAATATCATTTAGATCGGCAATATCTCCTGTAACAATACATGCAGCAATAGGCATTATATCAGAGCATTTCAAGTACAGCAATGGCAGTTTCGATATAACAATGGTTAGCGCAGCATCAGCGCAGCATTTGGGGGGGGGGGGGGGGGCGTACATACCATTCAAACTACTGGATAATGTCACAGTGAGTCCCGCCGAAGTGTCCGCACGCCCCGAGTGTCCCGGGTCTTATAGACGGCCCCTTTCGTGGCGAGCACCCCTGGGTTCACCTTGGTATAATTTCACTACAGTCTTCAACCAGATGCACACAACGTGGAATGCACACCGATTGGTAAATCCCACCACATCCTCTCCTCCTCTTCCCTTTATAAGGGGGGAGGTCCGATGGTACCAAGCTCCTGCCCTACCTTGACCACGATACTCCTCCACTCCCCTCTGTCCTCAGCCAACTCCTTCCACCCTCCAACCAACCCCACCTTGCTGATGTCCCTCCTCACACAATACTCCCATCTCAACCACGGTCCACCTCTTTTCCTCCAACCTTGTTCCCTCAACCTATCCACTCTCTTTGCCATTCTCTGTTCCCCTATCCGCACCAAATGTCCAGCCCCTCTCAGCCGTCATTTCAACAATCTCTCCATCAAGCTCATCTGCACACCAATCTCCTCACTCAGTTCATCCATTCTCTCAGTTCACTCATTCTCCTTCTATCCACCCTCTTCACTCCCGCAATCCTCCTGACCCAGTTGTTCTCGCAAACCCGCAGCCTTTATTGTTGTCTCTGTCAGTGCCACCATCTCCAGACTGTAAAGGTAGGTTGGCATTACACACGACATCAGAACCTTTTACTTCCAATTTCCTTGAAATCTTTTCCATTACTCCCTCCACCTTCCTCCACGCATTCGCACCCTCCTGTATCCTCCTCCGCACCTCTGTCTCTGAGTTACCATCCCCAGTCACTGTTCCCCCCAGATACTCAAACCTATTTCCTTGTCTGATCTCCTTGTCTGATTGACACGAAATTTTACCACAGGAGTGCCTCCACCTGGATAATTTTTTATTCATAATTATGATGTCATAGGTGACGTGGTATGGACACCATCTTTGAATAATGTTGCACCTCTATATCTCCGAAACCGCTCAATGGGAAAAATTGAAACAAGCCTCATTGTCCAGTGCTCCCCATGGGGAATATGATATGTTAATGATGATGTCATAAGTGCCTTTATTATGATGTCATAATTTAACAGGTATAATGCTTCATCAAATCAGTATGAATTTTTTTTTGTCTGCAACTGTTGGTCTGATGGACACTAAATTTTGACCATAGGAGCACCTCCTCCTGGAGATTTTTTAAATGATAATTATGACGTCATAGGTCACATGATACAGGTGCCATCTCAGAAAAACCGAAAAACGTTGCACCTCGATATCACCGAAACTGCTCCATGAAAAAAAAACATTTAAATGTGGCTCATTGTAAAGAATTCTATATGGGGAATAAGTGTTGTTAATGATGACGTCATTGCTACCTTAATTATGACGTCATAATTTGACAGGGACAATGCTAAGTCTGAAATTTCTTGAGCGTGATCTACAGAACAAATATATTAGAGTATTAATTTATGATTTCATCGCTCACGTGGCCTGGCAGCCATATTGGATCAAAGAAAAAAAAATTCAAAAACAGAAGAGTTGGCTCGCAAAAGGTTGGCTGCTCAGGGTAAGTATTCTATGAGTACCATCTCATAACATAATTAATCCCCTGCTCTGTTCACCCAAAAAAGGCAGAGTAAAGCAATCGGTATAAAAGCTACACAAGGTAAGCCAATATATATTGTTACGTTTATGGGGGTAGGTGAAAGGATCCTGTCGGGAAGGTAGGATTGTATAATTGTAGCATGGACCATGGACACATCGGAGAAATCTCGATGTACTTAAGTAGGGAAACTGTAGCTTAAGGTTGTATATGTGTACACCACACGGGAGATGATGTTGTGCTAATTATCAGTCGGGATGAAGGTTAGTTTTCCCCAGCACGTGATTTTCCTTCTGTAACTTTCCCTTTACGTTTTGCTGGCAAGGCCGCCCATGAAAACTCCTTTAAACAACATTTACCATGCTGGCAAGAGCCCAAGCAGAGCCGGCCGTGGCAAGCCCTCCCCCCCCTCCACCCCCAATGGGCCTAATAAGGAAAAAGGCCACGCCCCCGGAGTGGTGTGATTGGGAGGTGGAGAAAGAGCCGGCAGGCCATGCACCTGAAGCTCATAATTGGCCGAGAGGACCATGGGGTGATTTGGAAAGAGCTTTGCCATTGGTCCGTGTGAGGTCATGAAGAAGACTCCAGAGAGGAAGAGGAAGAGTCGCGCTCTCTGGCTGGTTTTTGCTCGAGCAAGACGGGCGCCATCTTTGCTTGGCCGATCATGCGCTTGGTGGAACAGGGTGTGTTGGCTCGCAAGGAAGCTGAAGGCCACATGTGCTTCCCCAGACGGTGGAGGCGAAAGAGGGCCGTCTTGACAACTAGCCTCACGACCCTTGGCGCCTTCAGCGCCATCTCGTGTGCTTCCCGAGCGGGGAGGCTCTGAGCCTCGTCACCACCATTCTCCTCAAAAAGGTGTCATTTTGAGGCCAAAGTTAAGTGCCGGCACGAACAGGACATTTCATTTTATTATTCCCCTGTTGTGTGTTGTGAATCTGTGTGGAGGATCCTCACGTTAGGAATTTAATTTACCTCCACATTTCTTTTGACATTTTCACCCCTTGCTTTATTTTCACCAAATTATTTGTTGAGTTTACTGTCATGTTTCTTTGTTCGTGGCTTCGGGAATAAACCCGTGTTGCTTTCGTCCCGTTCAGATAAACGACTCGTAGCTTCCATCTCGCACGCGTCATAACCGCCAAAATTTGGCTGCCGCCTCTGGAGTAAGAACGTTCGGCTATTCATCATCCAGCGGTCTTAATCACTGGTGACAAGACAAAATCGCTGGTGACAATATTGCTATCATTGTACTCTATTTTCCTGAACGCTTCATAGGTTAAAGAAACGTTTCGGAGTCTGCCGGGGGTCTCGTGGTTGGGATGGCAGTGTGAATGAATGCGTTTTGCTCAGCATGACCTAATGGGGCCAAGGTAATGTGGCCATTTACTTATCTACATAAAAATAATTGCCCGTTTTTGTGAACATGCATCATCGTCTTCTTCACCTCTTCGCCATGCCAGGCAGGTCATTTTTTTTTCTGCAGTCATTATTACTTCTGTCTGGCATTCCGTCTCCAGTGTTGTGAAAATGTTTACTCGGAGTGTGCTACACCTGCACCATTGCACAATAAAAAAACAATGGACCGAAACATGAGCCATTTCCTCGTTTGTTTTTCTACCGTCTGCATTGTTCATGTTATACATTCTGGAAATGACAATGGGGCGGCACCTCCCACCCCTCCACTCTCCCTGGACCAGAATTCCCGAAGTACTGAACCTTAGTCTGGATTGAAACTGTACGTCAAAGGTAGTTGCGAATTCCCGCAAAGAGCGAGCGGTCTGTATTGGTGGCAGAAGAGTTTATAAAAAACATAAATATAACAAAGGATTCCCTTTAAGGAAAATCTTTATCCTTCATTGAATGCAGGACAGACATTTGCGTACCTTTACATTAATTACAAATACCTGATTAGCCGATGAGCACACACGTACTGTCACTGTCTTCCCAGGGAGACAAATCCATGCATTTACCATTCTGTGAGCGAAATTACTGTCCTAACTCTCCTCTTCTTTACTCTTAAACTGCCTCCTTGTCCTGTCACTGTCCAATGTGATAAAATGGAATCTATTCTTCACTTTTGCCTATACCCTTCATTATTTTCATCATCTCTATCATATCCCCAAATAACCGCCGCCTTTCTAATGTATAAAGCCCTGTCTCATTCAGCCGCTCATCATAGCTTAGTCGAACTAGACCCGGAATCAGTCCAGTAGCCCGAGTCTAGCTTGGACTGGAATCAATCCAGTAGCCTTAGTCTAGCTTGGCTCGGAATCAATCTATTAGCCCAAGTCGAGCTTGGCTCGGAATCAATCTAGTAGTCCTAGTCTAGTGTTACGTGTTCCTCCCCAAACCCTGGTTACGGTGCACCTCAAGAGGCTCGAGAGGGAACGTGGCAGAAAGATTTGTTATTTTGAGTGTTCTAATAAACCATGGTAAAACCACACCAATGCAATTGTAGAACAAAACAAGTAATTGGATTAAGAACTCTCACATACACAACAAGAAGACGTCATGCGGAGCACCATACATGTAAAACCTGCCCCCCCCTGGGGGTCCGCCCCCAAAATGTTTTCGATTGATACAGCAAATTGTCCATTTCATCAAGATTAAAATTTACGATCTTGATCAAAGATCGGGTCCCCAGGATGAAAAGTGACGGTTTTTCAGGTGAAAATTGATGATTTTGGAAGTTTGACCTTCAGTTGACATTTCACCTTTTTACCTCAAAAATAATTGGTTTCCCAATTCAGTGAGGCAATATGCAAATGCTGTTCAATTTTAAAGTCAATCGAATGAAAATTGACGGTTTTTCAGATGAAAATTGATTTTGGAAGTTTGACCTTGAGTTGAAGTTTGACCTCAAAAATAGTTACTTTCCCAATTTAGTGACTCAATATACAAATGCAATTCAATTTTCAAGTCAATCGGATTTAAAATGGCGATTTTAGAAATTTGACCTCCAGATGACCTTTGACATCAAAATCAATAGGCTTCTCAATTGGGACGACCTCTACGACTTCGTGAAGCTTTGTGACGATCGGTTTAGAATTGTGACCTGTATGCCAGTGACAAACAAACAGACAGACAAACAAACAGACAGAACCACAAACTCAACCGACCAATATACTTGAAAAATCTTCGATTTTGCAAGTAACAAACAGACAGAGTAACAAACATTCCCCAAAGTCCGTACGGATCCCCACGCTGGTTGAAGCCATGCAGAACGACGAGAACAGGCAGGTATCAGCACAACGGAGGACGAGGAGTTACAAGGTGGGAAGTCGATATGGGAATTGAGCCGGTATGGGAACCAACGGCAACCAACACGATGAGGTCGATATGGAAATCCCAACAATAAAACAAGATGCACCAAGCGGACAGTCTCTTCGAGGACAAAATGGCGTATCAGCCTGTAATGGAGGCGCTTGATTTTACTCCAACAATAACTCACGCTTGGTAATAAAATCTGAGACGCAGGTTTAATTGCAATCGCAATATAGGACAATGTCGCGGGCAATCCCTTTCACGGGAAGCCTCAATTCATTCGCGACCAACATCAAAAAAAGTCCGCTCGCAGCCTCGATGTGATTCACGGCTGTATCTCTCTCATGGCCGTCTCTTCCTCCTCCTCGCTCGTCTTCCTGCTTCTTAGCCACGTTTTTTTCTTTTTCCTCCAGAAACATTTCTTTTTACCTTTTACTAAAGTCATCTCCATTTCACCCAAATACCTTAACAACAATATTACCTGAAACTGAAAATCATACAAGTATATAATAACAACAAAGGCGGAAGTGATGGATCCGTAACAATAGTCGAGCTAGACCCGGAATCAATCTAGTAGCCCGAGTCTAGCTTGGCTCGGAATCAATCTAGTAGCCCGAGTCTAGCTTGGCTCGGAATCAATCTAGTAGCCTTAGTCTATCTTGGCTCGGAATGAATCTAGTAGCCTTAGTCTAGCTTGGCTCGGAATTCATCTAGTAGCCTTAGTCTAGCTTTGAGCGGAATCAACCTAGTAGCCCTAGTCTAGCTTGGCTTGGAATCGATCTAGTAGCCCTAGTCTAGCTCAGCTTGGAATCAATCTAGTAGCCTTAGTCCATCTTGGCTCGGAATTCATCTAGTAGCCTTAGTCTAGCTTGGCCTGGAATCAATCAAGTAGTCCCACTATAGCTTGGCTCAGAATGAATCTGGTATTCTTCGTCTAGCATTGACTGGAATTAATCTAGTAGCCCTCTTCTAGCAAGACCCGGAATCGATCTATTAGTCCGAGTCTTGCTTGGATCAGAATCAATCTAGTAGCACTATTCTATCTTGGCTCAGAATCAATCTCATAGCCCTAGTCTAGCTCAGCTTGGAATCAATCTAGTAGCCTTAGTCTAGCTAGACGCAGAATCAATCTAGTAGCCTTAGTGTAGCTTCGCTTGGATTCAATCTTGTAGCCCTCATCTCGCTTGTCTCAGAATCAATGTAGTAGCCTTAGTCTATCTTGTTTGGAATTCATCGAGTAGCCTTAGTCTTGCTTGTCTCAGAATCAATGTAGTAGCCTTAGTCTATCTTGCTCGGAATTAATCTAGTAGCCTTTGTCAAGCTAGACCCGGAATCAGCTAGTAGCCTTAGTCTAGCTAGGCCCGGAATCAGCTAGTAGCCTTAGTCTAACTAGGCCCGGAATCAATCTAGTGTGCAGGGATTTCCCAGGGCCAAGTGACAGCTTGTGATGTCTCGATCGCAGGTGTGTTGACCAGGCATCCATCCTGCAGCTGTGAGTGTTGCCATCCAGGGGCTGCACAGAATAAAGGAAACTATTCCTGGATTTCAATCTCTTGGGTTCTGGCTCGTGTTGAAAGAGTCGGTGGTGAGAGTTGTGTTCCTGCTCTTCTGATCGAAGGAGGTGCAATACCGCATAGCAAAGAGAGGTCGTCTCCATGCATTGGTTTAAGGCAACCTTGGCTAACAACCACCCGATGTGATACCCGAGCAAATGCCTTGTCAAAGTCTGGATATACTATGTGCACTGCACTTCCCTCATCCACCCAATCAGAAACGACATCAGAGAACTCCAATAACTTTTTTTTTAAACAAGATCTCCCTTTGGTAAATCTATGCTGAATACCTTCAATTAGCTTGAAATTATTCAAATGTTTCTCTGTCTGGCTGAACAAATTGCAAATTCCTGCCCTAACCTACAAGGGGCACTGCATCAGTGGCACTGCCACACCCTCAGCCAATGATGCCACTCGCAACCATGTGCCGGATATGAAAATAAAAGAACAATTTGCTACTTTCCAAACTTCTGGTACCTCTCCTGACTCCAACAACCTGTTAAATGATATCCGCTAACACCATTCTGATCTGCTCTGCAAACTCCGGCAAGACGTTGAGATGTACGGAGTGGCCACAAAGTCCCTATGCACGCAGTTAGAATTTCGTTCGAAGTGATCTGAAAGCGCCCCTGCATTGTCCGCACAAATTCGAATTTTTCTCCATGTTCTTCTGGACATCTTCTTCCATGTTGAGTGTTGGAGGTCATAAAAGCAGCCCCTGACTTCATGGCTTCAATCCCAGATCCTTTTTCATTATTTTTTGGACTGTTGAGCATGGAATGCCTAATACTCCTGGCTCTGGGGGGTTGCTTGTGTACATCTCTCTTCTGCGGCCAAACTTTTGATTTTCCTGTTCTATATGTTGAGACCCTTGGAAAAAATCTGGGTAACACTCCCAGATCAAGTACGTTTTTTCTGCACACCCCAATACGTGATTATGACTTGAGGCCAATTAGCCGAAATAGCAAAATTCAGTTTTCATGGAATAATTCAAGAGTAGGCAGCTTTAGATTCAAATGTAACATTTATTTATCATGTTTAGACATAACTAACACATTTTTAGCATGGTTCAATACTATAAACTGTCTTTTTTAGGAAAAAAAACACGTCATTTAGCTTCTTTTTCTCCAAAAATCACTTTCAGTTTGAAAGGCGCTCAAAATCCGATCACCTCTCATACACCCAATTATGTAGATAAAGCAACCAAAATTTGTCAGAAGCTTCCTTATGAAGCTGTCGTGGAAGTGTGGTGGACTCAAGACTCCAATGATGTCACAGGTTTACAAAGGATCACAACTTTATTAACTGGTTGTTCACTTCATTCCAATACTAATGACTACCGTTAACTCCATGGACCAGATAACTCTTATCCCGCATAGTCCCTTTTTCTCAGCCGATATTCCTCCGCAACGCCGTACTCGTTCATCCCATCGGGCAGGACTTCTGATGGCAAGTCGTCCTTGACTCCAAGGCTCTTCTGTTTATATGGGCAAGCTTCAGTTAATCCTCTGTGCGCTGAAATCGTAATCCCTTCTCCGCTGCTTCTAATCCGTTCTCCGCAAACGTTACTCGGTCGCCTCACTGGCACCAGCTCGCTCCCCTCCTGCTGCGAGTTCCATTTACCAAACAATAGGGGGGTGCTCCAGCCTGGGGCTGTGACCAGGTGGACAAGAGATTACCATGTTCATGCACATTCCTGACCTTCATTTACGAAATCGTCTATCTGCTTCGTTACTAGTCCCAATCAATGAGTTACATTTCCACAAAGCCCTTTAATAGGGATAAACATGGGTTTCTTTGTGGCTTATCAGTCTTTCACATTTTATATTTTCAGCATATGGTCCGACCTTGCCGATTTTTACAGCCGTACAAACGTAACTAATATCCATTTTTTGTTTTTCAGGCGTGGCCGCTGACGATGGAGTCTGTTACTCTCTCAGGACCGCCCGAAGACAGTTCGTTTGATGCGACTAACTGCATCATCTGCCAGAAAAGCGCGGGGGATAAAACTGTGAGCACAACTAATGGTTGCAAAAGGATACGAGAAGCAAGTTACATCCACAATGATCAAGTTTCCAAACGGCTTAAGCTGGTTAAAGGAGATGGGTTTGTTTATCATGTGACCAATGACTGTTACAAAAAAATACACCATGACTTCAGTTCTCAATAGGAAAAGGAAGAGTCTCGCTGTATGCCAAGACCTGTCCCGTTCTGAGCAGGAAGAAGATAGAAGTACTCGTTCTAAGGCCGTCCGACATCCACCGAATACAGAGACGTCCACAACAGCCTTACGTCAAGTGAAGTGTATTATCTGTGACAGTAAATCACACAAACAACAGTACACGAAATATCGCATGAGTGAATCAGGCCGTGCTTCAGCCTTTCTGGCTGCGACAAACTTCTTTCAAGATGATGTGTTCACCCGAACGTGCGACCTTCAAGATGCGCATTCTGTGTTTGGAGCAGATCTGTACTACCACAGGGACTGCATGACTAAATACTTGTATAAGTATGACTCTCGTGATAAAGCTTCCATACCAAAAGTGTCTGAGAAACAGCTTGCTTGGAATCAGGTTGTTAAAGAGTTAGAGCAAGGCCTAAAAGAAGGGAGGGGTTATGAACTTAGTGCTATCAGAGACTCTTTGAACAATATTGATGACAAATGTAACTTTCGTAATAGAGATGTAAAAGTTTTCTTGTTGAACACTTTTGGTAATGAGATTGATTTTACATATCCCAGTTCGTTCAAAAAATCAATGATGGTATTCAGTGTTCCAAAGAAAGTGTTAGCTGAGCGCATTCGTTCCCTTGATCCTGTTCAGGTATGCGCTGGTGTGATTAGGAAGGCTCGAGATGAGTATGATTTTGGCCTTGACGATAGCTTTTGTGATGCGCATGATCTAAAGCATTCCTTGAGCGAGATGAATATCCCTGAACCTGTACTACGTTTTTTCAGTCATTTGTACAATTTCAATCCTGACACATATGCAAAAGCAGCCGAAGCTGTCATGACAGAAAGTGATGAACCAGTTGATGAGGATGAAGAAGATGATGATGACTACGATACCGGTAGCAAGCCATCAGGTAACAGCCTCTCCACACAGCGTTGCAGAAAGATACAATCTGTCTTCCAAGTCATGTACTATATCCATCACTGCGGTAGAAAGAGAACTCCAATGCATATTATGAATGCGGAATCAGTTCATGGTCTTGGGCGTGGTGGCAAAATTGTAACTACAGTTCTAAACCACGGAGGACTAGCAATCAGCTACCCGGAGCTGCGTAGGTACCAACATGACCTTGCCACGTTTACAGCACAGCACAACAACGATCGCGTTTCACTGCCGTCACACTTTGATCCTGGGCAATTCACCTCCGGTGCAATTGACAACTGGGACCATGAGGGGGCAAATGTATCTGAACATGACACTGTGACTGTTCTCTACCAAGACAAACCCCCGTCGTCGACCAGTAAACCAAAGATTTCTGACACGCAGGTCACACATGGTCCACAGTCATTCAGTTTAATATTAAAATGCCAGGTACTGTCCGACTTTCACAAGCCTGCACGCCGTGCTGACATCCCAGCAACTTACAAAGTGGCCGAGCTGCCTTACACTTCCTCCGAAGCCGATGCAGCAAAACTGAAGGATATTTCTTGGTCCCTCGCACGCTTGAACGTCATGCATGATGAAGTGTCCATCTACCCCGAGTCACAAACAATGCCATCTTGGAGTGCTAGCAACTCTGTTTGGACGGAGGAGGCCATCCCATTAAAGAATCTTGCATTTGTGCCTGTTCTGCCGCATCCAGTTACAGAGTACGCGACAGTTTATACGGCTATGAAGAACTTTATGGACATTGGTTCTCAGCTGACTCAAAATGAGATACCAATGTATTGTGATGAAGGTGTTTATTGCATCGTCCGTGATATACAACTGCTGAGACCAGAGGAATTCAGGACCCTGGTTCCATGCCTGGGAACGTTTCACTTAGTGAAAACTGTTTTGAAATGTATTGGCAAACTCCTGGATGGAAGTGGCGCGGACATCACATGGTTGCAGGCTGGTGTTTTTGGTCCAACTGTCATCGAGAATTCTGTTCTACATGGAGGTCACTACAGCCACTGTCTTGAGGGTATGCAGCTCCTTGCTGAAGCCTTTGAACGCCTCCAGTACAAAGAATTATTCTCCGAGAAAGGCATCGACCAATATACACATGAGCTCGCCATCCTGACGAACCTCCAGTCTAGTGTCAAGGAGAAATGCATCACAGATAGTCAGAAGTATATGGTTCAGTTTGCTGATGCATCAAAAACGTTGGTCGAAGATTTGAACAGATTCATCCAAACATGGTCTGATACCAATGAAAACTTCAAGTTCTGGACTCAGTTCTTGCAAATGATGGATATTGTCCGTGATCTGTTGAGAGCTGATCGTGAAGGGATTTGGGAACTGCATCTTGACGCTGTCCAGCGTGCATTGAACCTGTTTGCGGCATTCGATTCGACCAACTACTTGCGATGGTGTTCTCTCTACCTTGAAGACATGCGACGTCTACCTGAGACTGCACCATCAGTTCATGAACAATTTGCCAAAGGCAATTTTTCAATCAGAGAGATACCCGGCCGATTCACCGCTGTTGGAGGAGACCAGAAATTAGAGCAAAGCATTAACCTTTCATCTAAGTGCAGCGATGGAGTCATTGGACATGCAAAGCAAAAACAGTATGTCGCCCAGTGGGACCTAATATACCATGAAATGATGGCAGTGAAGAACCTACATCGGCAATACAGTGATGTGATTGACAGGACACATGAGACTTACAGCCACCACGAATCATCTCAAGCCACAACGAACCGCAAAGAAGGACATATTCAGGAGATGATGAGATTCATTGAAGAGAAGGGGTCCCCTCTGTCTCTAGACGCTTCCAAAACACTACAAAACTTTGTGACAAAAGAGGTTATGTCCGATGATATAAAAACTGACATGCTCAATGCCTTTTCAAAAGGAAAAGAGAAGTACCTGAAATTCAGAAAGGAAAGGTTTGTCACCAAGACTGAACGAATAAGCAGTACCATTCACCGCACAAACTTGAAGACGATGAAAACTCTTCAAAAGAAGCCACAGAAGACTACCAAGACGACAGTGAAGGAGATGAACATCGCTGAGAGAAACATAGAAATAGCTCGGGAGCGTGGCCTCACCACTGATGATCTCTTAAAGTACGATGTTGTTCCCTCCCCAGTGTTGTTTGATGATGCAGGAATGATGACTAAACCAGCAAAGAGCCAGCTACTGAAGGAGTTGGAGACGCACCTAAAACCGGAAGAATTTACATATAGTCATCGGAAAGACGCATCATTTGTAGTTGACATCATGGCCACAATCCGAAAGGTTAATGTTACGAAACTCTCCAAATTCAATGACCTTCTATCAAATTTCATGTCATTTTCGGCCATATATCATCGGTTTGGGCGGACTGACTATGTCTTTGACATGTATTCTGATGACCCATCAGTGAAGGACAGCGAGAGGAAAAGGCGAAGTGACACTCTACCCATCGAATATACTTCAATAGAGCCATCAACACCACTACCTAAGGATATGAACACATTCTGGCCTTCCAACAACAACAAACTTCTCCTTGAAAAACTGATCGACAGCCATGTTCGTTCAAATATTGCAAATACCGGTCAGTACCCAACTGTACTCGGACAGGTGACCAGAGAGAACGAGGATTGGAAATGTATGAAAATGCACAACGGAGATGAGAGCGCACTGGTACACCTTCAATCCACATTTGAAGAGGCGGATCTTCGCATACTCCTTCATGTTTTGGACGCGCTCAAAGAAGGACACAAAATATGTGTTGTCATCTCCAATGATACTGATGTAGTTGTTGCCTTGCTCCACCACATGCCTGTCTTTCTCCAACATGACCTAGAGGAGCTGTGGGTACGAGCTGGAGTTGGAGATAGCACTCGGTATGTGCCCCTTCATACCTTGTTCGAGCGCATCGGATGTCAACTCTGTGCTGTTCTTCCTGCCGTACACAGTCTTACAGGATGTGATATCACTAGCAAAGTTGGGACCAAGAAAGCCGCCTTGAATGCCGAGCCAGAAAAGTTATTGAAGCACTTTGGAGGGTTGCCGACCCTTTCTCAGCCTTTGATCAAGAATGCAGAATCCTACTTGGTCAAAGTACTGAAACCAAAAAGCGATGCGAAGAAATTTTCGAACTTGCGTGCGGAGATCTTCCATCATGTCAAAGGGAGTTCTCATCACAACCTGCCACCAACCAGCCAAGGTCTCCTGCCACATATGAAGCGTAGCTTTTTCAATGCCTACAATATCATGCATGCTTTGGAGCTTCATCAAGATTCTGAAAATGTGATCGCACTTAAGCCAGAGGATTGTGGTTATACGCATGACAAGGAACAGCTGATACCTGAGACAACGTGGAAAACTCTAGAATCACATTGGACAGTTGTCTGTTCATGCACTAAGTGTGCCAGGTCAACATGCCCCTGTAGGACCGCCATAGTCAAATGTGTAAATTTTTGTCATTGCAAAAAGGCTTCCCCTGATGCCTGCAAGAATCCTGTCGCTTGATAAAGAGTACATGTATTGAAGTTGCACGGGTGGTAAATGGTGGTAATTGACAGCACGCGCTTCCTTGTTATGACAGTTATATTGGGTTTGTGGACATGTTATGATTTTAATTCATGAATCCTTAAGCTATGTAAGTGTAATAGTTTTGCTTAAGCTGAATTTTGAGCGAAATTTAGTCAACATCATTGCCAGGAGGTGTTTGGCGGCCATTTTGAAATTATGCAAATTAGGTATATTCAAAAGGGGTTGATTATGGTTCCAATGAATAGCTTGCTATCAAAAACCCATACATAGACACCAAAATCAGCCGAATATCACACTTACTTCTAAAGTTAGACCAATTTAACCAATTTTGGTTTATACCGCTTTTTGGGGTAGGGGTAACCTTTGTTAACATTTGACCCCACTGTCACTATACAATATAATGAATCATAAATATGATGCATGGAATTATTAAAGGGCTTCATAAGGAAGCTTCTGACAAATTTTGGTTGCTTTATCTACATAATTGGGTGTATGAGAGGTGATCGGATTTTGAGCGCCTTTCAAACTGAAAGTGATTTTTGGAGAAAAAGAAGCTAAATGACGTGTTTTTTTTCCTAAAAAAGACAGTTTATAGTATTGAACCATGCTAAAAATGTGTTAGTTATGTCTAAACATGATAAATAAATGTTACATTTGAATCTAAAGCTGCCTACTCTTGAATTATTCCATGAAAACTGAATTTTGCTATTTCGGCTAATTGGCCTCAAGTCATAATCACGTATTGGGGTGTGCAGAAAAAACGTACTTGATCTGGGAGTGTTACCCAGATTTTTTCCAAGGGTCTCAACATATAGAACAGGAAAATCAAAAGTTTTGCCGTAGAAGAGAGATGTACACAAGCAACCCCCCAGAGCCTATCTTAGAAGATCCGGTGACTTCGTTGGCGGAAGCAATTTGTTTTCAGGTTGTCCATCCGTCCGTCCGTCCTTCCATGATAGGTTTTTGTTACCGCGATAACTTGAGAACGGCTGAAGGGATCTTAGTCAAACTTGGTGCAGGTATGTATTTTGAGGAAAAGATGAACTGATTAGATTTTGGGGTCACGTGGTCAAACGGCAAAGGTCAGAGGTCATGTTAGGTAAAAGTACTGTTGCCGCGATAACTTGTGAACCAGTAGCGGGATTGTGACCAAATTTGGCACACTTATGTATAATGATGTAAAGATGAAGTGATTAGATTTTGGGGTCAAGAGGTCAAAGGTCAAATCTGTAATATGTCTATAACTTGAGAACGGCTGAAGTGATCCAATTCAAACTGGGTACAGGTATGTATAATGATGTAAAGATGAACTGATTAGATTTTGGGGTCAAAGGTCAAATCTGTAATAGGTCTATGACTTGAGAACAGCTGAAGTGATCCAATTCAACCTTAGTGCAGGTATGTATAATGATGTAAAGATGAATCGATTAGATTTTGGGGTCAAAGGTCAAATCTGTAATAGGTCTATGACTTGAGAACGGCTGAAGTGATCCAATTCAACCTTAGTACAGGTATGTATAATGATGTAAAGATTAAATTATTAGATTTTGAGGTCAAAGGTCAAATCTGTAATATATCTATAACTTGAGAAAGGCTGAAGTGATCCAATTCAAACTGGGTACAGGTATGTATAATATTGTAAATATTAAGTGATTAGATTTTGGGGTCAAAGGTCAAATCTGTAAGTCAAAGGTCAAAGGTCATGTCAGGTAAAAATGTGAGAACTTGTGAACAGCTGAAGGGATTTAAATTAAAACATGGTACAGGTATGTATAATGATGTAAACATGAACTGATTACATTTTGGGGTCAAAGGTCAGAGGTCATGTCATGTAAAAATGTGCTAACTTTGGCACAGCTGAATAGATTTAAATCAAACTTGATACAAGTATGTATAATGATGTAATAATGTGGGCGGAGGCATATCAGTCGACGTCGTGACATTGAAGAGTGCCGTTCTAGTTCGAGATGATTTCAGCGGTGATCTCGAGCAGGACGCTTCAATAATGGCCACATGGAGTTGACGTGATACTGAATGACCAGAACGCTTTAAATCAAGGACACTCCCTGTTGAACAAGACCGAAAGTCTAACAGTAGTTGTGGCGGTTATCACACTTTATGTCTATAATCCTCAGAGGTCACGAGACTTGTCTTGGTTTCAAAAAACGTGTCTTTAATTCACGTAAAAACTGAAAAAGACAAATACAGCCATTCAGTACATGCCGTTAATCATGGCGGCATAACGAACTTGCTATATGATTTACACAAAATCTACTACGATACATTTGCATCCACACAATACAATAATTTGCCAAAAGTTACTTCAAGAGGTTCAACAATAAATTGAGATTCAGTTTACCTCTATCCAAGGGTCGGGTATTAAAGAGAAAACATCAAAAATGGAGCCGATCAATTCTTTTGTTCGTCGCGGACAAAACGGTATGGCGGGAAGAAGGCGGAAGTGCCAAAATGCTAATACAGCGCCCAACCACCACAGGAAGTCATCTATATAATAATAGCGTAAGGACTCGACTTTGTTATCCCTTTTACGCCGCACCCAGTGACCCGATGCCCACTACACTAATGGATTTACGATCTACTAACCGCGCTCTTTGTTTATCACGTACAGCCATACTCGAAAAATCTGAATTAGCTGACGTTGGGGCCCAAAAGCATCCGATTAACTGCCGATACGACGCCATCTTACGACGCCATCGTATTGGCGTCTGCTGGGCGAAGGCGAAGCAAGCCGTCCGCTGATTGGACACGCGAAGGCGAAAGCAAGCCGTCCACTGAGTGGACAATCCAGAGCATGCATTTGTGCCGGGTGGCGATCGTTCATATACGCACTCTTCATTCTCATCTTTCTTCCTAACTCTTACTCGGACAAGCAAATCCCCTTTGCCATCCATAATGGTACACTCTATCCATACACCACATCCTCCCTTCCGTGGATGTTCCACGGGTTTCGGCTAGTAATAATAATATTTGCTTAAACAACAGTTACAGTAGTGCAGCTGAGCTTGTAAAATATTATAAACCACAAACACATATGATTAGCTTTTTAAACAGTCGCTAATAGTAATACTATTTATAACATTAGACAAAGAAATTTGGAAGAATCCCGACATCTGTGAGGTAAGTTTTACTTACAGAACTAGGGGAAGATCTACTGTAATCTATATACCTCACAATGATTCGGTTAATAACATGCTATCAAAAAACCGAGGCGATTCCTTACTTCCGTGGTTATTAGTACCGTACACCGCTTATCATCGATTCATGAACCATACACCGCTTCAATCCATTAACTTTGTATTCACGACATCGGGATTAAAGTGTTATGGTCATATTTACGATATTATTATTTCGATTACGAAAACGATACTACTGAAACGATACACGACTGTATTAAGAAACCTGGGCTTAATTTTCCTGAAGCAGTCCGAAGATGAGTCATAACGCCTAAGGCCTATACATAGCATATTGTTTGTTGGAAGAGACGTAACGCCGATGCCTTCGATATTTGATGGTCATTTTAACAATCGGTTTGTTTGTGTTTCACATTGAATGAAAAACATAAAGGTAGAGCATGGAGATTGTGATATATGACAGGTTCGACGATATGTTCAGCCTGAACGTAATTGGAATCAAAATGGCGGGGTGTGGAGAGTCAGCCGCAATGCAGCCGCAATGACATCAGACGTAATCACATCACCCTGTCATGTGACCAGATCCTCAGCTCTGATTGGTATACGGTTGAGGGGACATTCATACATACATACATACATACATACATACATACATACATACATACATACATACATACAATAACCACTGACTTCACTGATTTACTCACCTGCTTTAACCTCACTCAACATGTCAACTTTCCTACCCATAACCGTGGGCACATTTTGGACCTTGTCTGCTCTACTGGATTAATTTTGCACCATCTCTCTGGCTCTGACCTCACCCTCTCTGACCACTTAGCCATCACTATGACCATCAACATCCCCACCCCAGCACCAAGGCATTATCACACTATCAACTTCCGTAAGCTAAACGCTCTTTCACCTACCTCATTCTCATCCACCCTCTCTGAAAAAATGTCCACTTCTCCCTTCGTTGACCTCCACACCCCTTCTGACCTCACTGTCTACTACAACCACACTCTCTCCTCCTGCCTTGACCAGCTTGCGCCTATGAAAACCAAAACAGTTTCTTTCACCCATTCTGCTCCCTGGTTTACCCCTGAACTCCGCCTGATGAAAACTCGTGCTCGCCAACTTGAAAGACTCCGCAATAAAACAGGTTTCACAATTCACTCCCAAGCCTACAAGGACCAACTACAACATGACAAAGATGCCCTCTCCCGCGCCCGCTCCGCCTACTACTCTCAAATTATCCACTCTGGCTCCGGAAACCCAAAAGCACTCTTCTCTACAATAAACAAACTCCTCAGCCCCCTGAACACCACCACCCAGTCATTCACAGGAGACAACTGCATCTCCTTCCTTTCATTCTTCCAACGCAAAATTGAAAACATCTACAACAGCTTGACCACCGCCGCACCCGCTCCCCCTCAAACCACCTGCCCCCCCTTATCCTGCCATCCCCTGTCTCAATTCTCCCCAGTCTCCCCAACTGACCTCTCTGAACTCCTCATAGGAATGAAAACTGCCACCTGCACTCTTGACCCCATCCCCTCCAGCTTTGTCAAGGCCTCCCTTCCTGCTCTCTCTCCACTTATCACTGCAACAATAAACTCCTCCCTGTCTACAGGCATCATCCCACCATCCCTCAAAATTGCTGCTGTTACCCCCATTCTAAAAAAACCTGGTCTAAACCCTGACACCCTAAATAACTTCAGACCCATCTCCAACCTACCCTTTCTGTCAAAAGTTATGGAACGCGCTGTAGCCACTCAACTCAAACATCACCTCTCTGCCAATAACCTGTATGAAACATTCCAATCCGGATTCCGCTCCAACCACAGTACTGAAACTGCTCTCCTCAAAATCACCAACGACCTTCTCCTCTCCTCTGACGCTGGCAACCTCAACATTCTCATCCTCCTCGACCTCAGCGCCGCCTTTGACACCATCAATCACACCATCCTCCTCACCCGACTTGAAACCACCTTTAACATTACCGGCACTGCCCTCTCTTGGATCAAATCATACCTCTCTGACAGACGCCAGTTCATCTCCATCAATAACTGCAAATCCCCCACTGCTCCCCTCCCCCAAGGTGTCCCCCAAGGTTCAGTTCTTGGCCCCCTCCTCTTCATCCTGTACCTGTCCCCCCTTGGTCACTTAATCCGCCGTCATGGTCTCCACACCGCCACTGCTTCGCCGATGACATCCAGCTTTTCATCTCCACCAAGTCCATCTCCACCACCACCCACTCTATCCTGACAAACTGCATCACTGAAATAAAATCCTGGCTTCAAATCAACTTCCTCAAACTTAACTATGATAAATCTGAAATAATCATCATTGGCCCAAAAACGCTCATAAAATCCACCCATAACTTTGCCCTCAACATCGACAGTTTCCAAGTATCCACCTCCCCTCACATCCGGAATCTTGGCATCATCTTTGACCAAACCCTCTCCTTCGACAAATACACTAAACAGATCACAAAGACAGCCTTCTTTCACCTGAAAAACATCGCCCGTCTCCGTCCATCCCTCTCCTCCACGGCTGCAGAAACCCTCATCCACGCCTTCATCACCTCCCGTCTGGACTACTGCAACAGCCTCCTCTATGGTTCACCCTCAATAATCACCAATAAACTCCAATACATTCAGAACTCCGCTGCCCGTCTACTCACCCATTCCCGGACCCGTGACCACATCACCCCCGTCCTTTACAAGCTTCACTGGCTCCCCATCCCCCAGAGAATCCAGTACAAAATCCTCCTCTTGACCTACAAAGCCCTCCATAATCTGGCCCCATCCAACCTGGCTGACCTCCTCTCCAGACATACTCCCACCCGCAACCTCCGCTCTGCTGGTACCAACCTCATGACCCCTCCCCCATCCGGACCAAATTCAGATCCTGGGGGACAGGGCCTTCTCCATCGCTGCTCCCACCCTCTGGAACTCACTACCTCACACCATCAGAGACTCCTCCTCACTCACCACATTCAAAACATCACTCAAGACCCACCTGTTCAACACTGCATTTAACATTTAACCCACATCATTTAACCCCTGACTATCTCTTCTCCTTCTCCTTCCTTTTGCTTTGATTATTTACCTATTGATTTTTGTCTTTTTGCACTTGTTTTTTGTACTCTGTCAAAGCACCTTTGGGCTTCTTGAAAAGCGCTATATAAAATAAATGTATTATTATTATTATTATTATTATCATACATACATACATATGTCGGAAATGAGACTTAGAACTTGGGACTCAAAAGACTCAGAGAAAAGGAGCAACGGATATATTTATTAGAACTCGATTACTCAAGCTTGAGGACAGCAAAGGTTGCACTGAAACTCACAAGAAATGACCAACAGTACAGCAAGATGCTCTGAATTAAATCAATTAAACCTTGCTTTATATAAGGAATATCAGGGGTGGGGTTAGCTCACAAGATACAGAGATAGAATGGGCTCATTGGTCCCAGAATGGGCTCATCGGTCCCCCCACCATAGTCCCATCCTGTTGTTCAGTTAGTTAGAGGAAGCTCATCAAGGCCACTCATAGGTTAACTCAGATAAGGAGATGGTCAGCCATCTGTGGCAACCTGTTTACAACTTTCTGTATAGAACTTTGGTTGAGAAAGAACAAAGGGAGGGTGAATACTCATGAATACTCATAAAAGTGTCAACATTCAGTATATTGGAAAAGTCATGAAGAGATAAGAACTGTAGCCAAGGCCAGCTGAGGAGAACTGAAAGATTGTGCCCACACAGGCTAAGAGCACACAGGAAAGAACTCCTTATTAGGATATTACACATCCTCAAAGCACAAGAAAGAACTTAAGTATTATAAAGAGTTCAGTAATAAGGAAAACAGAACATATAATTGGTTATACTTGGTAATTGGTAAAGCAGCATAATAACAAAGGGGGAGGGGCATAATAGCTCCCTACATACCGCCCTTTTGGATCTAAGATACAAAGTTATCTATGAGCCAATCAAAGGCCTTTATTTCAAAACAAAGCAGAAATGAATCAAATCAGAAAAGCCATTCAACATATCACGCGAAGGCAGCCGGTGAGCATGTCCCGCACGCAAAGCACCACACAGTACCCAGTAGGATGATTCGCGTCTGTATGTGAGTATGCACTGTAAGGCCGTAGAAGCAGGGTGAACAAATGGCATAAAGGAAAAACCTCCAAGTGAGGCAAAACAGACAGTGTAAAAGATTCACTAAACATACCACACGGATGCCTCCCAGTGAGCATGTCTCGTACCCCGTACCGCACAGCGCACTCAGCAGGAAGATCCGTGGGCGTCTGGGTGCAAGTGGGTGTTAGTGGATGTATGATGTAAGTCGGGTGTAGATGGGTGTATGAGGTGAGACCGTAGAGACATGAAGATCGAATAGCGTGTCAAATCCCCAACGAAGACCTCTGGTTCCACCGGGGTCCACACCCAGGGAGATCTCCGACCCACCCTTGGTCCACAGAGGTGCAGCCGGACTCCCCCCCAACTGGAGCTCGCCCAGGCTTCCCCAGGAGAAATCCTTGGAAATCGTCAGCGCTCAATCGATATTCATGTTCATGAGGTCTCTTACATGCTGGTGATCTGGGGAAGACACAACATCGTCAGTATCAGGTGGCTCAAACCTATGGCCATAAAACAATGCAAAACGGTCCAAAGGAGGGAGAGCAACTTCCTTTGGGTCAAAGTCGAGATCGTCCGAGGCGATGCTGCTTGCAGCGCTGTTATTCACGGGCGTATCTCCAAAACAATCAGATTCGGAACTCGGAGTATCTTCATGATCGAGTTCCTCTCCATCCGGGCTTGGGATAGCAGCAGGGTCCAAATCCCGGACTGGGTCAGTGGCGTTTGACTCACTGTGGGCTTGTGAGACATGAAGATGAGCTCGTGATACATAAAGAGGCAAAGCCTGCATTGAGACATAAACATCAGCCGGGGGCCCTTGCATGTGGCCCCCATCATCACCGGTAACATCATCAGTAACATTATTCTCAGGTGGCGTAGGCTTGCGGCGTCGGCGGTCAGCAACAGTCATAGCCGTACACATCGAGAAGAAATGAGAGGAGTCCTTTAGGAACTCGTTGACGTCTGCATGCGACGCGTTGGGGCCCAGAGGAATCGGCCTTCTGGCAGCCTGAAATGCTCTGAGGTCCGCAAATGTGTAATCAAAATCATTATCAGTAATATCAACAATGGAAGAACAATCTTCGGAAGCGGAGATCTCATTGTCGCAGCCCAGTGACTCGTTCGGGTCGTCGTTCCAGGATCCGCGATCTGCAGTCACGTCGACGGCCGGAGTGTCATCTGGACCCACGGTCAGCTTGTCGGTCATCACCATGGCCTTTTCTGGTGTCGTCTTCAGTGTCCATCCTGTGGTAAACTTTCTCACACACGCAAGGACTAAAGCCTCGATTAGTACACAACAAACCACGATTCCAAGGACTATTGCCAAGGCGGTCAATATCTACTTTACTATCGTACCTGTCCATCCTTTGGTTGGCGGCTTTTCCTGCCGTCTCGTCCGCCCTTGCATTGCCCCGAGCAACGTCAGTGTCCGCCCTTTGATGGCCGCGACATTTGATCACCGCAATAGCGCGGGGAAGCAAAATGCTTTGGAGTAGCCCTCCCAATTCTACCACGCGCACCACAGCCCATATCCACCACAATTTACCTGTACCCTCTACCTATTTTAAACTACTATCCACGGGTATTCGTGAAGGGGGTCCATCTTTCCCAACCACTCCCTTCGCACCAGCCACTCCCCGTTGTCCATAAACCTCTGAGACACACACACAACCTGTCCATTTCACAGTGAGGTGGGGTGCAGATCAATTCTGAAATAACAAAGAGGGTTTTGTCTGAAATTCGTCTCATGAAAACCCATCCAAGAGTCCAGTGTGACAGACAGACAGACACAGACACTGTGACACACAGAAAACCCCAGGTACACATTCAAACCAGCTTGTCCTCAGATCCACAAATGTTCACTTTCTTCCATTATAATCCCCTTATTTCATTTCCTGTGCAAATTAAACCGACAGTTCAACCAAGGTCGCAGCACGAGTCGGGCCTGGTGTGGGAGTGAACCAGATAAGACTTTGGCTGAAATGTCTGCTGGCCCGACCAAGCCTGTTTATTAGATTAAAGGAAACGCATTTTAAATGCAGTGAATTTTCTTCTAAAAATGGCAAAATGAAATTGGACGTAGCTTTTTAAAGCACTTTTGACAATTTCCACTTTGGACTTTTGGTCCAACCACCACTTTTGGTTTTGGTCAAACTTTTGACTTTGTCCAATTTCCAGCTAACGTTAACCTTTAATTTAAACCAAATTGCAACTGAAGTTATTTTCCTGAACCCAGGCAGTTACATACATCCCTGCTCACGCCACACAAGACAACAGGTGATCCACTTTCAACAGATACCACACTACACAGAAACCTTTGGCAATGCAACAACGAACTTCCAAAAACAATAACAAAACATTTAATCCACCTCAATGGCTCACCTAGCAGCTCATTGTGTCCCGGTCTATCTCTTCTTGCATCTACACTGTTCACAGCAAGTCCAATTCATCCTTTAAGTCACATGTACCCAGAGTATATGAAACAACCACTCAAACTTAATCCAGCTACACATACCGTTTTCCCAAAAACTCACAGAGCAGTCCAAATCCAGACCAGTCATGCATTTACATGTAAATATTAGGTATAGTATCTAAAATTAAACAAATGGTCGACTTCCGGCTCACAGATGAAAAGCTTGTATCTTTAAGATTGATCTAAGCTTCCAACATTTCAAATCGTCACTTGAAACATCAGCTTATATCAAAAATACTTGCTCATTCCTGGAATCGCACGTTCAACCCTTTGTGTCATGACACAATATCTATTTAAATAACTATTTTCCATTTATACATTCATAGAAATGTTAGCGTCGGTCACAATCCACATGGATTGTAGCTGTCAGCGAGCGAGCCATCCATTCCATACAAGTTATTTCACACAACCATTCTCCATACACCTGGGTTTGCACACCTGTGCCCACACACTGACTCCAGGCTTCTTCATTCAATACAATGCACTCACCCCCACTCACAATACTCTGCTCAATAGACAATACTCTTCTACACACACACACAGCGTCATTTGATCTAACTACTCCCTTCTGAAACATGCGCTTTGCAGTCACCCCTTATATTATTGCGCTCCCCCATCACTACAATACTCGGAGCACACTGACGTCATCTCCCATTTTCCCCGTCCCATATGCACTAGACTATAGGAATTAAAATTAAAATTGAACATAAATCCACAACAACTTAAATCAACATAAAACCCAGCGGTTTTATCAACAGCCCAGCCACTTTCCTTGTTCGCTCTCCTTCTGTGGAACTGTAACCTTTGCCACTTTGTTGTCTTTTCTCTGCCAGTAATACAAACCGAAGCACACCTTTGTCTGCACATGTACTTTAACCATAATTATATGAGACCCAACACCAGGAGTGCTCCCTGGAGCTGCCATAACTCGCCTTCACACCCCATCCAACCACATATCTCACTCAACCTTGCCAAAATCCAATCTATTTACCTTTGTTGCACACAACATCTGTCCCCCATTGCCCATCAAAAGTGCCCACTCCACAACCCACAATTTTCTCAGGGTACACACCTGTCTTTACTGTCGAAATCCATGTTTCAGAAATATAACTCCATGGCCTGCTAGACAGCCAGACAGACACAACAATGAAACTATAACCTCCATTCTCCTTCCATGGTGAGTTTGTACCCCAATTTGTCTTGTCGATTTGTTCCATATTATTCCCATATTTTCCTATTCCCCTTCCAATGGAACGTAAATCATGGAAGTAAGTTACCAAAAGAACTCCCCTCCAGGCCAAAGGTGTGTATTTCACACCTCTACGGCATTTCACACCATGACATAATTTTAATCTTTCTCATTACACAGCTCATTGGCTCCCATGTCCTGTCAAGCCATGTGCAGCTTCACAATAACAAACCACCATTAACCTACCTCCCCCTGTTATTTATTTATTTTTCGTAAATAAACAAATAAACAAGAAAATAACCTAGTCTGTTTATTGAAAATAAAAAGTTCCCATATGTCTTTCCCTGTAACACTCACCACGGGTGTGCACTCCCGCAAATACCCCCACTCGCGTGCTCCGATGTGCCCCCTCGCACACTTGCCACAACATAAAACTCCCATTTACTGGATTAAACCTTGGCCCTCCGTGAAATCACACCACAGACTTACGATCAGACAAACAGGCAGACACGTCTTTCCTCCATGACATCATACATTGGGACCTTGTCAGTCGGATCACAGGCCACAGGAGAAATACAAAAACCTCCAACCTACTCTCCTGCCAACCTAGGCAACGCATTTTAAATCATGCGTTTCCCTATACATTCTCCATACCACGTGACTGACAAGCCAGCTCGCATTTCAAACCACTGCGCACATTCAGCAGTGTGAACAGTCGCAAAAATTCACAGCACAACGACCTGAGTGGGTCGTGTACAACGCCTTATGTCTCAATCATTCAAAAGAAAGGGGATTCTTAGACCGGGGTGGAAAGGGTGAGTTGGGGTGAAAAGGGTGGGGCAGGGAGGGTGGTGTTGCCTGGAACCCCGGGACAGAGCTCAGGGCTGGGAGGGTAGGGGTTTGGTATCTGCCTGACCCTCCCACGGGGACTTGACTTTCAACGAGCGGCATCAGTCACTCGTTAGCCTGCCTCTCTATTTCCTTAACCGCTTCATCCTGCATTTTATTCACCTGTTTCCTCAGGCCCTTGAGTTTTAATACCTCACCGGCCAGCTGGCCTGTTTCGATCTTGCCTGTCACTTCATCGCTTCTTCCTTCCACCAACCAAAGACTTTCCAATAGTCAGGTGGGAAGTGTTTCGTGTCCTGTTCTAACTTTTCTAATGCCCCATACAACACGTCCAATTTTTCCAGCGCAAAAGACCCTCCTTTGGGCCACGGTTCACCTAGATCCTTAGTCAGCGCAACCCATGACTTCCCTGGTCTCGCAGCATCATAGCCATACCTCCGAAACATGAAAAATGCTGGGGTATTTCTAAGAGGTTCACCTGCCTTTACAGTCTTATTACCCATCCAGTTCCCCATCCTAGGAAAATTTAGTTTACCGACGTAGCCTTGTACTCGTGAGGTTCGTCCGCCTCGCGTTCTACCTAACTCTGAAAGGCTCGTAGCCTTGTGTACCCGTGAGGTTCGCCCGCCTCGCGAAGTACGGCCTTCTACCTAACTCTGAGAGACCCGTAGCCTTGTACCCGTGAGGTTCGCCCGCCTCGCGAAGTACGGCCTTCTAACCTACCCTTACTGTACTCTCCTGGCGTCCTACGCCCTTATAATACTTCTAATCTTACTTATAATTCCGACGTCTCCCGGGTAGGCCTCGGATCGGGACACCGCCCTTATCCTTACCCTCACAACCCAGAGATCTATTACCCCTTAACCTCGGGCGCCCAACGTGGGCACCCCCCTTACGTAACGTTACCCTGACGAGTCCATAAACAGTCAGTTGCTCCGGGACCCAAGCGGTCCGTATTTAAATTTAGGTTCGTGGATCAGGTTCGAGCAGGGAACGGAACAAACGGCACCCGAGCAAGAGAGTGGGTTACAATTTGGACTGACCCCCATGCTATAAAGGAAAAAACAAAAGAAAACCCACAGCTCACCTGACCCGGATCAATTGCTAGCTGGTCTCACCACTCACTTGCCTGGGACCGCGTCCCGGACTGCACAGACTGATCGACACCGCTGCCACCAGTTGTCGGAAATGAGACTTAGAACTTGGGACTCAAAAGACTCAGAGAAAAGGAGCAACGGATATATTTATTAGAACTCGATTACTCAAGCTTGAGGACAGCAAAGGTTGCACTGAAACTCACAAGAAATGACCAACAGTACAGCAAGATGCTCTGAATTAAATCAATTAAACCTTGCTTTATATAAGGAATATCAGGGGTGGGGTTAGCTCACAAGATACAGAGATAGAATGGGCTCATTGGTCCCAGAATGGGCTCATCGGTCCCCCCACCATAGTCCCATCCTGTTGTTCAGTTAGTTAGAGGAAGCTCATCAAGGCCACTCATAGGTTAACTCAGATAAGGAGATGGTCAGCCATCTGTGGCAACCTGTTTACAACTTTCTGTATAGAACTTTGGTTGAGAAAGAACAAAGGGAGGGTGAATACTCATGAATACTCATAAAAGTGTCAACATTCAGTATATTGGAAAAGTCATGAAGAGATAAGAACTGTAGCCAAGGCCAGCTGAGGAGAACTGAAAGATTGTGCCCACACAGGCTAAGAGCACACAGGAAAGAACTCCTTATTAGGATATTACACATCCTCAAAGCACAAGAAAGAACTTAAGTATTATAAAGAGTTCAGTAATAAGGAAAACAGAACATATAATTGGTTATACTTGGTAATTGGTAAAGCAGCATAATAACAAAGGGGGAGGGGCATAATAGCTCCCTACACATACATACAGACGGACAAACACTGATCTAGACGGCTTTGCCCTGTGGGCTACGCCGTAAAACGCCTTCTTCTCCCATACCCACATCGCGTTGCGTGTAAGAGCTGGTTTATCGAACCTCTGCCAAAATCTTGTCCTGATGTCTTCAAAACTTACTCCTTCTCGCATGTGGTCGTGAACCCAAATACAAGTGATTACGTGCGATTATGAAGATTACGTACTAAATACATCTATAAAGTACGTACTATTAGAATGTGAGTACGTCTCTAAAGTACGTACTATTAGAATGGGAGTACGTCCATAAATTACGTACCATTAGAATGCGAGTACGTCTATAAAGTATGTACAATTAGAATATGAGCATGTCTGTAAAGTACGTACTATTAGAATGTGAGTACGTCTATAAAGTACGTACTATTAGAATGTGAGTATGTCTATAAAGTACGTATTATTAGAATGTGAGTTCGTCTATAAAGTATGCACAATTAGAATGTGAGCACGTCTTTAAAGTATGGACAATTACAATGTGTGTACGTCTATAAAGTATGTACAATTAGAATGTGAGCATGTCTATAAAGTATGTACAATTAGAATGTGAGTATGTCTGTAAAGTATGTACATTTCGAATGTGAGTCCATCTATAAACTACATACTATTAGAATGTGAGTACGTCCATAAAGTATTGTTGCGGTTTTTAGAACCCTCACTTTGTAAATACTTGTAAATAATATGTGAGTGTAAGTCTGTAAGAATGTGAGTACGTCTATAAAGTATGTACTATTAGAATGTGAGGACGTATATAAAGTATGTACACTTAGAATGTGAGCACGTCTATAAAGTATGTACAATTAGAATGCGAGTATGTCGATAAAGTATGTCCAATTAGAATGTGAGTACGTCTATAAAGTATGTTCAATTAGAATGTGAGGACGTCTATAAATTATGTACAATTAGAATGTGAGCATGTCCATAAAGTATGTACAATTAGAATGTGAGTATGTCTGTAAAGTATGTACATTTCGAATGTGAGTCCATCTATAAACTACATACTATTAGAATGTGAGTACGTCCATAAAGTATTGTTGCGGTTTTTAGAACCCTCACTTTGTAAATACTTGTAAATATTATTCCATCATTTAAAAGGTTCAAGGTCGCACCCGTAGTTAGTCCATATGCAACACGTAGGACACCATAGGAACTTTAGTTATTTCCTTATTATGTGTCAGATAAGGCCGTGTTCCCAATAGTTGAATCTGCGTTGCATTAATCAAATAAGATAGGCCCCATTCGCTTCCTTTCCAATCTCTCTCTCCCAATTCTATAACGCGCCTTCGCTTGCCAGCAGCGTTCGCTGCGTTGAGCTGAAGTTTGCTCAAACAAACGCCATTAACCACGCGGTCAAGCTCGAGGAAGAAGGGGGCGGAGCGCCAGGAACGAGGCGTGGCCCTGTCAACTCGCCGTCAAGGGCGGAGCCGGTGAGCCCTCGCCAACCAACCAGGGCTGAGGTGAGCTCACTGGCGGGCGTGGTTTCGAAGTGCGCGCATTGATCTAAAAGCGCATTATATAAGCGCACGCGCAAAGCCCTTTTACGGACTCGTTGGGAAAGGCGCTTTATGAACTTATTGATCGGGAGGCGCGCTTGTTTCAAAGGACTGCGCGGAGACGCTGATTGCACGAACTGCCTGTGATACGAGCCATTGATCGGGAGAGAGAGAGAGAGAGAGAGAGAGCTGGCATGAGCTACGTATTACGTACGCCGCATCCCAGTCCCCCCGATATATGTAACCCCGAGATACGTAAGGTCCGCTCACGTCCGACGATATGCGCGAAGCTGCCTGCCGGGTTTCGCCCGCGGAACCGGAGCCTGGACTGGAGTGGACCGGAGCCGGATCCCATCGCCTGGACCATCTGCCTGGACCTTCCCCCCCCCCCCTACCACTACAATCCCGTGTGAGTGTGTCTGTTCGTCCTGGGGTCATAATAGGTTAAGACTGTATAGATAAGATTGCCCTGTGTCCTTTTGTTTCTTCTCCTTCCTTGTATATTCCTTTCGTTTCCTCTTTGGTTTGTTAATAAATGTACCTTGTTCTTCCTTGGTTTTCCTAATTTGATCGCCTCCGTCCTTTCTTTCAATTGAGTACCTGTGGCACGATTTGGAAACCGCTCAGAATCGGGTTAGTCTTTGTTAATGGCTCGGGCTGCGGATTGCTAACCGCTCGGCAATTTCCATCTTATCTGTGGTTCGAGCGGGAGTTATTTCCCTGCTTTATGGTCGGGTTAGTACGGAGGTATTTGGGACTTCATTGACCAATCACCCTAGCTAATTCCGACCGGAAGGAGCGTCATAGCTTCCAGGATTGGGGGACGGCCAGCTTAAAAGACAAGGGGATTAACCCCCCCTTGATAAGGGGAGAGCCAACCCCCGAATCCGCAACAGTATGTACAATTAGAATGTGAGTACATCTATAAAGTATGGACATTTAGAACGTGAGTATGTCTTTAAAGTATGTACAATTATAATGTGAGTACGTCTATAAAGTACGTACGATTAGAATGTGAGTACTTCTATAAAGTATGTACAATGAGAATGTGAGTACGTCTATAAAGTATGTACAATTAGAATGTGAGTACATCTATAAAGTACGTACTATTAGAATGTGAGTACGTCTATAAAGTATGGACAATTAGAACGTGAGTACGTCTTTAAAGTATGTACAATTATAATGTGAGTACGTCTATAAAGTACGTACAATTAGAATGTGAGTACTTCTATAAAGTATGTACAATGAGAATGTGAGCATGTCTATAATGTACGTAATATTAGAATGTGAGTATGTCTATAAAGTATGTACTTTTAGAATGTGAGGACGTCTATAAAGTACGTACTACTAGAATGTGAGTCTGTCTCCAAACGATGTGCTATTAAGAATGTGAGTTCATCAATAAAGTACGTACTCTTAGAACGTGCAAATGTCGAGAATGTACAGAGACTGTACAGACTGTACAGAGACTGTACAGAACGTGTGTATCTATGTCTGTAAAATTACATACGATTGCAAAGTAAATGTATAAAATAGAACCAAAAAGGTCTGTTTGTCCACTATATGACCATAAATCTTACGTGTCAATACATCATCTATGACTACACGTCACACAACATTATTATTATGTCAGGGATAGAAGGTTCGGACGGTTGCGTCGATAAAGGGCAGGAATTCTGACATATTTGCGTACGTAATAAATCAACTCCCTGAATGAAAGACACGATATGTTTCAGGTCGACCTGATATTTACTTTCTATCTCGTACCCTCAACCCAAAGCGAAATAATGCTTATGTTACGGGAGGTCGATCAATATATACGTATATTGGTGTTTGTGGAAACCATGGCGTGGCGTCATGAAGGCGAGTTGTTGTTGTTTAATGTGCCCCATAACTATGGAGTTATATTCTGTTATTCACAGAAATGATCCAACGGTCTTTCAGTATTCTCCCTCCAATTCGATTTTGTCCTGCTTCCTAGTATTTTTGGATTTTATTGTCAACCTCCTAAGATATAGACATATAACGAGAAATTAAATACATTGAAAATCATTGAGCGGTGTATAAGACAAATAAATTTAATTTCATTCACATCGCTTTTTTTATTCTGCAGTGCTTGGCTATAGTTCTTACACAAACGAAGTATTTTATAAATCTGAGTGAAAGTATACAAGTTCTGCTAGTTAAATCGACAAGACAACCAACGAACAAGTCGCGCATAAATTATAACCGGCCTGGGATTCTTCTTCGCAGGTTTTGATTTTGATGCTCTTCTGAGCCTTTTGGTGTTTTGTTCTTTTGCTTTAGTTTCCTCTTGTAGTTTTGATAACCTTCTCTCATTCGCCATTATTGTCGCAGTGAGGCCTTGTATCGGAGGTCATGGTTTGAGGTGTGTGCGGTCAATCGAACCTTTTGTTTTCGCGATGTTGTGTTCACGATTCCGAAAGCTAAACCATACAACCCCAGAATGACATTAGACGATCGGATTCTTACCTTAAAATTCACGGAAGAATATATGTCTTACTTTATTTATGTCTATCAACTGATTTCATTTTGCTACTTCAGCCTGATGAGCCTATATCTTCCAACAACGAAACCTCAAGTCCAATACTTCATCTCTACCATGAGTACCTGGCTGTCTTGAACAGAGAGGGCACTTCGTCCAGGTGAGTATTTCGGATATCGGAGGTCGGTTGGGGGTGTGCGGGTGCCGGTGTGGTGTCCGGGTGCCGGAGTGGTGTCCGGGTGCCGGAGTGGTGTCCGGGTGCCGGAGTGGTGGCCGGGTGCCGGAGTGGTGTCCGGGTGCCGGAGTGGTGTCCGGGTGCCGGAGTGGTGTCCGGGTGCCGGAGTGGTGTCCGGGTGCCGGAGTGGTGTCCGGGTGCCGGAGTGGTGTCCGGGTGCCGGAGTGGTGTCCGGGTGCCGGAGTGGTGTCCGGGTGCCGGTGTGGTGTCCGGGTGCCGGTGTGGTGTCCGGGTGCCGGTGTGGTGTCCGGGTGCCGGTGTGGTGTCCGGGTGCCGGTGTGGTGTCCGGGTGCCGGTGTGGTGTCCGGGTGCCGGTGTGGTGTCCGGGTGCCGGTGTGGTGTCCGGGTGCCGGTGTGGTGTCCGGGAGCCGGTGTGGTGTCCGGGAGCCGGTGTGGTGTGTGGTGTCCGGGAGCCGGTGTGGTGTGTGGTGTCCGGGAGCCGGTGTGGTGTGTGGTGTCCGGGAGCCGGTGTGGTGTGTGGTGTCCGGGAGCCGGTGTGGTGTGTGGTGTCCGGGAGCCGGTGTGGTGTGTGGTGTCCGGGAGCCGGTGTGGTGTGTGGTGTCCGGGAGCCGGTGTGGTGTGTGGTGTCCGGGAGCCGGTGTGGTGTGTGGTGTCCGGGAGCCGGTGTGGTGTGTGGTGTCCGGGAGCCGGTGTGGTGTGTGGTGTCCGGGAGCCGGTGTGGTGTGTGGTGTCCGGGAGCCGGTGTGGTGTGTGGTGTCCGGGAGCCGGTGTGGTGTCCGGGTGCCGGTGTGGTGTCCGGGTGCCGGTGTGGTGTCCGGGTGCCGGAGTGGTGTCCGGGAGCCGGTGTGGTGTCCGGGAGCCGGTGTGGTGTCCGGGAGCCGGTGTGGTGTCCGGGAGCCGGTGTGGTGTCCGGGAGCCGGTGTGGTGTCCGGGAGCCGGTGTGGTGTCCGGGAGCCGGTGTGGTGTCCGGGAGCCGGTGTGGTGTCCGGGAGCCGGTGTGGTGTCCGGGAGCCGGTGTGGTGTGTGGTGTCCGGGTGTCGGTATGGTGTCCGGGTGCCGGCGCGGTATCCGGGTGCCCGTGGGTCGGTGTGTTGGCCGGGTGCCCGTGGGTCGGTGTGTTGTCCGGGTGCCCGTGGGTCGGTGTGTTGTCCGGGTGCCCGTGGGTCGGTGTGTTGTCCGGGTGCCCGTGGGTCGGTGTGTTGTCCGGGTGCCCGTGGGTCGGTGTGTTGTCCGGGTGCCCGTGGGTCGGTGTGTTGGCCGGGTGCCCGTGGCTCGGTGTGTTGTCCGGGTGCCCGTGGCTCGGTGTGTTGTCCGGGTGCCCGTGGCTCGGTGTGTTGTCCGGGTGCCCGTGGCTCGGTGTGGTGTGGAGCCGGTGTGGGTGCCGGTAGGTCGGTGTGGTGTCGGTGTGGTGTGTCGGTGTGGTGTGGGTGCCGGTGGGTCGGTGTGATGTCGGTGTGTTGTCTGGGTGCCCGTTGGTCGGTGTGTTGTCCGGGTGCCCGTGGGTTGGGGTGTCGTCGGTGTGTTGTCCGGGTGTCGGGTCGGTGTGTTGTCCGGGTTCCGGTGTGTCGTGTGGGTCGGTGTGTCGTCCGGGCGTTGGTGGGTCAGTGTGTTGTCCGGGTGTCGGGTCGGTGTGTTGTCCGGGTGTTGGTGGGTCGATGTGTTGTCTGGGTGCCAATTGATTGATGGTCGTCTGGGGTGTACCCCGATTTATAATAGGTACACAGTATCCCTGCGCATCGTTAGAGGCAACTAAGGGTTGGCGTCAGGAAGGGCATCCGGCCATAAAAACATTGCCTCAAACAGGGAACCATGATTGTTATGGGGCCGCAAGGCTAACCCCCTGCTATAGCGGGGAAAAATTGCCTTAAAACGATCACTCGATCGATTCTGATTGGACTGGCGTCTCTTGAGATTAAATCAGGTAAACTATGGTCTGGTGCATTCCTTTTGGTTTTACAGGGGGTCAAAGTGGATGGAGAATGTGGGATGGTTTGCGAATGTGTGCATTCTCACCTTTCCTTGCTTTTACAACACCATCCCTCCCCGCAGATGTCTTATGAACAGGAGGAGACTGGTGGCCTTGGAGGATCTGGAAGTCCTCCGGGCATCCCCGACTGTGCGGTTTGCTTGCAAGAGTGTGTACACCCTGCATTGCTTCCCTGTGGACATGTTTTTTGCTTCCTTTGTGCTAAGGGTGTAGCACTTCAAAGCAGACGCTGTGCGTTGTGCCGGCGGGATATTCCTCCTGACTTTTTAGAGCGACCAACCTTACTGCCACAGAGCGTAGCTGGATCTACATCTCAGCAGCAACAGTTGCAACAAATGCAGCCGCAGGCTCAAGCACACCCTGGTACCGATGCAGGGAAAGGGTCAGAGGAGGCTGGAACGGCCAATGCGTGGTTTTACGAAGGACGAAATGGCTGGTGGCAGTACGATGAGAGGACAACTGGGGAGCTGGAGGAGGCCTTTTCAAAGGGCTGGACCTCTTTGGAGATGTTGATTGCTGGCTTCCTCTATGTAGCAGACCTAGAAGCCATGGTCCAATACCGACGGAATGAGCCCACACGGCGGCGACGCATCAAGCGAGATCTCGCTTGTGCTCCTAAAAAAGGAGTTGCTGGTCTGAGACTGGAACAGGCCACCTCTTCCTCACGAGAAACGAGTGGAGATGGCACAGCAGCCGTTGGGGTTTCTGGGGTTGCTCGGATGCAGAATCCTGTTGCAACCTCTGCCTCATCCGTGCCCCTTAACCAACCTCCAACCGAAGCAGTGTCGGACTCGCCGGCGGTCGATTCTCGTTTTTCCGGAATTCGATTAGGGGTAGGTATTGCTGGTATTCCTGGTATTCCTGCACCTGGTATTGCCACAATACTTCGTTCCCAAGCCCTCACCTCTTCACCTCCTGCTGTACAATCACCGCTTACAAGTGTTCCAGAACACACAGACCGTCATGGAGGAGGTGAGGAAGAAGAAGAAGAAGATGATGATGGTGATGATGATGATTACGAGGAGGAGGAGGAGGAGGAGGAGGATGATGATGATGATGATGTGGTTGAGCAGGGAAGTAATGTTGATGAGAGTGTAACAGGATGGAGAGGGAGGCTGGTGGGATTTCGAGGTGCTTTGTGGAGGCAGAGCCACTCAACACCCAGCACGAGCAGCTCAACTTTGCCAAGTTCTGTAGCTGGGGATGCAGGCAACAACGTCGATGCTGCTGGGAATGGCAGTAACACAGAGAGGGACTTCCCATTACGATTGAGCCGGGCATGGTCACGACTTAGTCCCCGTCTGCCTCGTGCTCGGCCCCCGGTACCCCCGAGGATAGGCAGCACACCGCGGGAAGGCCGGCCAGACGGTCAGTTTACCGTTACGGATGTTTAGGGAGAATTCAAAGTCTAAGGGGTCAGAGATCAACATACATCTTCATTATTACTATTATTATTGTTTTCTCTCCCCCCCAGTTAAGATGATTGTGCCTCTCCTAGCTGTCCCAGCCCTGATTTGTTATACTTTAACACTTGATGAAATATTAAATTCCGAGGGTTTGTTGTTCTACTAAACCTTAAAAAAAAAAAAAAAAAAAAAAAAAAACTTTGATTCCGCCCCCAGCACCTCCACCCTGCCCCCAGCACCTCCACCCCCGTCCCAGCACCTCCACCCCGCCCCCAGCACCTCCACCCCGCCCCCAGCACCTCCACCCCGCCTCCTAATCCCCCCTGTGCGCACACGCATTCCACTCCTGCCCCGAACCCTGTCTCATGTTCTGTTTATTTCCTAATCTATCTTCCATTGAGTACGGTACTGTAGGTTTTCATTTGTTATTTCAATAAACTTTGTGAAGTGTCTCCTTTTTTTTGCCCTGTTTTAACAGTAAAATATGTAAAGTGCTCAAATCGTTACTAATTTATTACTTGCAAAATCGAAGTATATTGGTTGGTTGCGTTTGTTATTCTGTCTGTCTGTTTGTCACTGGCCTATAGGCCACACGAAACTTCACCTTTCTAAACCGATCGTCACGAAACTTCACCAAGTTGTCGAGGTCGTCCCAATTGAGAAGCCTATTGTTTTTGGGGTCAAAGGTCATTTGGACGTCAAATTTCTAAAATCGCCATTTTTAATCCGATTGACTTGACAATTGAACAGCATTTGCATATTGCCTCACTAAATTGGGAAACCAACTAGTTTTGAGATCAAAAGGTCAAAGGTCAACTTAAGGTCAAACTTCCAAAATCAATTTTCATCTAAAAACCCATCAATTTTCATCTAAAACCCATCAATTTTCATCTAAAAACCCATCAATTTTCATCTAAAAACCCATCAATTTTCATCTAAAAACCCATCAATTTTCATCTAAAAACCCATCAATTTTCATCTAAAAACCCATCAATTTTCATCTAAAAACCCATCAATTTTCATCTAAAAACCCATCAATTTTCATCTAAAAACCCATCGATTTTCATCTAAAAACCCATCGATTTTCATCTAAAAACCCATCGATTTTCATCTAAAAACCCATCGATTTTCATCTAAAAACCCATCGATTTTCATCTAAAAACCCATCAATTTTCATCTAAAAACCCATCAATTTTCATCTAAAAACCCATCAATTTTCATCTAAAAACCCATCAATTTTCATCTAAAAACCCATCAATTTTCATCTAAAAACCCATCAATTTTCATCTAAAAACCCATCAATTTTCATCTAAAAACCCATCAATTTACATCTAAAAACCCATCAATTTTCATCTAAAAACCCATAAATTTTCATCTAAAAACCCATCAATTTTCATCTTAAAACCCCATCAATTTTCATCTAAAAACCCATCAATTTTCATCCGATTGACTTGAAAATTGAACAGCATTTGTATAGTGCCTCACTGAATTGGGAAACCAACTATTTTTAAGATTCAAAGGTCAACAAGGTCAAACTTCTAAATTCATCACTTTTCATCCTATTGACCTGAGCTTTGATCAAGATCATCAATTTTAATCTTGATGAAATTGACAATTTGCTCTATTAATGGAAACCTTTGGGGGGGGGGGGGGGCAGCAGAGTATCGTGCTCCGCATGACGTTTTCTTGTTATTCTGTCTTTGTTTGTCACCGGGCTACAGGTCACAATTTTCAACCGATCTTCACGAAACTTCACCAAATAGTGGAGTTGGTCATAAGCAAGAAGCCTATTGTTTTTGGGGTCAAAACGTCAACATAGGCCAAAGGTCATCAACTTTGTCAAATTTCTAAAATCCTCAATTTTCATCTGATTGACTTGAAATTTGAAGAGGACTTGCAAATCTTGTCACTGAATTCAACCACCACGTATTTTTGAGGTCAACATAGGCCAAAAGGTCACCATAGGCCAAATTTCTAAAATCCTCAATTTCTATCCGATTGACTTAAAAATTGAATGGCGTTTGCACATTGTCACTAAATAGGGCAACTAACTTTTTAGGTCAAAAGGTCATAGGTCAACTCAAGGTCAAACTTCCAAAATCATCATTTTTCATCTGAAAAATCATTGCTTTTTTTCCTGTTGACCCAAGCTTTGATCAAGATTGTCAATTTTAATCTTGATGAAATGGACAATTTGTTGTATCAATAGAAACAAAAAAAATATTTTTGGGGGGGGGGGGGGGATTTTGCAAGTATCGTGCGTGCTCTGCATGACGTCTTCTTGTTTGTCTGTTTGTCTGTCACTGGCCTACAGGTCACAATTCTAAACCGATCATCACGAAACTTCACCAAGTTGTAGAGGTCGTTACAATTGAGAAGCCTATTGATTTTGAGGTCAATGGTCATCTGGAGGTCACATTTCTAAAATCGCCATTTTAAATCCGATTGACTTGGAAATTGAACAGCATTTGCACATTGAGTCAATAAATAGGGAAACCAACTATTTTTGAGGTCAAAAGGTAAAAGGTCAACTCAAGGTCAAACTTCCAAAATCATCAATTTTCATCCGATTGACTTGAAAATTTAACAGCATTTGCATAGTGTCTCACTGAATTGGGCAACCAGCTCTTTTGGAGGTCAAAGGTCAAATCAAGGTGAAACTTGTAAAATCATCAATTTTCATTTGAAAAATCGTCACTTTTCATCCTATTAACCCGAGCTTTGATCGAGATCGTCAATTTTATTCTGAATGAAATGGACAATTTGATGGATCAATGGCAACCTTTTTGTGGGTGGGAGGGGAGGGGGTGGATTTTGCAAGTACTGTATCATGCTCTGCATGACGTCTTCTTGTTTATTTATTTTATATACCGTCCAGGTGCGTGGAAGAGCTAGAACACTGAATGAATCAAGACGCAACATAACAAAAAGAGGAAAAAAAATTGGTGGAGGTGATCAGCGATCCTGGATTTCGGTACTTTCATCAGAAGGGAGTTGATGGTGATCCGTGGGACTCTTGCAGAAACCTGGGACTGACAAAGCACGGAAAGAGCAGAGGGTGCAAGGCCAGAGAGGAGGCGGTAGAAGACAGAGACCACCAACATGTTTGCGATGGTGAAGTGATTGACCCATAGACTCAGCATCGTCACTGGAGATTCCAATAGTCTTGAAGGCCTTGGTTTCCATGGGATCAAGCTGAGCAGGATGTGAAACAGGGGAGCCAGCCCAGAGGGGAGAGCAGTACTCCGTCAGGCTGCGGATGAAGGTCTTATAGGAGGATGCACAGTCGATGGCTGGCTTTGAAGGCCAACTTTCAAATGTGGTTTGCCCAAGAAAGATCGTGGCTGATGGTGAGACCCAGGAGGTTGAATAACTGAACTTCCTCAAAAGGATTGTTGAGGAAGTAGATAGGAGGGTTTGCCAGATGGTCCTTTCGGTGAGAAATAGTGAGAGTAAGAGATTTGTCATGATTGAAAGACATCATCCAAGTGTTTGACCAGATTGTGATTTTTTTTAAGGTCTTAAGATAGGGAAGAGGCTGCAGACTTCCTGGATGAAGGATGTCACGGTAGAGGGTAGAGTCATCAGCAAATAGATAAAGAGGATTTTCCAGAGAGTTAGGGAGATCGTTGATGAAGAGGAATAGGAACACTGCCTTGGGTCACTCCAGACTTGACAGGAAAAGGAGATGAAAGGATTCCGTTGAGAGCCACACGTTGGCTACAAGAGTAGAGGTAGTCAGTCAGCCATGTGTGGAGTTGGCCTTGAATGCCATGTGTAGGCCAATGTTTCTCAGCCGAATTTACCAGACGACCCACCCGTCCTGGTATTTGGTCGCTACGATCCCCCAGTTATCCCATCCAAGGGTCTACCAAAAAAAGACAGGGTAAGTCGTTGGAAACATCTCTCAGATTTGTGTAACTACTTGATGCAGACAGCTATGGAACTCCTCGGGTGTCATGACCCCCGTTTGAGAAACACTGCCATAGATAGAGAGTTTGGAGAGCAAGGTGGAATGCCAGACAGTATCAAAAGCACGAGATATGTCCAGAGAGATGGCCCTGATCTCATGTCTGACATTGAGGGCCTCCATCCATTGCTGGGTGAGTTGAAACAGCATGTCCAGGATGGAGTTACCTGGTCTGAAACCAAATTGGTGATTTGAGATGAGGTTGTTGGAGAAAAGGCAAGATTTCATATCAACTGTGATGATGGATTCCATGACCCTGCTGATGACTGGAAGTAAGCTGTTTGGTCTGTAGTTGGGTTCAGTTTTGCACCTTTTTTTTTTTTTTAGCTCACTGAGACCACAGTTCAGGTGATGTATTCACATTGCGCGGTGTCAGGCAGTCAGTATGTAAATACTCTGATCTCCGAAACTCCACACACGATTTCGATGAAACGACCACAACCTTCATCAGAAGTCAAAAACATCACACACAAAAAAAATAATCAGGGGCTAGGAGTGTCTATGGGGGAATATGGGGGAAAGAGGGAGTCAACCCCCAAAATTTGTCAAAGTGTTTCGTCAGTACTTGCACCGTCCTCTTTTGGAGTAGATGTTAAGCCGGCCGTCCATTGCCCATTTGTGGGTTTTAGAAGTTGGAACAGAGTCCTCATAGCCCCAGGAGTTCTAGACAAGGGATCTTGATTCATGGACCAATGGTTGAAGGTTTATTTGATCTCGCATCTCAGTCCCGAGGATTATTTCAGCATCGTCACTGAACCCAATTGTACTTCGTCTTGTGGTAATTTTCCACGGTTATCGTTTTAAATACGTCAGCGAGCTTCTTCTTCAGCACTATGATTATCCTCCTCACTAGAATTCACGGACCGGTGTTTGTTTGTTGCGCTACTCCTCCTGCCGTTCTGGCTCGATTACATCCAGACAAGCTGCATAGTATCAGCATGACCCCAATGAGTGGATAGGGGTGTTTTTACCTTTGCCGGTGGTCTTGAGGGGAGGTTGTTCGCTATGTAAATGTGTATCGTGTAGCGCCGCTTCCAGGTGGGAGAGGGTCACCCTTTCCAGTCCAGTATTCCTGTCCTCGCGTTTTCGGCGCAGTGAGTTGTTTTGAATTATACGCAGTAGGCAGGCTTTGTTTCATGCACACAACCCGGGTTTTTTTTTTCCCCGGAGCGGTCAGTTGTCTATACACCGCCCAAGTAAAGCTTAGAACGAGGTCTCCCGTAAGGTGGGTACTCTGCGAATAATTTTAAACATGCCAGCGAGCTTCTGCTTCATCCACTCCCGTTCGACTATCCCTGGCACAACTGCGGCGCTCTTCAGGTTCCAGGTTCTTTTGATTTCACTTTCGAGATCCTGCTACCTGGTCGTTTACCTGATTTCCATGTTATTTAAACCAGTCACTGGTTCCTCGTCTTCAACGACTACCTTTCGTTCGTGCTTCCATGATATTTGATATTTGGGTTCGCGATGCTGCGGCAGCTTTCGAAAAGAGAAGACCATTCAGCACTTTCGGACGGTTTTTCCAAGATGGTGGCCGAGCCACGCGACTGGTTGTTGTGCTGGTACCCTTCTGAAAAATCCCCACGGGTGGGGGTAATGCTGTATGCTGACGAGACGAGAGGGGGGGGGGGGGGTCAGGTTAGGGCAGGGATTTGTAATTTGACAAGGATTCCGGTGATAACTTGCCGATCTTTCGCGAAGGTCACGGTGGGATTTTTGAGGATCCACAAACTAATGCTGGTGAAGTGACGCCTTGTTTACCGTACCTCGGAGTGACGGCACACACATTGCATCACCCAGTCTGTAAAACACCGGGATGACAGTTTATAGCTGGGTCGGGATTCAAACCCAGGCTAGAAAAGCAACCGATTTTGTCCGATCGAGATAGACCCGATGATGATGATGATGATGATGAGAAAAGCAAAGGCAGCACCGAAAGCGGCTGATGACCTACGGACAGACACGAACTACATCTTCTATAATGGATTTGTTGTACACCGCTCCTTTCCTATGCAATCGCTGGGCACCGAAGGGGGCTCGGCAATGACGCACACTGAAAGGGAGTACTCAGTTTTCACTCCGGTTGTTTGTTTGTTACTTGCCGGAAAAGATTCCGGCAAGTATGTTGGTTGGTTGGTGTGTCTGATTGTCTTTGTGCGCAGCACTACGTATACATCGTTGCACAAAGCATCGCCAAACTTTACACACATATTTGTCTTGCCCTGGAATAGACTGTGCCCAATTTTTAACTCTCTCGGCCCAAGGCCTCCATTATGATGTCATAATTCGATAATTCGACAAGTACAAAACTTCATCCAATCAAGATGCAATTTCTTGAGCGTCATGTCGGCATAAACTGGTGGAGAAAAAAATAATAATGATGACATCATCAGTCACGTGGTTCGGCCGCCATCTTGGAAAAACCGAAAAACTTTGCACCTCTATATCTCCAAAAGTGTTGAATAGAAAAATTGAGACATGGCTCATTGTAAAGAACTCTTCATAGGGAATAAAATATGTTAATGATGATGTCATTGGTGCCTCCATTATGACGTCATAATTCGACAAGTACAAAACTTCATCCGATCAGGATGAAATTTCTTGAGCATAATCTCGGGATAAATTAGTTTAGAAAACAAATAATAATGACGTCATCAGTCACGTGGTTCGGCCGCCATCTTGGAAAAACCGAAAAACTTGCTCCAAAATGGCCGATAAAAAAGTACCTTCCGGCAAGTCCTAGGTCTCTGACCGATTTTTCATTTTCTTGTTTGTTTTTCCGGACGATATCTCAGCCATGCCGTGGTGCCCAATCACCTTTTTCCATTTGGGCCTTGAAGTTCCCCAACAAAATAAGCTTGTCACGATGAGATGCTGACTGTGTGACTGCTGAAAGATTATCGTGCAACTGCTCTTTGATCGCATCTGTATTTGTCATGGGAGGGGCGTACGCGCTGACGATGGTAGCCTCGTGCTCATTGTCAAGTTTGAGTCCCACAGTCATGAGACGTTCTCTGATACTGGTTGGGACAGCATCTAGAAGGTGGATATGGTTGGTTTTAATCGCAAAACCAACACCTGCCTGACGACTTTCACTTTCTGGTTTGCCGCTCCAGTAAGACTTATAACCGGAGCCTCATTCCTCAAGATGGGATGTTGGGAGACGGGTCTTTACCAGATACCAGGTAGACGGGTCTCACTAAGTGCTGCAATGCCTATCCCACATTGTGCCAATATGCGGCCAATAACGGCTGTTTAACGTTCGAGGCGGCTGCCAATGTCATACAGTGTGCGCACATTCCACTCCTCCCTCACCGCAGGACTTGGGTAAAAATGGGTGGTGAGCATGTGAGCAGGTGCCAATGAAGTGAAAAACCTGCACAGAGAAGCGATTATAGTGATAGAGGTGTGTGCTATCCCTCTCCCACTCTCTATTCCTATGAGCAGTGTTGGCTGCAGGTGCAGTAAATTCAACGCGATGTCTGGCCAGGTCGTCGGTTATGATGACGGCTGTCCTTGATGTCTAAAGTGGACACAGCTGTCTGCAGATGCTGCGCAGTGACGACTAAATTTGTGCCACCACTGACTTTCATGGGCACATTTATCCACGATGTGGCACTGCCAAGGCTGACCTACAAGTGCGGTTTGATATCCGAGTGTCCTTTGTTACGTGTTACCGCCCCAAACCCCGGTTACTGTGCACCTCCGAGTCTGGAGCGGGAACACGGCAGAAAGATTTGTTATTTTGCGTTTTCTAATAAATCATGGTAAAACCACACCAATGCAATTGCAGACAGAAATACATACATACATACATATATACATACATACATACATACATACATACATACATACATACGAAGAGCGCTCACCAGGTGGCTTTAGTACCCAAGGTAGCACTGCAACGAAACGGTTGACAAGGAACGGCTGGTTCGCAAGCTGATTGTCAATGGAACATACCATGGGAGGATGGGATGGTGGCGTTAAATTTCCCATCTAAACTTTCCCAAGATGAAGTCCCGGGCCTGAGCTCCACCAACCACTATTGTTAATCCGGGCCTGATGATTCATCATCGACCTTTTTTTCATCAAACATACTGATGGAAAGACCATTTCAAGCCCTTGCCACTTACCAGAGTTGTTCGTGCAATCAAATGTGAAATGCTGCACGCTGAGAGGTTGTGATCTTCTCCAAGGAAAATGGCGGTAGAATTGACGAAATCAAAGATGGCCGCTGGAACACTTCCAATGGGCTGCACTCGCGCCAAAGGATTTACATGATGGAGTGCCCTGGTTCATTATTAGACCACTATTTGGTTAAGCGGTTGCGAGCGCTCCGTTCCGTTGGAGTCTTTGCTCAAGCGATTAGAATTGAAGCGAGCTGCTTGCTTCGGGAACTCACCTCTGATTTGTGTTTCTTGAACATCTTTATGAGTGAAATAATAATAATAAAAACAACTCGTTCACAGAGATAATGTTATCATTCCACAAATCCCATTCAAATTTCCATTTAAATTTTAAGATGGCATAATCATTCCACAAATCCCATTCAAATTCTCATTTAAATTTTAAGATGGCGTCATCATTCCACAAATCCCATTCAAATTCTCATTTAAATTTTAAGATGGCGTCATCATTCCACAAATCCCATTCAAATTCTCATTTAAATTTTAAGATGGCGTCATCATTCCACAAATCCCATTCAAATTCTCATTTAAATTTTAAGATGGCGTCATCATTCCACAAATCCCATTCAAATTCCCATTTTAATTTTAACATGACGTCATCATTCCACAAATCCCATTCAAATTCTCATTTAAATTTTAAGATGGCGTTGAAGGAACTGCGCTCCAACGCGAGTCGAAAGAATTGACGCGACCAAAGACGGAATTCGTCCGAGTTGCTTTATTGAAACAAAACAGCTCAGGTATTCTGACAAGCCCGTTTATCGGGCAGCAATATATATACACATTTATGTCGGGAAGTTTGCCCGGCAAAAGCTATACCGGGCATGCCCGGGTGTCAAGGGCGAGCCTTGGAAAGGCGAGTCTGGACCTGCCCGGGCGTGTTTGGCTGCGGCCTGGCAAGTCGAGGCTGGGTGTGCCCGGGCGCTCTGGACGAGCACTGGAAAAGCGAGAGCGGGCATGCCCGGACGCTCTGGGCGAGCCCTGGAAAGGCGATAGCGGGCATGCCCGGACGCTCTGGGCGAGCCCTGGAAAGGCGAGAGCGGGCATGCCCGGGAAAGACGAGACCGGGTGTGCCCGGGAGGTTCGGGCGTGCCCGGGAACAGTGAGTCCGGGCATGCCCGGGAGAGGCGCGTCTGGCCGTGTTCTGGCCGGTGCAAGGCGATTGTGTGCATCCAGCGGTAACCGCTACACACGCCCCTCCAGAATCGACCTGCACCGGCAGGGTCAATTTAAGGGGGGTCCGGATGACCCGGCCGAAGCGACCCCTGGAGGGTCGTGGGGAGGGGTCCGACGTGGTGGTGGGTGGTCGAGCGGGGGGAACTGTGGACGGGGGGCGGCCTCGCCGCGGAGGAAGGGCCAACCGTGGTGGTCGGTCGACGTCCATGTGCGCCGGTTTGAGGCGGTCCACAGAAATCCGGTCCGGCCGGCCGCCGAAGTCGACGATGAAAGACTTGTCGCCCCGTCGCAGGACCCGGAAGGGCCCGTCGTACGGCGGCCGGAGTGGCCCCCGGTGCGCGTCATGACGCACAAAGACGTACTCCGCTGTGCGAAACGCCGGGGGGACGTAGGACTGGGGGCCACCGTGGCGGGACGTCGGCACGGGGGCAAATCGTCGGGCGGCCTCCTGGAGGTCCGAGCGCTGGCGAGCGGCGGACCAGGGACTGGTAGCGTCGGGCACGAATTCGCCCGGGACGCGGAGCGGCTGGCCGTAGACGAGCTCGGCGGCGGACGCCTGGAGGTCTTCCTTGGGGGCCGTGCGAAGGCCCAAAAGGACCCACGGCAGCCGGTCGGCCCAACCGTCGTCCTGAAGGCCGGCCATGAGTGCGGCCTTCATGGAGCGGTGAAACCGCTCGCACAACACGTTGGCTTGGGGGTGGTAGGCCGTGGTGCGGTGCAGCGTGACCCCCAACGAACGGGCGACCGCGCCCCAAAGCTCAGACGTGAACTGTGGGCCGCGGTCGGACGAGATGTCCACTGGTGCGCCGAAGCGCGCGACCCAGGTGGCGATGAATGCCTGCGCCACGTCGGCGGTGGTGGTGGAGGCGAGGGGCACGGCCTCCGGCCACCTGGTGGTCCTGTCCACCATGGTGAGCAGGTGGGTGAACCCCCGCGAGGGGGGCAGGGGACCCACCAGGTCCACGTGGACGTGGTCGAAACGCCGTTCAGGCACGGCCAAAGGTGCCAGCGGGGCCTGGGTGTGGCGGTGGACCTTGACCCGCTGGCAGGCCGTGCAGGCGTTGGCCCAGTCGCGGATGTTTCGTCGAAGGCCGTGCCAGACGAAACGCGCCGACACCAGCTTCTGAGAAGCTTTCCGGCCCGGGTGAGAAAGGCCGTGGATGGAGGCGAAGATGCGGCGCTGCCAGGAAACGGGCACGATGGGGCGAGGCTGGCCCTGGGAGACGTCGCAGAGCAGGACGGTGCCCGCGAAGGGAATGTCGGCCAGGCGGAGGCCCGTGTCCGCCGCACGGAGTGCCTGCACCGAGGCGTCGGTGGTCTGGTCGGCCGCCATGAGCGCGAAGTCCACGCCGAGGTGGACCGCGTTCGCGCTGGCCCGAGAAAGACAGTCGGCCACGGCGTTGTCTTTGCCGGCGACGTGCCGGATGTCCGTGGTGAACTCCGACACGGCGGAGAGGTGGCGCTGCTGGCGGGCCGACCACGGCTCCGTGACCTTAGCCATTGCGTAGACCAACGGCTTGTGGTCGACGAAAGCCGTGAACGGGCGGCCCTCCAGGAGGTGTCGGAAATGGCGAACGGCCAGGAATAGCCCGAGCAGCTCGCGGTCGAACGTGCTGTAGTATAACTCGTTCGGCCGGAGTTGCCGGCTGAAAAAAGCGAGTGGCTGCCAAACCCCGTCCACCCATTGCTCATGGACGGCGCCCACCGCGTAGTTGGAGGCGTCCGTAGTGAGGGCGATGGGCGCGTTGAGCACCGGGTGAGCCAGCAGCGTTGCGTCGGCGAGGGCCCGTTTGGAGCTGGCGAAGGCCGCGTCCATGGCCGCGGACCAAACAATGTCATGCTTGGCCGGCTTGCCCCGGAGGGCCTCGTAAAGGGGCCGCATGAGCTGAGCAGCGCGGGGCACGAATCGGTGATAAAAATTCACCATGCCGAGGAACTCTTGGAGGGCCTTGATGGAACAGGGACGCGGGAACGTGGTGATGGCCTTGACCTTGGTCGGCAGCGGCACGGCCCCGGTCTTGGTGATGCGGTGGCCCAAAAAGTCAACGGTCGTCGCGCCGAAGTGGCATTTGACCGGGTTGACAATTAAGCCGTGCTCGCTGAGGCGACCGAACAGTGTTCGGAGGTGGAGGAGGTGCTCGGTGCGGGACGTGCTGGCGACGAGGATATCGTCCAGATAGACGAAAAGAAACGGCAGGTCGCGCAGCACGCCGTCCATCAAGCGCTGGAACGCCTGGGCCGCGTTCTTGAGGCCAAACGGCATCCGCAAAAATTCGAACAGGCCGAACGGCGTGATGACGGCCGTCTTCGGGACGTCGGCCGCCCGGACAGGTACCTGGTGGTATCCCCGTATCAGGTCAATTTTCGAAAAGATGACCCGTCCCGCGAAACGGGCGGAAAAGTCCTGAATATGCGGGATCGGGTACCTGTCGGGGGTGGTAGCGTCATTGAGACGGCGGTAGTCGCCACACGGGCGCCATCCACCCCCCGGCTTTGGCACGATGTGCAGTGGCGAGGCCCATGCGCTATCGGAGCGCCTCACGATGCCGAGGTGCTCCAACGCGTCGAACTCGGCCTTCGCCACGGCGAGCTTGGCCGGGTCGAGGCGGCGGGCCCTGGCGTAGACCGGCGGGCCCGTAGTGGGTATGTGGTGCTCGATCCCGTGCCGCACCGCGACGGCCGAAAACGTCGGCAGCGTGAGGGCCGGGAATTCCGCGAGCAGGCGAGCGAACTCGTTCGCTGCCGGGAGGGCGCACGCCAGTTCGGTCGGCGTGGAGCTGCTCATCGTGCACGCCAGGGAGCTGAAGGTCTCGGCGTTGACAAGGCGACGACGTTTGACGTCGACCAGCAGCCCGTGCGCGCAGAGGAAGTCGGCGCCCAGCAAAGCCATGGGGACGCAGGCGGTCACAAAAGTCCATTGAAAACGCTGGCTGCCGAAGCAGAGGGTGACGACGCGTGGGCCGAAAGTGCGTATGGCCGAGCCATTAGCAGCGACCAAAGAGGGGCCGCAAACGGCGTCCCACCTGTCCTGCTCGGAGGCGGGTATGACGCTCAGTTGGGCGCCGGTGTCACACAGGAAATGCCGCCCAGGCGCTTTGTCCCGAATAAACAGCAAGTTGCCCGAGTGGCCGGCACTCATGGCTGGGAATGAACGCCGGCCCGGCCGTTTCCCGACCTGCCGAAAGTGCACGGGGGCCGGCACGTCCGAGCCTTGTGTCCGAACCTGGCATGGTAATAACACCACGCCCGGTCAGGTGGAGGCCCCGGCCGTCGTGTCGCAAGCGGGCGGTGCGGCGTGGCGGCCGCCAGTTGCACCGGCAGTTCGGCCTCCAACCGCGCAGGGCGCTCGGGCGTCGTGGGTGTCGCCTCGGACGGCGGCGGGCTCCAGGTAACCGCGCCGATGTGCTGGCCCGCCGAGGAGATCTTATCGGCTTCCCTGGCGAGGGCGCGGGAATCCGTGATCAACGTGCCAGCCAGGGCGAGGCGTACCGGGTGAGGCAGCTGGCGAAGGAACAGCTCGCGGAACAGAAAATCCGGAGAGTGCTCACCGAGCAACGAGAGCATATAGTCCATGCGCTCGGACGGGCGCGTGTCGCCGAGCTCGGGCAGAGCGAGCAGGCGCCGTGCGCGTGCTGCCGGTGAGAGGGCGAAAGCGTCGAGGAGGAGTGTCTTCAGCGCGTCGTATTTGTCAGCAGCCGGCGGGTGCTCGAGGAGGCTCAAGGCGCGGGCCGCGGTGGCGGAACCGAGCGCCGCCACAACATGGTGGAAGCGGGAGTCGTCCGCGGTGATGCCTCGCAGGGCGAACTGAGAGTCCGCCTGAGCGAACCAAACAGCCGCTTGAGCCTCCCAGAAGGTAGGCAGTTTAAGCGTCACTGCCGTATCCATGTCGGTAGGTCACCAATGAAGGAACTGCGCTCCAACGCGAGTCAAAAGAATTGACGCGACCAAAGACGGAATTCGTCCGAGTTGCTTTATTGAAACAAAACAGCTCAGGTATTCTGACAAGCCCGTTTATCGGGCAGCAATATATATACACATTTATGTCGGGAAGTTTGCCCGGCAAAAGCTATACCGGGCATACCCGGGTGTCAAGGGCGAGCCTTGGAAAGGCGAGCCTGGACCTGCCCGGGCGTGTTTGGCTGCGGCCTGGCAAGTCGAGGCTGGGCGTGCCCGGGCGCTCTGGACGAGCACTGGAAAAGCGAGAGCGGGCATGCCCGGGCGCTCTGGACGAGCACTGGAAAGGCGATAGCGGGCATGCCCGGACGCTCTGGGCGAGCCCGTGAAAGGCGATAGCGGGCATGCCCGGACGCTCTGGGCGAGCCCTGGAAAGGCGATAGCGGGCATGCCCGGACGCTCTGGGCGAGCCCTGGAAAGGTGATAGCGGGCATGCCCGGACGCTCTGGGCGAGCCCTGGAAAGGCGATAGCGGGCATGCCCGGACGCTCTGGGCGAGCCCGTGAAAGGCGATAGCGGGCATGCCCGGACGCTCTGGGCGAGCCCTGGAAAGGCGATAGCGGGCGTGCCCGGACGCTCTGGGCGAGCCCTGGAAAGGCGATAGCGGGCATGCCCGGACGCTCTGGGCGAGCCCTGGAAAGGCGATAGCGGGCATGCCCGGACGCTCTGGGCGAGCCCTGGAAAGGCGAGAGCGGGCATGCCCGGGAAAGACGAGACCGGGCGTGCCCGGGAGGTTCGGGCGTGCCCGGGAACAGTGAGTCCGGGCATGCCCGGGAGAGGCGCGTCTGGCCGTGTTCTGGCCGGTGCAAGGCGATTGTGTACATCCAGCGGTAACCGCTACAGCGTCATCATTCCACAAATCCCATTCAAATTCCCATTTTAATTTTAACATGACGTCATCATTCCACAAATCCCATTCAAATTCCCATTTCGATTTTAAGATGGCATAATCATTCCACAAATCCCATTCAAATTCCCATTTTAATTTTAACATGACGTCATCATTCCACAAATCCCATTCAAATTCCCATTTTAATTTTAACATGACGTCATCATTCCACAAATCCCATTCAAATTCCCATTTAGATTTTATCCAATAAATCATGAAAAGAGACAAAGATTCCCACTCTGAGGACATTGAGGGACGTAAAGCCGGTTGTCTCGTCTGCTTGAACCTGTACACATGAAAATCCCCTCGAAATGAGAAGGTCATTGTGTTCCGGTGCCCGTTCATGGAGATGTTGAACGGATCCAGATTCTAAGTTTGAAGGTGCGTGGTTCGAATTGGTTCATACATTGAACATCAGGTAATTGATGAAGCACAGGTGTGTTGGTCCAAATGTCCACCTGTGCGGGTTTTCTTGAACATTTTGATGATTAAAGATTTCTATAAAACACACAAATGGAGTGACGTGGAAACATGGATAATTATATCTGTTTTTGTCAATTTCATTGCTTCATTTATTCCTTGGAGTGAAATAAATTATAATTTTAGGTGAGGGTAAAGGTGTGTACCGGGTGTGACGTCAGAGGAGCAGGTGTTTGTGTTTATTGTATAAAAAGGTGAGTCTGGTGTGAAATTCATTCGTTTCGTCATTCACTTGTCTGTGCCGTGGCCCACTACTGGTCCAGGTGATCTCGCTCATTTCTTCATTGAGTCGTTTCTTTCTTTGAACAAAATGGCAGTTGAGGTTCAGACCGTCGGTACCAAGGTGAGTTATTTGGTTCTTCAGGTGAACATGGCGGATCGAGTTCCAGATGAATCGGTTTAGCGGGGAGAACCGGGAAATCAGTCGGGGAGTTAAACATGATTCGTTAAAGTTGTTTAAACGCTTTTATGGCTGGGCGAACTGAGGGATCGGTCTTTGGTTTGGCGGGTTCGTGCTCGGGGCTTGGCGGGGGTGTTCGTGGGGGTGGCTGGGTGAGAATCCCTAAATTCCTTTTGAATTCCTCAATGTTTGAATCCCAATTCTTTATCATGTGATCCCGAATTTAATTTGTATTGCAGAGCTTTGTAATGTGTCCGACCAATGTTTGGCTGAGACTTGGGTTTATTAACTCGTAAATGCTCGTGATTAAAAAATACCACATGGAAGAACAAAATAGCAAGTAAACGAAAAAAAACATGTTTTAGGGCGACACTTATTTAAAAAGTATTAAAATTTTAACCTATTAAAAAAAATTTTTTTTTTTATTTCGAATTTTTTATATTAAATTTTGATAGATGAAATTGTACCGGAAAAGAGGACCGTGGGCCAAATTTCAGCTCTCTAGGACGTGTGGAACCTAGAAAACGAACGGCTCAAATTTTAAACGGACAAACAAAGTTCAGATAAAGTTAAAAGTATAAAAATAAACCCACTTTATTCATGTGCTGGTTGAGACAACTGAAAATGGGTGCATATCTTTACATGATACTCACACCTGAGGAGGAAGAATAAATAACCTGGTTGAGGCAGCGATTTGGTGCTTATACACTGCCTCTGTTATTTATTTATTTTCCTGAGGAATGTTTAATTTTTCAAAGTGGAACAGAGCGCATTAGCCGATTTGTGAATGAATCTGACGTAACGATATTGTGTTTTAAGTAACTCTGCGTTGCTGAGGTGTAAAAACACAAACGAATCGATCGTTCATTTCTAAACCAGGATTGACGAGGTTAGTTTGTGGATTTGATAGTTGACTCCCAGCCTCATCCGCTCTGAGAATCTCAATCTGTAAAACCCAAAAAGTTTCAGAATGTGAGATGTCCTCATTGTTTTAACTCTCTCCTTGTCCGCAGAATGTATTTCAGAGATTGTCTTCACTGCCGTTGTTCAGTTCTGCTGCGGATGAGTTGGTTCAGGCCTACAGGTGTGGGAAAGAGTCGAGGCCTGTTCTTCTCTCTTTTGGTAATATGGTAGAACAGGGTGTTACAGGGGTAGCTGTGATCACCTCCAGTGGGATCGAACCAATCGCCAGGATTCTTCATCCGCAGAGTGAGTGAATCTGTGCAGATCAGACGACATGGCTGACCTGTTTTTAATTTATTTTATGGAAAGTTATCCATTCTCGAGAAGCACGGACATTGTGTTGGATCGTTTTTTGAAATTGTCCACTTTGTGTAAATTATTTATCCGTTATCTTTGCGTTTCCATGAAATGTCTTTGATACAGTTAAGTTTGTCGACGAGCTCGCATGCCGGGGTCTGGATCTCGTGGAAGAGAAAGTACCGTTGTTGCACCAACCTGCCAACAAGGTATTGGGAATAGAGGAAGTGACTCCATGTTCCTGTCATGTAATTCCTTCAAATGGTCCAATGGAATTTGGTTGTGGAGATTCGTGGAACTGGAACTGTCTGCTTTGAACTGGGAAAACAAGGAAATCTTATTGTTTTTGAAGTAACTTAAGTTTTCCTTTGTTCAGTGATGGATATTTCCTTGTTTGCAGGTGCTTGGTGATGTGAAGAAGAATTTGCAAATTGCACAAAAACAAATGGGAGTCTTCCTGGATTGGTCCAAGTCCCAGGTCGGAGTGGGTATGGAGCGATCCAAGCAGGCCATGTTGGACGGTACGGACTCTCTACTGAAAACAAAGTTTGGACAGGTGGTTTTGTCAGGTGCAGACTCTATGCTTTCTCAAGTCGATGGATACCTGCCACGTGATCAGCCGGGTAAGTTGGTGCTGTGTGGACTTGATGTACTTGTGCAGAAAGTTTTGTACTTCTGCAGAAAGTAATACCTGTGCTTTCTGCAGAAGGTGAAAGTCCTGATGAAAAAGTTGTCATGCGAAGCGACTCGTCCCTTGACCTTTACCGTCGGCTCATTGCTGTGTCCAGCAAGGCCGGACGAGAGGTGTTCAAGAAGAGTTCTTCCGGGATCCAACGTGTTGCAGAGACCGGTCGTGCCGGTCTAACCAGTGTTCTCGAATCTTTCAACGCACTATGCGACTCCGTTGTGAAGAAGACTCCGGTGAACCAGGTGATCGATGCGGTGCACCAGGAACACGATTCAGATCGCTCCGGTGATGTCTGTAAACCCTCAACCGGTGCGGGGACCCTGGGCAAACCAAGCAAATGAGTGAATGTCCGCAGGTGATTTCTCATTTGCTAAATTTTTGTGCAGCTTCACATTGAATGCATTGGATTTGCTGTGTTTGTCACGTGATGGAAATAAAGTTCTTGAAGAAAGTGATTTTTGTTTTGTTTTGGGTCTTGAATTCATTCCCATCTTGGTTGTAATGTTGTCTAGGCGGTCTTCCATGTGGTCATTGTACCCGTTTCGGTTTGAGCTTGGAAAGGTTTGTCCTTACCTAACAAGGAATTCAGGTTTGTCTTTTAAAATTTTTATTCTCCCTCCAGTGTTATAGGTTTTGCTGATACCCACAGTCTTCCACAAACTTCTCCGGTATCGATTGGTCCTTGATGCGATGGATGTTGGCAGGTTTTCCTTTCTTGCCTCTGCTGTCACACAATAAATCTCCCACATTCAAAGTGGTCCAGACCTTTGTGGCAACTGTTACACGTTCGTTCCTCCATGATATTTGGGTTTGCGATGCTGTGGCACCTTTCGAAAAGAGAAGACCATTGCACGTATCCTTCTGAAAAATCCCCATGGGTGGGGGTAATGCTGGTTAGGGCAGGAATTTGTAATTTGACAAGGATTCCGATCACTTGCCGACCTTTCACGGAGGTCACCGTGGGATTTTTGAGGATCCACAAACTAATGCTGGTGATGTGACGCCTTGTTTACCGTACATCGGAGGGACGGCACACACATGGAATCACCTAGTCTGTAAAACACCGGGATGACAGTTTGCAGGATTCAAACCCAGGCTAGAAAAGCAATCGATTTTGTCCGATCGAGATAGACCCGATGAGAAAAGCAAAGGCAGCACCGAAACTGGCCGACGACCTATGGACAGACACAAACTACATCTTCTATAATGGATTTGTTGTACACCGCTCCTTTCCAATGCAATCTCCAGGCGGTGCATGACGTGATCGCCGGGCACCGAAGGGGGCTCGGCAATGACGCACACCAAGGGAGTACTCAGTTTTCACTCCGGTTGTTTGTTACTTGCCGGAAAAGATTCCGGCAAGTATGTTGGTTGGTTGGTTTCTGTTTGCGCAGCACTACGTCTGCATCGTTGCACAAAGCATCGCCAAACTTTACACACATTTGTCTTGCCCTGGAATAGACTGGCCAATTTTTAACAATCTCGGACCAAGGCCTCCATTATGACGTCATAATTCGACAAGTACAAGACTTCATCCAATCAGGATGCAATTTCTTCAGCGACATGACGGCACAAACTGATAGAGGGAAAAAATGATGTCATCGCTCACGTGGTTCGGCCACCATCTTGGAAAAACCAAAAAACTTTGCACCTCGATATCTCAAAGTGCTGAATAGAAAAAATTGAGACATGGCTCATTGTAAAGCACTCCATGGGGAATAAAATATGTTAATGATGTCATAGGTGCCTCCATTATGACGGCATAATTCGACTTGTACAAAACTTCATCCGATCAAGATGCAATTTCTTGAGACATGACGGCATAAACTGATAGACAAAAAAATAATGATGACGTCATCAGTCACGTAGTTCGACCGCCATCTTGGAAAAACCGAAAAACTTTGCACCTCTATATCTCCGAAAGTGCTGAATAGAGAAATTGAGACATGGCTCATTGTAAAGAACTCTTCATAGGGAATAAAATATGTTAATGATGATGTCATTGGTGCCTCCATTATGACGTCATAATTCGACAAGTACAAAACTTCATCCGATCAAGATGAAATTTCTTGAGCATAATCGTGGAATAAATTAGTTTAGAAAACAAATAATAATGACCTCATCGGTCACGTGGTTCGGCCGCCATCTTGGAAAAACCGAAAACCTTGCTCCAAAATGGCCGATAAAAAAGTACCTTCCGGCAAGTCCTCGGTCTCTGATCTGTTTATTTGTTTGTCCGCACAGAATAAATATGATTTTCTCTGCAAACGTTGGTCTGATTGACAGGAAATTTTCACCATAGGTGCAACTCCACCTGTGTAATTTTTTCATGATAATTATGACGTCATAGGTCGCGTGGTTCGGCCGCCATCTTGGAAAAATCGAAAAATTTGCACCTCTATATCTCAGAAAGCCCTGAATAGAAAAAATTGAGACATGGCTCATTGTAAAGAACTCTCCATGGGGAATAAAATATGTTAATGGTGATGTCATAAGTGCCTCCATTATGACGTCATAATTCGACAAGTACAAAACTTCATCCTGTCAAGATGAAATTTATTGAGCGCCACGTCAAAGATGGCTGCCGGGACACTTCAAATGGGCTGCACTCGTGCCAAAGGATTTACATGATGAACTGCCCTGGTTTATTATAAGACTTCCGGCTCGGAAAGGCGCAGTGGAAGTTGTCATGGGAAGATCGATTAAAACTGAAACGACGGCCATTTGCTGCATTGTTTCCATGGAGATTAATACTTGGTTAAGCGGTTGCGAGCGCTCCATTCCATTGGAGTCTTTGCTTAAGCGATTCGAATTGAAGCGAGCCGCTTGCTTCGGGAACTCACCTCTGATTTGTGTTTCTTGAACATCTTTATGAGTTAAATGATAATAACTAGAACGCCACTCAGTAGAGCACATACTCCCGCCGTGGGTCAAGTTGCAATCGTACGATTTCACAAAAGTTTGAGGGAGTAGTTCAGTGACAACACAAGTCAAGACAACACAAGGCAGACACTGCACATAATATATATTGTTGCGGATCTCAGCGCCGGCCTTTCCCCTAACCAAGGGGGGATTAGTCCCCTTGTCTTTTACTAGCCGACGGGACCCGGGACCGATGACGTCCTTCCCGGACAGCGTTAGGGAGGGTTTTAGGACTAGGGATTCGCTATTACCTAAGTACTAACGCCGCCCAGAAACGAGGAAATAAGCCCCGCCCGAATCACGGGTGTTACGGGAAACACCGAACGGTAGCGACCCGTGACCCGAGCCGTTAGCAATGACTAACCCGATCCAAGCGGTTCATAATCGTGCCACGCTTACCCAATGATGGAAATGACTGAATCGGTCGAATTTGGAAGAAAGGAATAACACGATTTATTTACACTTTGTACAACGAGAAGAAAAAGAATACACAGTGCAGCCTTAAGTACAGTCTTAACCTATCCCTGGACAAACGGGCCCATCACACTCAGACACACTCACACAGGGTTGCAGACGAACAGGTCGATGGTCCAGGGATGCGTCCAGGCAGCTCGCTCTCCGGTCCCCAACTCGCACCGCGAAGCAGATGAAACAGCCGGCAGCGGCCAGGAGCTCTCCGCGTGTCGTTTGGCGCGCACGGGATTATCATAGAGCGAATCGGTAGGGCTGGGCTTTGGCGGTTACACTCGCAGCTCAGCCGCGTACGTAATAAGCGAACAGTTCCGATAACCGCGAACCAGGCGCTCCTCCCTTCTCAACTGCCAACTTGCATGCGAGTCCTTCCATTGCCTCTTGATATCAGTGCTTGGCTCCCGTCCTCATAAAGTCCTTTGTATGCAAGTTCTCTCCAATAAGTCCTCCAACACCGTGCATCCCTGTCTCATCTGAGGTGAGGACCTCGCGCCAAGGGTTTTATTGCCACGCCCTTGGAATCCTCTCAATCTCCCCAGACGTTGCTTGCCACGCCCTATCACCCCATGCCCACCGAGCTCTGGTTGGCTGTTGCCCTTACCGTCACTGCCTTTGACGTGCTGCTTGACGCGGCCACACCTCGACCACACGCTCCTCCCTCTTTCCAGGCCTACCTCGTGTCATTTGACTAGTTTCGAGTGAAACCAAGGGCAGCGAACACTGCTGGCAGCCAAAGCGTAACAAACTGCTGCGGGTGGCCCAAAGCGTAACAAATTGAGGGATGCCAAATGGGGATCGAGTTTGCCCATGATGGAAATTGAAGGGCGGCCACAAAATGAAAGGACCTAAGCTTATTATTTCTTTACACAACGCAGATGTCACCAGGGAAATGGCCTACTCTTACACATACGATGACATTGTGGCGGACACAAAAGCCCACTGGCGTGGTGACATCATTCCGCGCACCAAGTGGGCGGTGGCCACGCCCGAGGGGTAGGCGTGGCCTCATGATATACACCGGGCGCGCAGCCCGGAGCGCGCCAGTGTTACAGTGAGCTCCTGAAATAAAGACGCTTATAAGTTACCGCTTGGCCGCTTCCTCTTTGCTCGCAAGCAGCGCGCGTAATGCCGCGCTTTACTGGTGACCCCCTCGACGTTGGATCTGCCGGAGCGATCCTTCCACACGCGACGCCATTGCCATGGCCAACTTCATCAAACTTCCCGAATTTTGGGAGGCTCAGGCCGAAGTCTGGTTCGTCCAGGCCGAAGCCCAATTTCAGCTTCGGCGCCTCACCGGCGATGACACGCGCTATTGCCACGTCGTCGCCTCCCTCGGGCCCGGCACGGCCGCTCGAGTTGTGTCCGTCCTTCGCCACCCACGGGACGGCCACAAGTACGAGGCACTCAAGCGGCTACTCCTAGCCACGTTCGGCCTCACGGACGATGCACGGGCCGACCGCCTACTGGATCTCCCCGAGCTCGGTGACACGCGCCCGTCGGTCCGAATGGACCATATGCTGTCACTGTTGGGCGACGAAGCCCCCGGTTCTCTATTCCGGGCGCTTTTCCGTCGCCAACTTCCAGCGCAGGTTCACCTCGCGTTGGCCGGGACCGGGCTAACGGAACCCCGAGCATTGGCAGCCGAGGCGGACAAGTACTTCGCCGCTTCGGACACGCGGGCGAGAGTCGGCGTGGCCGTCACGGCCCTCGTGGCTGATGCTGCTGATGCTGCTGCTGATCCACAGCATCAGCTTATACAGCATACGCAGCATGCTGATACGCACCTCGTGACCGCCGCCACGCCCCGCCCACTGCCGCGGCGAAAACCGCCACCGCGGGGAAACCCGCCAACTCCACCAGCCTGGCGGAGCCAGCCGCGCTCCTCCAGCTCCACCACCTGGTGCTGGTTCCACGCCAAGTTCGGCCACGAAGCTCGGCAGTGTCATCCGCCATGCTCCTTCAACAGGTCGGGAAACGCCCGGGCCGGCGCTCAATAGTGGCGATGAGCGCCGGCCGTTCGAGCAGCCTGCTGTTCATAACGGACACCTTCTCCGGGCGCCGTTACCTGTGCGACACGGGAGCGCAGGTGAGTGTCGTTCCCGCCGGCACATCAGACAAGCACGCCGCGGGTGGGGGCCCCGCGCTGCTTGCCGCGAACGGGACGCCCATCCGTACGTACGGAAAACGCTGCCTCTCTCTGCGGTTCGGAGGGCAGGTTTTCCGATGGACGTTCGTCACCGCCGACGTGCCCATGGCACTGCTTGGCGCGGACTTCCTGTGCGCTAATGGGCTCCTGGTCGACGTCAAGCGCAGACGTCTTGTCCAGGCCGAGACGTTCAGCTCGCTCGCTTGTGCGTTGCCCAGCTTGGCGAGCAGCTCAACGAGCGGCTTGCCAAGCGGCTTGCCGAACGGTTCGGTTCCGGCCACGTTGGTCTGTACGCTTCCGGCAGCGGACGCATTCACCCGCCTCCTCGCCGGCTTCCCGGCCCTCACGTGGCCCACCTTCTCGGCGGGGGCCGTCAAGCACGGGGTGGCCCATCACATCCCCACCGTCGGGCCACCGGTCTACGCCCAGGCACGCCGCCTCGAGCCGACGAAGCTGGCGGTGGCAAAAGCGGCATTCGCTACCCTGGAGCGACTCGGCATCGTTCGGCACTCAGAGAGCGCTTGGGCGTCGCCGCTGCACATCGTGCCGAAGCCCGGCGGGGGATGGCGACCGTGCGGGGACTATCGCCGTCTCAATGACGCCACGACTCCCGACCGCTACCCTGTCCCCCACATTCAGGACATTTCCGCCCATTTGGCGGGCATGTCCTTCTTCTCAAAGGTGGAACTCATAAGCGGCTACCATCAGGTCCCCGTCAGGCTGGAGGACGTCCCGAAGACGGTGGTCATCACGCCATTCAGACTCTTCGAGTTCCTGCGCATGCCCTTCGGTCTGAAGAATGCGGCTCAGGCGTTCCAGCGACTGATGGACAGCGTCCTGCGCGACTTGGATTTTGTCTACGTCTACCTGGACGATATCCTCGTCACCAGCGTGTCCCGCGAAGAGCACCTACGCCACCTCCGCATGCTCTTCGAACGCCTGGGCCAGCATGGCCTGATTGTGAACCCCGCAAAGTGCCGGTTCGGCGCCGCCATAATCGATTTTCTGGGGCACCGTGTCACCAGGCACGGAGCCGTCCCCCTGTCGGCCAAGGTGGAGGCGGTGAAGGGGTTTCCGCACCCCCGCACGATCAGAGGGCTGCAGGAGTTCCTGGGCATGGTGAACTTTTAACATCGGTTCCTGCCCCGTATCGCCCAGCTCCTGCGCCCCCTGCACGAAGCTCTCCGAGGTAAGCCGGGCAAAGGCGACGTTACCTGGACCGAGCAGATGGATACGGCGTTCACGGGCGCGAAGCTCGCCTTGGCTAACGCCACCATGCTCGCGCACCCGGCGCCCAATGCACCGATCGCCCTCACCACCGATGCCTCGGACTACGCGGTGGGCGCGGTGCACGAGCAATGGGTGCGTGGAGCTTGGCAACCGCTGGCGTTCTTTAGCCGGCAGCTTCGCCCGCCCGAACGCCGTTACAGTACCTTCGACCGCGAGTTGCTCGGGCTTCACTTGGCGGTCAGGCACTTCCGCCATCTGCTCGAGGGCCGTGCGTTCACTGCCTTCGTCGACCACAAGCCGCTGATCTTCGCGATGGGCAAGGTCACCGAGCCGTGGTCGGCCCGGCAGCAGCGTTACCTCTCGGCCGTGTCCGAGTACACGACGGACATCCAGCACGTCGCGGGGAAGGACAACCCGGTGGCGGATTGCCTTTCCCAGGCCGTCGCCCACGCAGTCCACCTCGGCATCGACTATGCCCGGATGGCAGCGTACCAGGCCGCTGACCCCGACGTCCAGGCCTTGCGGACCGCCGTCACGGGCCTCCGCGTCACCGAGGTGCCATTCGACGGCGCGGGCGCGGCCCTCTTGTGCGACGTCTCCCTCGGGCGTCCTCGCCCCATCGTGCCCGCGGGCTGGCAGCGCCAGGTGTTTGACGCCATCCACGGCCTGTCCCACCCGGGTGCGAGGGCCTCCCAAAGGCTGATCGCCGACAAGTTCGTCTGGCATGGCCTCCGGAAGGCCGTCCGCGGCTGGGCCAGGACGTGCCTCGCGTGCCAGCGCGCCAAGGTGCACCGGCACACCCAGGCCCCGTTGGCCCCGTTCACGGTGCCAGAACGCCGGTTTGACCACGTCCACGTGGACCTGGTGGGACCTCTGCCCCCCTCGCGGGGTTTCACCTACGTCCTCACCATGGTGGACCGCACCACCCGGTGGCCGGAGGCCGTGCCCTTGGCGTCGACAATGGCGGCCGATGTCGCGCAGGCTTTCATCGCCACCTGGGTCGCCCGGTTCGGCGCCCCCTCAGACATCTCGTCCGACCGCGGCCCCCAGTTCACCTCGGAGCTCTGGGGGGTGGTCGCGCAGGGGCTCGGGGTCCGGCTGCACCGAACCACGGCCTACCACCCCCAGGCTAACGTCCTGTGTGAGCGATTTCACCGCTCATTGAAGGCCGCGCTCCGGGTCACCCTCCGCGACGGCGGCTGGGTCGACAGGCTCCCCTGGGTCCTGCTGGGCCCCCAGACGGCGCCCAAGGAGGACCTGTGTGCATCCGCGGCGGAGTTGGTCTTCGGGCAACCGCTGCGGGTGCCGGGCGAGTTCCTCCCCGACTCCACGGCACCATGGTCCGCGGCACAGCAGCGCTCCGCTCTGCAAGAGACCACCCAGAGGTTCGCCCCGGTGCCAACGGCATGCCACGGGCACCCACCGACGCACGTCGCCCCGGAGCTTCGCACGGCGGAGTACGTCTTCGTCCGCCACGATGCCCACCGGACACCACTGCGGCCCCCGTACGATGGGCCTTTCCGCGTGCTGGAGACCGGGGCGAAGCACTTCACCCTGGACATCGGCGGTACTCCTGACCGCGTTTCGGTGGACCGCCTCAAGCCGGCCCACCTCGACGTGGACCATCCACCGCCAGTGGCCCGACCCCCACGTCGGGGCCGCCCCCCTGCGGGCGGACCCCCGGCACCGCCCAGCCCCGCCGCCACGCCGCCCCCGGTCCTGCACCCATCCCAGGGGCAGCCAGGGGCATCCCACCTGGCATCCCTGCACCCCGGACGCCGCCGATCGCCAGGGGGCGCTTCGGCCGGGTCATTCGTCTGCCCCGCAAACTGGCCCTCCAGGTGCGTGGGAATTCTGGGGGGGCGCGTGTGGCGGACACAAAAGCCCACTGGCGTGGTGACATCATTCCGCGCACCAAGTGGGCGGTGGCCACGCCCGAGGGGTAGGCGTGGCCTCATGATATACACCGGGCGCGCAGCCCGGAGCGCGCCAGTGTTACAGTGAGCTCCTGAAATAAAGACGCTTATAAGTTACCGCTTGTCCGCTTCCTCCTTGCTCGCAAGCAGCGCGCGTAACGCCGCGCTTTAACATAACCAATTCGAGCCTCGATTCAGTATACAAAAAATTCTAATGGGCCTACGTGTTGCTTGTGGACTAACAATGGGGGGCAAACCTTTAACCTTTAATGATGTTATATGTGCCATTCTCAAAACCTCAACAATATATATATATATATATATATATATATATATATATATATATATATATATTGTTACTGATCGCGGCTTAAGATGTTATATTGACCGAGCGGTGGTGTATTACCGCGACCTAACACTAACAGTTCCCCTGATTCTTCCCCAACTCACCCGATTCACCCCAAACTTTGGCCGTATCGCACCGCAGCTGCCCAATCTGGAAAAGACTAAAACGACGAATGCAAAGAGGAAAAGGAATAAGACGAGAAGACGGACAGAAGAGTAATGGGATTTATTATTTACACATATAATCAAGAAGAAAGCAGTCACGTTTATTTACAACACATAAGACGCAGGTGACACAGTGCAAATACTAGCTTACCTACAGTCTTAATTAACCCCGGGACAGAACAAACAAAAGACAGACTCACACGGGGAATGATGACAGGAATTGGCTGGAAGGAGAGGATGGCTTGGAGCTGTATTGTGCAGCACGATCGGCGCGTTTAGCAGCCGCCGTTCCTTCGCGGCCCTGCTCAAAACCGCCGTCCAGGCCCCAAGTGGCTGTTGGGTGTTGTTGCTGCTGTGGCCGCCGCTGCTTTCCCAGGATTACAACAGGCTTTGTGCTTTCTGGGATGTCGTCTCCTTGGATGTTCTCTATGTTCTCTTGGTCCAATCACTCCTCACCACCGACAACTCAACGCAACCAATGCAACCACTGACGACCAAAACCACACAACTCAGCTCTGCTTCTTGGACCCTCTCTCTTCTCAACGGCTTGGGCTCCCTTTTGTCTGCCGGTAAAAGCTCATCTCTCAAAGCTTGTCTCAGCTTCTCTTTTGGGAGCGTCGCGCTGCGGATTTTAGCTGCGGTCACGCCTGCTCATTCCCTCCTCTCAGCGCCTCCCTTTCTTCTTCAAAGCTCGACTCCTTGGGGAGCGTCGCGCTGTGGGTTATATATGCCCCGCCCCTCAACCTTTGCGAACCTCCCCGATCGCTCTTCCTCCGCCCTCTCTAGCCAAACCCCTGGCTCATGGTTGGTCGAGTGGGGCTGGCTCACTCCTCCCCTCTATGACGAGGTGGAGACACGCCTTTCTTCTCCGACCCTGCCTCGTGGTCAATGGCGGTTATTGGAGGGGAGGTAATTGCCAAACGACGAAAAGGGGGAATGGAGGTTTTGGGAATGGGAATGAAGGGAATCTATCTCTTTCACTTGGTGCAATGGAGTACTTCTATTAATGGGAGACACAGCCTTACCCTAAAACACAGAATAAGATATAACTATTGAACAGGGGTATTCTATGATTGGCTGTGGTGTGGATGCTTTATGGACTAATTATGGGATGCCCTTTGACCTTTACACAGCTCCGGAGGCAGGAGGCGCAGAATAAACAATAATAATAATAATAAAGCACACAATCAAAAAAATATACAGTCCTCATATACGCAACACTGCACCCTCCTCCTCTTAGGCACGTCCCGGGCCTACAACTTTTATTTAGTGTGACACGTAGGTGTAGTTCCCTCTACTTTTAACCTGACCCTGAGTGCGACAGTTTTAAAACATAAATAAATGTGTCCCGCTGCTCCATTGCACCCTGCCTAACAGACTTACGCCCACAGTTAACCGAATTGCGGAATTGTCTTCAAACTATACACTGACGGTGGGGAGCATTATTTACAATGACTCTGCTTTTATTTACAAGACTAACCCAGGACCTGTGATTGTTCTTTCTGGGGGGGGAGACAGTCTGCTCTGCATCAATGCACCATTAAAGCACCCAAAAACGCACCAATACACACCCAAGCACCAATCGGTGCAGTCATCACTGTTCAAGAATAAAAAATAAAACCAACAACCCCTAACCCTGCAGGTGATCTCTTGCTCTTCGGCCCCCTCTGCTGGTTATTATTATTTGTTCTTCCAGATGTTGTCTTTCTTTCATTTTCTTACTGGCGGCCTATTTGCAATAAAGCTTGCCCAAACGTGTCCAGTTTATTTATTTTATTTATGGCCCACAGGGCCGACTAGTGTGGTTCACCTGTGGGGCATCGGTGCCCTGTGGCCAAGGTCCGCCAGCAAGATTTCGGGCCCTCATGGCCGGTTCCAGCAGAGGGGCCATGCCCCAACCCATGGGGTCCATAAGTGGTGCTCGGCCACAGACATGTGGTCCATAATGTGGTGCATCGATGCAGACAGCTGGTTCTGAGAGTTCCGGGCGCACAATGGCCGACTCACGCACGCTCCCCTTGGTGCCCAATGGCGCACAGGTCATGTGGGAGACAAAAGGGGGACAAGAGAAATGAGCAAGGGGTAAGGTCACAAGGGTACACGTCAATAAGGCAATGCAAGGCGAAATGCGCACGGAGAGCGAAATGAGAAAGCTCGTCCCTACCGTACGTCACCCCCCTGTCACCTACACTACCCTTGCCCTTACCCCATATGTACAAAAATCTACACATTACCAATCCGTCGCTACCGTCACGTCTTCCCCTTATTTCCCTTATACCAAATTCGTCTTCACTCCCCCACTATCCAAAATTTGCCATCACCCAATTCGTCATCAATCCTCATAAGGAGGGAGAGATGGAATTACGCACAATGTCACACCCACGTCATGATGCGTCTCACAATCCAAAACATTTGCATCAAAAATAATTAAACATGGCATGGTGTGGAGTACCTGTCACCTCAGGTGAGTGGATGCAGATGGTGCGAGGAGATCCTTCATCCTAACTATCCTCTAAATGATTTTAACACACTTTACACTACCCGGGGTCTCTCCCCGCCAATCCATTGGCCAACTTACACTATGGGTTCTAAAAACCAAATTCCCATTGACCAAACTGTGGTGCTTCTCAATTTGGGGTCTCACTCCCCCGATTCATCTCCCGGTGCCCTTGCACAATTTCTGGGCTGTGACGTGTAGCTCTCCCAGCAGGTCTACCCACCTGCACACCTCCACCACTGTAGTTGCCACCCGAGCTTACCTAGCTCCTCACCCTAACCTAACTAACTGGGGAAGACCCCTCCTGGCTCTGTCACCCCACTCGGTGCCCCCTGGCACTGGGCTACCCGGGTCCGTCCTCCGGATCCTCGGGCCCCATCCACAACAACTACTACCGGCTCCCAGAGCCCACCTGCGGCCTCACCTGGCCGACATCCTCACAGTGGTGGAGTGCCCAAACCAATTACACACACTAACAGGCTACACGCCCAGCCATTTCCACAACACGAATGCACCCATCCAATCACCATTCTTCCACCCGCACCACAGATGCCAATATCCAACCACAATTTACCTATACCCTCTACCTAACACTTACACTACCCGCCCCGGGTATCCGTGATGGGGGTCCACTCTTCCCCCATTCACACCTTCGTACCATCCACTCCACTCCACAATTTCCACCATACTCACTCCACGACCATCCATTCCAATACTCCATTTATTCCACACTATTTATTCCACACAACCATTCTCCATACCTGTTGTTGCACACCTGTGCACTCACACCTGGTGCCACCTGCACCCTCCTTTCTTCCTGGACCATTTGGTCAGCACAACACGCAATCACCACTACTCCCTCATACACTGCTCCATTCACCTGTTCAGTTGCACACCTGTGCAATCACACCTGTTCAATCCTCAAACACACGGCATCATCTCATCTAACTACTCCCCTCTGAAACTTGCGCTTCCCAGTCGTCCCTTTAAACTATTGCGCTCCCTCGTCATTATCATCCACTCTACTCTACCTGCGTCCCCACTACAGGTGTCATTGTCACTAACTAACCTTAACGTTACCTAATGTCATCTTCTAGGTCCCTACACACAATATCCTAACCCACCCGGGCTAGTTTTCACTGCCATAAACCCCATAAACCTAGTGCGCCTTTGCCCCCCCCCCATGAGGGATGATGGATTTGCCATCCCACCACATCGGGGAAGTCCTATCAATTTCGCTCGTCCAAATCCAACAAATCAAAAATTTGCCATTTACTGCTAATCACCGTACCAATCATCAAATTTTGCCTTTTTCTAATTTTGGGTCCAAAACACTATCCTCATCACCCGTCTACTTATTAGATCCTCTCGGTGCGCCAATTCCCTTCTAAAGCTCGGCTTCGTACAGCCGAGCAATGAATGCGGGTTGTTTTGTGCCAGCGGCTGGATACGTCCCGCATTCGGGGCAGGGACGGGGGCTTACCCGAGCCGAGATCCCACGCACCACCTCGGCGTGGAGCCATCCAATGTCCCGATCTCGACCTGCCGGCACGTCTCAACAAAAAGTGGTCGCCATGACGACCCTTCCTATCAGGCTGCCCGCTCCGCCTAGTGGAGCACGGACGCGGCCGTTCCAAGCGAGGCCCAGCGTGGATCGCGTACGGCGGTCCTTTCGAACCCGCCGTGGCTCGAATCCCCGCTGGTTCTCGCGGCACGCGAAGCCCGGCACGCACCGAGGGCCCGATTCGGCTAAAAGTCGCTCTAACCGCTAACCCGGTTACCGTCGATGCCTCACCTGCATGCTTACATGCATACGCTACCCCTTTCTTGCTCATACCTCCAGCTGTTCCCATGCTCCTCGTACCTTTCCTTACACACCTCGGTACACTCATTCCGCTCACAGACTTGGTCACACACCTGACCACCGAACACCTTGGCACACATTCGTCGCTCGCACACCTCACCAACACACCTCTTCGCGCCCCCTCCTTGGCCACCTCCTCTGTGACAATCACAGGTGTGCTTTCACTCGCACACCCAACCACGTGCCTCACGACCAACTCAAGTGTGCATTCCCACACACGCTCTACCATTCCAGGTGTGCATCCTTCCATTCCAGGTGTACATCCTCGCTCACCTGTCACAACCAACTCACGCTCCGTGTCACTCTCACTACTCTCACCTCCACTCTCGGTCGCGCACTCACCCTTACTCTCGACAGCGCACTCTTTCCCCATGCACCTGTCCGTTACACACCTTTCTCGCGCACACTCTTGTGCACACTCTCCCGTTACATCCTCTGTAACACTCACCACAGGCGTGCATTCTCCTTCACTCTTGACAGCGCACTCTTTCCCCATGCACCTGTCCGTTACACACCTTTCTCGCGCATCCTCTTGCGCACACTCTTTCGTTACTTCCTCCGTAACACTTACCACACCGCGCTTCCATGTGCTCCCTCGCACACGCGCTACGACCGACTCACTCTCGACAGCACACTCACTGGTCGGCGCGCACTTTTTCCTCACACACCCCATGGTCGGACATTCTCGCACACCTCTTTTTTCGCACACCAGACCTGTCGCCCACTTCACCAACGGCCTTTCACGAACACCCGGATCCAAACCAATCCCCAAGCCGACTGAAGCTTTCCTCACATCATGTACATTTCCGATTATATCGCCACTCACCTTGGCACCTCGTCTCCGCACCTCTTTTGCCACCTGCAAACTTTTTATTTGGTTAGTGAGCAGCACATCACGATTCGAGCACAGACCTTGTACCAATTCCATTACTTCCTCCTTTATCTCCCTCTTAGTTTCTGTCCGTCCCTTCTTAATTTCACTCACCTCTTCTTCCACTTCCTCTAATTTTTGCTTCACCTCTTTTATTTCCCGGTGCGTCTCCTCAAGTTCGTCCTCTAAGGCTACCGTGACCGTCTCTAGGTGCATCCTCACCTGCCGGTCCTTCGTCTCCATTACCTCTGTCACCTCGTCCACCCTCATTGTCAGTCCCTCACGTACCATCTGACATTGCCTCTGTGTTGCTATTAAGTCTTCCTTGATGTCTCTTTGTGTCGCTTTTAACCCTCCTAGTACCGCAGTGTTCCTTTGAACCTGCTCCACTAACTCCGCTTGTCCCTCTGTCAGCTGTTCCACCTCCTCCGTCAGATCTTCTATTCCCCCTTGTAACTTTGCCGTCCCATTTCTCACCTCTTTCTCCATACGCTTCTCACCTCGCTTTACCTCCTCGCGTAGCCCCGAAACCTCCTCACTTACACCTCGTCGTATCTCCTCTTTCATCTCCTCCCTCTCTTTTGTAGATGCCACCCTCATCTGTCCCAATTCATCCCTCTGAGCATCCAGTTTGGTTTCTACCCCGATTTGCACCTCCTCTATCTGGTTCCCCATTCGTTTGATTTCCCGGGCAGATTGTTCCCCTATTTCCCGCAATTTGTCCTCCATCCTATTTTCTAACCCCATTAACCCATTTTTTACCCCCTCTAACTGATTCTCCTGGGCAGCCATTCTATTTTCCACCCCCGTTAACCCATGTTTCACCTCTTTTATCCCGTTGTCTAACCCCTCAAATTTATCGTCTAACTTCCCAACTTTCTTGTCTAATCCCTCACCGGTACCCCTCGCTTCGTCCCTCATTACCCCCAATTGCTCACTCTGAGCCTCCATCCGGTTCCCCATTTGTCCCATTTGGCCCCCTATCCTGTTTTCCATCCCTTTGAAATTATCGTCTGTTTTTACCATAAAGGCCATCATCTGTTTCATAAACAGGTCCAAATTCATTGGCATCTCTGGCTCGGCTGCCGCGACCACGGGCGCGGCTAAATTTGGTGCCGCTACACCCACGTGCGCGAGGACGCCATTTTGTGCATCTGATACCCCCTCAACCACATCCTCCATATACATTTCCCCGAGGTCCTGGGTCGATTCCACCCCGTCTATCTCTAGCTCACCCACTGGCATCCGATCGCCTTGACCAGCCATGGCGCGATTTCAAAATTCGGGTTTTATTTCTTTAAAACACAATTTTTCAGCAGCTCGTAATTTTGAGCGCGTTAAGCGCGCTTTGGGCCTCGTATCCCACTCCTCGACACCAATTGTTACTGATCGCGGCTTAAGATGTTATATTGACCGAGCGGTGGTGTATTACCGCGACCTAACACTAACAGTTCCCCCGATTCTTCCCCAACTCACCCGATTCACCCCAAACTTTGGCCGTATCGCACCGCAGCTGCCCAATCTGGAAAAGACTAAAACGACGAATGCAAAGAGGAAAAGGAATAAGACGAGAAGACGGACAGAAGAGTAATGGGATTTATTATTTACACATATAATCAAGAAGAAAGCAGTCACGTTTATTTACAACACATAAGACGCAGGTGACACAGTGCAAATACTAGCTTACCTACAGTCTTAATTAACCCCGGGACAGAACAAACAAAAGACAGACTCACACGGGGAATGATGACAGGAATTGGCTGGAAGGAGAGGATGGCTTGGAGCTGTATTGTGCAGCACGATCGGCGCGTTTAGCAGCCGCCGTTCCTTCGCGGCCCTGCTCAAAACCGCCGTCCAGGCCCCAAGTGGCTGTTGGGTGTTGTTGCTGCTGTGGCCACCGCTGCTTTCCCAGGATTACAACAGGCTTTGTGCTTTCTGGGATGTCCTCTCCTTGGATGTTCTCTATGTTCTCTTGGTCCAATCACTCCTCACCACCGACAACTCAACGCAACCAACGCAACCACTGACGACCAAAACCACACAACTCAGCTCTGCTTCTTGGACCCTCTCTCTTCTCAACGGCTTGGGCTCCCTTTTGTCTGCCGGTAAAAGCTCATCTCTCAAAGCTTGTCTCAGCTTCTCTTTTGGGAGCGTCGCGCTGCGGATTTTAGCTGCGGTCACGCCTGCTCATTCCCTCCTCTCAGCGCCTCCCTTTCTTCTTCAAAGCTCGACTCCTTGGGGAGCGTCGCGCTGTGGGTTATATATGCCCCGCCCCTCAACCTTTGCGAACCTCCCCGATCGCTCTTCCTCCGCCCTCTCTAGCCAAACCCCTGGCTCATGGTTGGTCGAGTGGGGCTGGCTCACTCCTCCCCTCTATGACGAGGTGGAGACACGCCTTTCTTCTCCGACCCTGCCTCGTGGTCAATGGCGGTTATTGGAGGGGAGGTAATTGCCAAATGACGAAAAGGGGGAATGGAGGTTTTGGGAATGGGAATGAAGGGAATCTATCTCTTTCACTTGGTGCAATGGAGTACTTCTATTAATGGGAGACACAGCCTTACCCTAAAACACAGAATAAGATATAACTATTGAACAGGGGTATTCTATGATTGGCTGTGGTGTGGATGCTTTATGGACTAATTATGGGATGCCCTTTGACCTTTACACAGCTCCGGAGGCAGGAGGCGCAGAATAAACAATAATAATAATAATAAAGCACACAATCAAAAAAATATACAGTCCTCATATCCGCAACAATATCTATCTATAATTCCAGTAATCTCTGTGTGTCTGTCTGTGTGTCTGTGTGTCTGTGTGTTTGTCTGTGACCGCTGTTTCTCGACAACCACGGGTCCGATATACTTGAAACTTGCCAGGTATATTGCTGGGGACCCGAGGATGTGCCTTTTCAAGGTTTGAAATTAATCGGACAAGTACTTACCGAGCTATGGCCAAAAAACGCTTCAACCAATCAGAGAGCAGCGAGCTATCACGTGTGCCGAACCGTTAATGCAATGCAAGCGTTAATGCGTTAATGCAAGGCTTTTCTTTTTTTCCCTCTTCTCTTTCTACTTTTCCTTGCGATTAAATTGCAAACAGCCAAAATACGTTGGCGCTAATTGAATAATTGGCCATTAACACTAAAATAATCGTAACTGCGATATGCCAACTTCCGGACAGTGCAGCCTTCCCTGTTGTTGTTGTTTGCAGCAGCTGTTTGCAGCAAGGCAAGGCTTTTCTTTTTTTCCCTCTTCTCTTTCTACTTTGCCTTGCGATTAAATTGCAAACAGCCAAAATACGTTGGCGCTAATTGAATAATTGGGCATTATGTTTTACAACTAATAAAAACGAATTTGCGATTCATTCGCTTTCCTGCGCGTTTGTGTACGCGATGGCGATTTCTTTACCAAACTCCGGAAGCCGTTCGCTTTGGACCGAACCATTGCATGTAAATAGAGGGGGGGGGATTGTCACCACTCGCAAGCCGTTCGCTTTGGACCAAACCATTTCATGTAAATAGGGGGGGGGATATAATTTTAGATATATATATAGTACGGGCATGCCCTAGTATATATAATATATAGAAGATAATGTTAAAAAAAAAAAAAACAAGGCAATTTCACTTACATTTTCGGATTCAGCGTTCAATTCTATGTAAGTGACTGTATTTTGAGGCGTGTGTGACTTCAAATAAAATTGTAAGCCAGGAAAAACGTTCGTTGCATTCCTTAGGGATACAACATGTAAAACTGGCCCAAACGTCAAAACAAAACTCGCTCATTTTAAGTCGTACAAGCTAATGCGACCACTCATTCTTCTGGGAGGAATCCCGTGCACATGCTTGTCACACTTATGGCACCTAAGTCTTTATAAGTTCAGCAAATACTGACACCGCGATTGACATTCGCTGAGGTAAATGTTGATCTTTTCTGAGGTAAAAAAAAAAAAAAAAAAAAAACAGTTTTAAAGCATTATACGTATCAAACGATATATTTTATGAAACGTGGAAACCGAATACACACTTTGGTGGTTTTATAATGACAGAATGTCTTTTTTAGAAAAAAAAAAGAACCTTGAAGACGGCGCTGCTAAAAAAAAAATACACCGCTCTAACGCATAACCACAAGTTTAAACTACATTTACAACAAATATGAAAACTATTTTCATATCACAATGTTAAATATAGAATATATGGAAGATAATGTTTAAAAAAAATGAGCCCTATCTTCCAACGTTAAAAAATCCTTCAAAAAATTACTGGATCCGGAATAATATCCTGAGCTTCACCAAAAACTAGTCAATTCTTCCTTATCCCAAGGGCAATCATCCCACCAACTTTCATCCAAATCCGTTCAGAACCTTTCCAGATATCTTGTTCACAAACACACGAACACACATACGCACACACACACGGACGGACACGATCGAATGCATTACTCCCTGGCGGGAGTAATAATAAAAACACCTCGTTCACAGAGATAATGTCATCATTCCACAAATCCCATTCAAATTCCCATTTAAATTTTAACATGACGTCATCATTCCACAAATCCCATTCAAATTCCCATTTAAATTTTAACATGACGTCATCATTCCACAAATCCCATTCAAATTCCCATTTAAATTTTATCAAATAAATCATGAAAAGAGACAAAGATTCCCACTCTGAGGACATTGAGGGACGTGAAGCCGGTTGTCTCGTCTGCTTGAAGTTGTACACATGAAAATCCCCTGAAAAGGAGAAGGTCATTGTGTTCTGGTGCCCTTTCCTGGAGATGTTGAACTGATCCAGATGCTAAGTTTGAAGGTGCGTGGTTCGAATTGGCTCCGACATTGAACATCAGGTAATTGATGAGGCACAGATGTGTTGGTCCAAATGTCCACCTGTGCGGGTTTTCTTGAACATTTTGATGATTAAAGATTTCTATAAAACACACAAATGGAGTGACGTGGAAACATGGATAATTTGAACTGTTTTTGTCAATTTCATTGCTTCATTTATTCCTTGGGGTGAAATAAATTATCATTTTAGGTGAGGGTAAAGGTGTGTATCGGGTGTGACGTCAGAGGAGCAGGTGTTTGTATTTATTGTATAAAAAGGTGAGTCTGGTGTGGAATTCATTCGTTTCGTCATTCACTTGTCTGTGCCGTGTTTCAGGTTGGTTACCTGGTGCATCTTTGGTTGCCCCCCCTTACTAGTCCAGGTGATCTCGCTCGTTTCTTTCCTCGTGAGGTGTTTCTTGTTTTGAACAAAATGGCAGTGGAGGTTCAGACCGTCGGTACTCGGGTGAGTCATTTGGTTCTTCAGGTGAAAAGATGGTGGATCGAGTTCCAGGTGAATCGGTTTAGCGGGGAGAACCGGGAAATCAGTGGGGGAGTTAAACATGATTCGTTAAAGTTGTTCAAACGCTTTTATGGCTGGGCGAACTGAGGGATCGGTCTTTCTCTTTGGTTTGGCGGGTTAGTGCTTGGGGGGGGGGGGGCATGGGGGGGGCATGGCGGGGGTGGGGGGCATGGCGGGGGTGCGGGTGCGGGTGCGGATGCTCGGGGGCTGGAGGGGGTGTTCGTGGGGGTGGCTGGGTGAGAATCCCTAAATTCCTTTTGAATTCCTCAATGTTTGAATCCGAATCCTTTATCATGTGATCCCGAATTTAATTTGTATTGCAGAGCTTTGTAATGTGTCCGACCAATGTTTGGCTGAGACTCCCGAGTTTATTAACTAGTAAATGCTCGTGATTAAAAATACCACATGGAAGAACAAAATAACAAGTAAACGAAAAAAAAAACGTGTTTTAGGGCGACACTTATTTAAAAGAATAAAAATTTTAACCTATTTAAAACCAAAAAAAAGGTTTTTATTTCGAATTTTTTAAATTAAATTTTGATAGATGAAATTGTACCAGAAAAGAGGACTGGGCCAAATTTCAGCTCTCTAGGACGTGGAACCTAGAAAACGAACAGCTTAGAGATTTTAAACGGGACAAAAAGTTCAGATAAAGTTAAATAAAATGATAAAAATAAACCCACTTTATTCATGTGCTAATTGAGACAACTGAAAATGGGTGCATGTCTTTACATAATACTCACACATTAGGAGGAAGAATGAATAAACTGAGGCAGCGATTTTGTGCTTATACACTGCCTCTGTTATTTATTTATTTTCCTGAGGAATGTTTCATTTTTCAAAGTGGAACAGAGCGCATTAGCCGATTTGTGAATGAATCTGACGTAACGATATTGTGTTTTAAGTAACTCTGCGTTGCTGAGGTGTAAAAACACAAACGAATCGATCGTTCATTTCTAAACCAGGATTGACGAGGTTAGTTTGTGGATTTGATAGTTGACTCCCAGCCTCATCCGCTCTGAGAATCTCAATCTGTAAATCCCAAAAAGTTTCAGAATGTGAGATGTCCTCATTGTTTATCTCTCTCCTTGTCCGCAGAATGTATTTCAGAGATTGTCTTCACTGCCGTTGTTCAGTTCTGCTGCGGATGAGTTGGTTCAGGCCTACAGGTGTGGGAAAGAGTCGAGGCCTGTTCTTCGCTCTTTTGGTAATATGGTTGAACAGGGTGTTACAGGGGTAGCTGTGATCACCTCCAGTGGGATCGAACCAATCGCCAGGATTCTTCATCCGCAGAGTGAGTGAATCTGTGCAGATCAGACGACATGGCTGACCTGTTTTTAATTTATTTTATGGAAAGTTATCCATTCTGGAGAAGCACGGACATTGTGTTGGATCGTTTTTTGAAATTGTCCACTTTGTGTAAATTATTTATCCGTTATCTTTGAGTTTCCATGAAATGTCTTTGATACAGTTAAGTTTGTCGACGAGCTCGCATGCCGGGGTCTGGATCTCGTGGAAGAGAAAGTACCGTTGTTGCACCAACCTGCCAACAAGGTATTGGGAATAGAGGAAGTGACTCCATGTTCCTGTCATGTAATTCCTTCAAATGGTCCAATGGAATTTGGTTGTGGAGATTCGTGGAACTGGAACTGTCTGCTTTGAACTGGGAAAACAAGGAAATCTTATTGTTTTTGAAGTAACTTAAGTTTTCCTTTGTTCAGTGATGGATATTTCCTTGTTTGCAGGTGCTTGGTGATGTGAAGAAGAATTTGCAAATTGCACAAAAACAAATGGGAGTCTTCCTGGATTGGTCCAAGTCCCAGGTCGGAGTGGGTATGGAGCGATCCAAGCAGGCCATGTTGGACGGTACGGACTCTCGACTGAAAACAAAGTTTGGACAGGTGGTTTTGTCAGGTGCAGACTCTATGCTTTCTCAAGTCGATGGATACCTGCCACGTGATCAGCCGGGTAAGTTGGTGCTGTGTGGACTTGATGTACTTGTGCAGAAAGTTTTGTACTTCTGCAGAAAGTAATACCTGTGCTTTCTGCAGAAGGTGAAAGTCCTGATGAAAAAGTTGTCATGCGAAGCGACTCGTCCCTTGACCTTTACCGTCGGCTCATTGCTGTGTCCAGCAAGGCCGGACGAGAGGTGTTCAAGAAGAGTTCTTCCGGGATCCAACGTGTTGCAGAGACCGGTCGTGCCGGTCTAACCAGTGTTCTCGAATCTTTCAATGCACTATGCGACTCCATTGTGAAGAAGACTCCGGTGAACCAGGTGATCGATGCGGTGCACCAGGAACACGATTCAGATCGCTCCAGTGATGTCTGTAAACCCTCAACCGGTGCGGGGACCCTGGGCAAACCAAGCAAATGAGTGAATGTCCGCAGGTGATTTCTCATTTGCTAAATTTTTGTGCAGCTTCACATTGAATGCATTGGATTTGCTGGGTTTGTCACGTGATGGAAATAAAGTTCTTGAAGAAAGTGATTTTTTTGTTTGTTTTGGGTCCTGAATTCATTCCCATCTTGGTTGTAATGTTGTCTAGGCGGTCTTCCATGTGGTCATTGTACCCGTTTCGGTTTAAGCTTGGAAAGGTTTGTCCTTACCTAACAAGGAATTCAGGTTTGTCTTTTAAAATTTTTATTCTCCCTCCAGTGTTTTAGGTTTTGCTGATACCCACACAGTCTTCCACAAACTTCTCCGGTATCGATTGGTCCTTGATGCGATGGATGTTGGCAGGTTTTCCTTTCTTGCCTCTGCTGTCACACAATAAATCTCCCCCATTCAAAGTGGTCCAGACCTTTGTGGCAACTGTTACACGTTCGTTCCTCCATGATATTTGGGTTTGCGATGCTGTGGCACCTTTCGAAAAGAGAAGACTATTGCACGTATCCTTCTGAAAAATCCCCATGGGTGGGGGTAATGCTGGTTAGGGCAGGAATTTGTAATTTGACAAGGATTCCGATAACTTGCCGACCTTTCACGAAGGTCACCGTGGGATTTTTGAGGATCCACAAACTAATGCTGGAGGACCCCTTGTTTACCGTACATCGGAGGGACGGCACACACATGGAATCACCTCGTCTGTAAAACACCGGGATGACAGTTTGCAGGATTCAAACCCAGGCTAGAAAAGCAATCGATTTTGTCCGATCGAGATAGACCCGATGAGAAAAGCAAAGGCAGCACCGAAACTGGCCGACGACCTATGGACAGACACAAACTACATCTTCTATAATGGATTTGTTGTACACCGCTCCTTTCCAATGCAATCTCCAGGCGGTGCATGACGTCATCGCCGGGCACCGAAGGGGGCTCGGCAATGACGCACACCAAGGGAGTACTCAGTTTTCACTCCGGTTGTTTGTTACTTGCCGGAAAAGATTCCGGCAAGTATGTTGGTTGGTTGGTTTCTGTTTGCGCAGCACTACGTCTGCATCGTTGCACAAAGCATCGCCAAACTTTACACACATTTGTCTTGCCCTGGAATAGACTGGCCAATTTTTAACAATCTCGGACCAAGGCCTCCATTATGACGTCATAATTCGGCAAGTACAAGACTTCATCCAATCAAGATGCAATTTCTTCAGCGACATGACGGCACAAACTGATAGAGGGAAAAAATGATGTCATCGGTCACGTGGTTCGGCCACCATCTTGGAAAAACCAAAAAACTTTGCACCTCGATATCTCAAAGTGCTGAATAGAAAAAATTGAGACATGGCTCATTGTAAAGCACTCTCCATGGGGAATAAAATATGTTAATGATGTCATAGGTGCCTCCATTATGACGGCATAATTCGACTTGTACAAAACTTCATCCGATCAAGATGAAATTTCTTGAGCATAATCGTGGAATAAAATAGTTTAGAAAACAAATAATGACGTCATCGGTCACGTGGTTCGGCCGCCATCTTGGAAAAACCGAAAAACGCTGCAAAATGGCCGATAAAAAAGTACCTTCCGGCAAGTCCTCGGTCTGATCTTTTTGTCCGCACAGAATAAATATGATTTTCTCTACAAATGTTGGTCTGATTGACAGGAAATTTTCACCACAGGTGCAACTCCACCTGTATTTTTTAAATGATAATTATGACGTCATAGGTCACGTGGTTCGGCCGCCATCTTGGAAAAACCGAAAAACTTTGCACCTCCATATCTCTGAAAGTGTTGAATAGAAAAAATTGAGACGTGGCTCATTGAAAAGAACTCTCCATGGGGAATAAAATATGTTAATGTTGTCATTGGTCACGTGGTTCGGCCGCCAATATTTGTCCTAAATGGTGGATAAAAAAGTAAATTCTGGCAAGTCCTCGGTCTCTGACCGATTTTTCATCTGTCTGTCTGTCTGTCTGTGCACAGCACGACGTCTACACCGTTGCACATAGAAACACCAAACTTAACACACATATTTGTCTTGCCCTGGAATAGAATGTGCCCAATTTTTAACTGTCGGCCTGAGGCCTCCATTATGATGTCATAATTCGACAAGTACAAAACTTCATCCAATCAAGATGCAATTTCTTGAGACATGACGGCATAAACTGATAGACAAAAAAATAATGATGACGTCATCAGTCACGTAGTTCGACCGCCATCTTGGAAAAACCGAAAAACTTTGCACCTCTATATCTCCGAAAGTGCTGAATAGAAAAATTGAGACATGGCTCATTGTAAAGAACTCTTCATAGGGAATAAAATATGTTAATGATGATGTCATTGGTGCCTCCATTATGACGTCATAATTCGACAAGTACAAAACTTCATCCGATCAAGATGAAATTTCTTGAGCATAATCGTGGAATAAATTAGTTTAGAAAACAAATAATAATGACCTCATCGGTCACGTGGTTCGGCCGCCATCTTGGAAAAACCGAAAACCTTGCTCCAAAATGGCCGATAAAAAAGTACCTTCCGGCAAGTCCTCGGTCTCTGATCTGTTTATTTGTTTGTCCGCACAGAATAAATATGATTTTCTCTGCAAACGTTGGTCTGATTGACAGGAAATTTTCACCATAGGTGCAACTCCACCTGTGTAATTTTTTCATGATAATTATGACGTCATAGGTCGCGTGGTTCGGCCGCCATCTTGGAAAAATCGAAAAATTTGCACCTCTATATCTCAGAAAGCCCTGAATAGAAAAAATTGAGACATGGCTCATTGTAAAGAACTCTCCATGGGGAATAAAATATGTTAATGGTGATGTCATAAGTGCCTCCATTATGACGTCATAATTCGACAAGTACAAAACTTCATCCTGTCAAGATGAAATTTATTGAGCGCCACGTCAAAGATGGCTGCCGGGACACTTCAAATGGGCTGCACTCGTGCCAAAGGATTTACATGATGAACTGCCCAGGTTTATTATAAGACTTCCGGCTCGGAAAGGCGCAGTGGAAGTTGTCAGGGGAAGATCGATTAAAACTGAAACGACGGCCATTTGCTGCATTGTTTCCATGGAGATTAATACTTGGTTAAGCGGTTGCGAGCGCTCCATTCCATTGGAGTCTTTGCTTAAGCGATTCAAGCCGCTTGCTTCGGGAACTCACCTCTGATTTGTGTTTCTTGAACATCTTTATGAGTTAAATGATAATAACTAGAACGCCACTCAGTAGAGCACATACTCCCGCCGTGGGTCAAGTTGCAATCGTACGATTTCACAAAAGTTTGAGGGAGTAGTTCAGTGACAACACAAGTCAAGACAACACAAGGCAGACACTGCACATAATATATATTGTTGCGGATCTCAGCGCCGGCCTTTCCCCTAACCAAGGGGGGATTAGTCCCCTTGTCTTTTACTAGCCGACGGGACCCGGGACCGATGACGTCCTTCCCGGACAGCGTTAGGGAGGGTTTTAGGACTAGGGATTCGCTATTACCTAAGTACTAACGCCGCCCAGAAACGAGGAAATAAGCCCCGCCCAAATCACGGGTGTTACGGGAAACACCGAACGGTAGCGACCTGTGACCCGAGCCGTTAGCAATGACTAACCCGATCCAAGCGGTTCATAATCGTGCCACACTTACCCAATGATGGAAATGACTGAATCGGTCGAATTTGGAAGAAAGGAATAACACGATTTATTTACACTTTGTACAACGAGAAGAAAAAGAATACACAGTGCAGTCTTAAGTACAGTCTTAACCTATCCCTGGACAAACGGGCCCATCACACTCAGACACACTCACACAGGGTTGCAGACGAACAGGTCGATGGTCCAGGGATGCGTCCAGGCAGCTCGCTCTCCGGTCCCCAACTCGCACCGCGAAGCAGATGAAACAGCCGGCAGCGGCCAGGAGCTCTCCGCGTGTCGTTTGGCACGCACGGGATTATCATAGAGCGAATCGGTAGGGCTGGGCTTTGGCGGTTACACTCGCAGCTCAGCCGCGTACGTAATAAGCGAACAGTTCCGATAACCGCGAACCATGCGTTCCTCCCTTCTCAACTGCCAACTTGCATGCGAGTCCTTCCATTGCCTCTTGATACCAGCGCTTGGCTCCCGTCCTCATAAAGTCCTTTGTATGCAAGTTCTCTCCAATAAGTCCTCCAACACCGTGCATCCCTGTCTCATCTGAGGTGAGGACCTCGCGCCAAGGGTTTTATTGCCACGCCCTTGGAATCCTCTCAATCTCACCAGACGTTGCTTGCCACGCCCTATCACCCCATGTCCACCGAGCTCTGGTTGGCTGTTGCCCTTACCGTCACTGCCTTTGACGTGCTGCTTGACGCGGCCACACCTCGACCACACGCTCCTCCCTCTTTCCAGGCCTACCTCATGTCATTTGACTAGTTTCGAGTGAAACCAAGGGCAGCGAACGCTGCTGGCAGCCAAAGCGTAACAAACTGCTGCGGGTGGCCCAAAGTGTAACAAATTGAGGGATGCCAAATGGGGATCGAGTTTGCCCATGATGGAAATTGAAGGGCGGCCACAAAATGAAAGGACCTCAGCTTATTATTTCTTTACACAACGCAGATGTCACTAGGGAAATGGCCTACTCTTACACATACGATGACATTGTGGCGGACACAAAAGCCCACTGGCGTGGTGACATCATTCTGCGCACCAAGTGGGCGGTGGCCACGCCCGAGGGGTAGGCGTGGCCTCATGATATACACCGGGCACGCAGCCCGGAGCGCGCCAGTGTTACAGTGAGCTCCTGAAATAAAGACGCTTATAAGTTACCGCTTGGCCGCTTCCTCCTTGCTCGCAAGCAGCGCGCGTAACGCCGCGCTTTACTGGTGACCCCCTCGACGTTGGATCTGCCGGAGCGATCCTTCCACACGCGACGCCATTGCCATGGCCAACTTCATCAAACTTCCCGAATTTTGGGAGGCTCAGGCCGAAGTCTGGTTCGTCCAGGCCGAAGCCCAATTTCAGCTTCGGCGCCTCACCGGCGATGACACGCGCTATTGCCACGTCGTCGCCTCCCTCGGGCCCGGCACGGCCGCTAGAGTTGTGTCCGTCCTTCGCCACCCACGGGATGGCCACAAGTACGAGGCACTCAAGCGGCTACTCCTAGCCACGTTCGGCCTCACGGACGACGCACGGGCCGACCGCCTACTGGATCTCCCCGAGCTCGGTGACACGCGCCCGTCGGTCCGAATGGACCATATGCTGTCACTGTTGGGCGACGAAGCCCCCGGTTCTCTATTCCGGGCGCTTTTCCGTCGCCAACTTCCAGCGCAGGTTCGCCTCGCGTTGGCCGGGACCGGGCTAACGGAACCCCGAGCATTGGCAGCCGAGGCGGACAAGTACTTCGCCGCTTCGGACACGCGGGCGAGAGTCGGCGTGGCCGTCACGGCCCTCGTGGCTGATGCTGCTGATGCTGCTGCTGATCCACAGCATCAGCTTATACAGCATACGCAGCATGCTGATACGCACCTCGTGACCGCCGCCACGCCCCGCCCACCGCCGCGGCGAAAACCGCCACCACGGGGAAACCCACCAACTCCACCGGCCTGGCGGAGCCAGCCGCGCTCCTCCAGCTCCACCACCTGGTGCTGGTTCCACGCCAAGTTCGGCCACGAAGCTCGGCAGTATCATCCGCCATGCTCCTTCAACAGGTCGGGAAACGCCCGGGCCGGCGCTCAATAGTGGCGATGAGCGCCGGCCGTTCGAGCAGCCTGCTGTTCATAACGGACACCTTCTCCGGGCGCCGTTACCTGTGCGACACGGGAGCGCAGGTGAGTGTCGTTCCCGCCGGCACGTCAGACAAGCACGCCACGGGTGGGGGCCCCGCGCTGCTTGCCGCGAACGGGACGCCCATCCGTACGTACGGAAAACGCTGCCTCTCTCTGCGGTTCGGAGGGCAGGTTTTCCGATGGACGTTCGTCACCGCCAACGTGCCCATGGCACTGCTTGGCGCAGACTTCCTGTGCGCTAATGGGCTCCTGGTCGACGTCAAGCGCAGACGTCTTGTCCAGGCCGAGACGTTCAGCTCGCTCGCTTGTGCGTTGCCCAGCTCGGCGAGCAGCTCAACGAGCGGCTTGCCAAGCGGCTTGCCGAACGGTTCGGTTCCGGCCACGTTGGTCTGTACGCTTCCGGCAGCGGACGCATTCACCCGCCTCCTCGCCGGCTTCCCGGCCCTCATGCGGCCCACCTTCTCGGCGGGGGCCGTCAAGCATGGGGTGGCCCATCACATCCCCACCGTCGGGCCACCGGTCTACGCCCGGGCACGCCGCCTCGAGCCGACGAAGCTGGCGGTGGCAAAAGCGGCGTTCGCTACCCTGGAGCGACTCGGCATCGTTCGGCGCTCAGAGAGCGCTTGGGCGTCGCCGCTGCACATCGTGCCGAAGCCCGGCGGGGGATGGCGACCGTGCGTGGACTATCGCCGTCTCAATGACGCCACGACTCCCGACTGCTACCCCGTCCCCCACATTCAGGACATTTCCGCCCGTTTGGCGGGCATGTCCTTCTTCTCGAAGGTGGACCTCATACGCGGCTACCATCAGGTCCCCGTCAGGCCGGAGGACGTCCCGAAGACGGCGGTCATCACGCCATTCGGACTCTTCGAGTTCCTGCGCATGCCCTTCGGTCTGAAGAATGCGGCTCAGGCGTTCCAGCGACTGATGGACAGCGTCCTGCGCGACTTGGATTTTGTCTACGTCTACCTGGACGATATCCTCGTCGCCAGCGTGTCCCGCGAAGAGCACCTACGCCACCTCCGCACGCTCTTCGAACGCCTGGGCCAGCATGGCCTGATTGTGAACCCCGCAAAGTGCCGGTTCGGCGCCGCCATAATCGATTTTCTGGGGCACCGTGTCACCAGGCACGGAGCCGTCCCCCTGCCGGCCAAGGCGGAGGCGGTGAAGGGGTTTCCGCGCCCCCGCACGATCAGAGGGCTGCAGGAGTTCCTGGGCATGGTGAACTTTTACCATCGGTTCCTGCCCCGTATCGCCCAGCTCCTGCGCCCCCTGCACGAAGCTATCCGAGGTAAGCCGGGCAAAGGCGACGTTACCTGGACCGAGCAGATGGACACGGCGTTCACGGGCGCGAAGCTCGCCTTGGCTAATGCCACCATGCTCGCGCACCCGGCGCCCGATGCACCGATCGCCCTCACCACCGATGCCTCGGACTACGCGGTGGGCGCGGTGCACGAGCAATGGGTGCGTGGAGCTTGGCAACCGCTGGCGTTCTTTAGCCGGCAGCTTCGCCCGCCCGAACGCCGTTACAGTACCTTCGACCGCGAGTTGCTCGGGCTTCACTTGGCGGTCAGGCACTTCCGCCATCTGCTCGAGGGCCGTGCGTTCACTGCCTTCGTCGACCACAAGCCGCTGATCTTCGCGATGGGCAAGGTCACCGAGCCGTGGTCGGCCCGGCAGCAGCGTCACCTCTCGGCCGTGTCCGAGTACACGACGGACATCCAGCACGTCGCGGGGAAGGACAACCCGGTGGCGGATTGCCTTTCCCGGGCCGTCGCCCACGCAGTCCACCTCGGCATCGACTATGCCCGGATGGCAGCGGACCAGGCCGCTGACCCCGACGTCCAGGCCTTGCGGACCGCCGTCACGGGCCTCCGCGTCACCGAGGTGCCGTTCGACGGCGCGGGCGCGGCCCTCTTGTGCGACGTCTCCCTTGGGCGTCCTCGCCTCATCGTGCCCGCGGGCTGGCAGCGCCAGGTGTTTGACGCCATCCACGGCCTGTCCCACCCGGGCGCGAGGGCCTCCCAAAGGCTGATCGCCGACAAGTTCATCTGGCATGGCCTCCGGAAGGCCGTCCGCGGCTGGGCCAGGACGTGCCTCGCGTGCCAGCGCGCCAAGGTGCACCGGCACACCCAGGCCCCGTTGGCCCCGTTCACGGTGCCAGAACGCCGGTTTGACCACGTCCACGTGGACCTGGTGGGACCTCTGCCCCCCTCGCGGGGTTTCACCTACGTCCTCACCATGGTGGACCGCACCACCCGGTGGCCGGAGGCCGTGCCCTTGGCGTCGACAACGGCGGCCGATGTCGCACAGGCTTTCATCGCCACCTGGGTCGCCCGGTTCGGCGCCCCCTCAGACATCTCGTCCGACCGCGGCCCCCAGTTCACCTCGGAGCTCTGGGGGGTGGTCGCGCAGGGGCTCGGGGTCCGGCTGCACCGAACCACGGCCTACCACCCCCAGGCTAACGGCCTGTGTGAGTGATTTCACCGCTCATTGAAGGCCACGCTCCGGGCCACCCTCCGCGACGGCGGCTGGGTCGACAGGCTCCCCTGGGTCCTGCTGGGCCTCCGGACGGCGCCCAAGGAGGACCTGCGCGCATCCGCGGCGGAGTTGGTCTTCGGGCAACCGCTGCGGGTGCCGGGCGAGTTCCTCCCCGACTCCACGGCACCATGGTCCGCGGCACAGCAGCGCTCCGCTCTGCAAGAGACCGCCCAGAGGTTCGCCCTGGTGCCAACGGCATGCCACGGGCACCCACCGACGCACGTCGCCCCGGAGCTTCGCACGGCGGAGTACGTCTTCGTCCGCCACGATGCTCACCGGACACCACTGCGGCCCCCGTACGATGGGCCTTTCCGCGTGCTGGAGACCGGGGCGAAGCACTTCACCCTGGACATCGGCGGTACTCCTGACCGCGTTTCGGTGGACCGCCTCAAGCCGGCCCACCTCGACGTGGACCATCCACCGCCAGTGGCCCGACCCCCACGTCGGGGCCGCCCCCCTGCGGGCGGACCCCCGGCACCGCCCAGCCCCGCCGCCACGCCGCCCCCCGGTCCTGCACCCATCCCAGGGGCAGCCAGGGGCATCCCACCTGGCATCCCTGCACCCCGGACGCCGCCGATCGCCAGGGGGCGCTTCGGCCGAGTCATTCGTCTGCCCTGCAAACTGGCCCTCCAGGTGCGTGGGAATTCTGGGGGGGCGCGTGTGGCGGACACAAAAGCCCACTGGCGTGGTGACATCATTCCGCGCACCAAGTGGGCGGTGGCCACGCCCGAGGGGTAGGCGTGGCCTCATGATATACACCGGGCGCGCAGCCCGGAGCACGCCAGTGTTACAGTGAGCTCCTGAAATAAAGACGCTTATAAGTTACCGCTTGTCCGCTTCCTCCTTGCTCGCAAGCAGCGCGCGTAACGTCGCGCTTTAACATAACCAATTCGAGCCTCGATTCAGTATACAAAAAATTCTAATGGGCCTACGTGTTGCTTGTGGACTAACTATGGGGGGCAAACCTTTAACCTTTAATGATGTTATATGTGCCATTCTCAAAACCTCAACAATATATATATATATATATATATACAATATATATATTGTTACAGACGTGGCTTGGATGTTATTTACCGAGCGGTTTATTGGTATGACCACGTCTGCACAAGTTACCCGATTGTGCCCGAACGTTGACTAGTCGCGCTATGCTGGCTCAATAAGAAAAAGAAGACACCCGGCTGGATTACAATAACACAATACGACACCAGGGGTTCAGTTCTCAAGACCTCCGGAGGAGGTTATATTAAGGCGGAAGGTTAGATTACAACTACAAGAGGGACAGCATAGAAAGACAAGCACTTAGACACAATCTTATATTATTCCCAACAGACGACAGGTAAACAGGACAACGGCTGACTCACACGGGGATTGATGCAAAGGACAGGCGGGTAGCGATGGCTCCAGGTGCACCTGGGCTCAAAGGTCAGAATCGACTCGGTCCGGTCCAGAGATGCGGGGAGGTCGCAGCGCTCGGATGGCGTCTTGTCTGCTCAAGCTGGGGGCGCATCTGACTCAGCGCTCGCAGGTGGCTTTCCTTCTCCAAGCTGGGTGCGCATCTCCCGTCACATCCGGCGCGGGGCCGCGTATATCCGGCGGGGAGTGACACGCCCTCGGCTCGTTAGCTCCGCCTCGTGGAATCGGCACGTTGCTTCTCATTGGGTGCGTGCGGGGGGTTTACCAGGCTCCGCCCTTGACGAGGAGCTGACAAGGAGCCCCTTCGTGGTAACCCCGTGGAGCGCATGGTCTATGGCGCTAATCGAGCCGGTGTGAGGACGCATCCTCCCCCGCTCCGCCGCCATCTCCTCTGTTGTTGTTGTAATTGTTGGGGAAGAAGATGGAAGGAGGTATGGGAAAGGTCCTAAACTCACTACTGATGCCATATAATCACATTCTGGTGCAACGAAGAGTCATAATTAATGGAGACGAGGCCTTAACTGACATAGAATAAGAATAACTAGGAAGATGTCCGAAAGTTGTCTACGTGTGGTGCGGTGGACCTGGGCACGACATTTAATGGGGGAATAAGGGGAAGGTCGGCTCTACTGATTGTTATTTACATGCAATGGGACTAGGGAATGGGGGATCGGGGAAAGTTGGGGAGTATTGGAGAAAATAGGGGAATATTTACAAGCGGATATGGAGGCCAAATTCCATATTCGCAACAATATATATATATATATATATATATATATATATATATATATATATATATATATATATATATATATATTGTTACAGACGTGGCTTGGATGTTATTTACCGAGCGGTTTTATGGTATGACCACGTCTGCACAAGTTACCCGATTGTGCCCGAACGTTGACTAGTCGCGCTATGCTAGACCAATGAAGGAAAAAGAAGACACACGGCTGGAATTAATACGACACGACACCAGGGATACGGTTCTCAAAGGTTGTTATTACAATAATGCGGAAGGTTTAGATTACAGGGACAAGAGGGAAACATAGGAAGGTGGGCACTTAAACACACTTATATTAACCCCAACGGACGACAGATAAACGGGACAAGGCTCACTCACACGGGGTTTGATGGCAAAGAAAGCGGGTAGCGATCGCTCCAGGTGCACCTGGGCTCAGGGCAGGATCACGTACGGTCCAGTTTAAGAGATGCGGTGGAGGTATTGCAGCGCTCGAGGGGTGGCGACTTCTCTCTCCAGGCTGGGGGCGCATCTGACGTCACATCCGGCGCGGGGCCGCGTATATCCGGCGGGGAGTGACACGCCCTCGGCTCGTTAGCTCCGCCTCGTGGAATCGGCACGTTGCTTCTCATTGGGTGCGTGGGGGGGTTACTGGCTCCGCCCCTGACGAGGAGCTGACAGCCAGCCCCTTCGGGGTAACGCCGTGGAGCGTATGGTCATGGCGGGTAACCGAGCCGGTGTGAGGACGCACACTCCCCGCCCCTCTGTTGTTGTAGTCGTAATTGTTGTTGTAGTTGTTGTTATTGTTGTTGTTTGGGGAAGAAGATGGGAGGAGGTATGGGAAAGGTCCTAAACTCACTACTGATGCCATATAATCACATTCTGGTGCAACGAAGAGTCATAATTAATGGAAACGAGGCCTTAACTGACATAGATTAAGAATAACTAGGAAGATGTCCGAAAGTTGGCTACGTGTGGTGCGGTGGACCTGGGCACGACATTTAATGGGGGAATAAGGGGAAGGTCGGCTCTACTGATTGTTATTTACATGCAATGGGACTAGGGAATGGGGGATTGGGGAAAGTTGGGGAGTATTGGAGAAAATAGGGGAATATTTACAAGCGGATATGGAGGCCAAATTCCATATTCGCAACATTATATATATATATATATATTGTTGCGAATATGGAATTTGGCCTCCATATCCGCTTGTAAATATTCCCCTATTTTCCCCAATACTCCCCAACTATCCCCAATCCCCCATTCCCTAGTCCCATTGTCTGTAAACAACAATCAGTAGAGCCGACCTTCCCCTTATTCCCCCATTAAATGTCGTGCCCAGGTCCACCGCACCACACGTAGCCAACTTTCGGACATCTTGCTAGTTATTCTTAGTCTATGTCAGTTAAGGCCTCGTTTCCATTAATTATGACTCTTCGTTGCACCAGAATGTGATTATATGGCATCAGTAGTGAGTTTAGGACCTTTCCCATACCTCCTTCCATCTTCCATACCTCCTTCCATCTTCTTCCACAACTATAACTACAACAACAGAGGAGATGGGGGCGGCGCGGCGGCGCAGGGGAGGATGCGTCCTCACACCGGCTCGGCGCTCCACGGGGTTACCAGAGGGGCTGGCTGTCAGCTCCTCGTCAAGGGCGGAGCCTGGTAACCCCCCCGCACCCAATCAGAAGGGCGGACCGATTCCATCTGGGGCGGAGCTAACGAGCCGAGGGCGTGTCACTCCCCGCCGGATATACGTGGCGACTTAGCGGACGTGAAGGGAGATACGCCCCCAGCTGGAGAAAGAAGTACCTGCGCGCGCTGAGTCAGAGGCGCCCCGCCTGAGAAAGAACGTTGCCTGCGATCGCTGAGAGGAAGCGAACCCGCCTGGGAAAGAACGTTACCTCCGAGCGCTGTGACCTCCCCGCATCTTTGGACCGGACCGAACCGTGTGGATTCTGCCCCGAGCCCAGGCGCACCTGGAGCCACCGATACCTGCCTTTCCCTGCCATCAATCCCCGTGTGAGTCAGCCGTTGTCCCGTTTATCTGTCGTCTGTCCGGGGTCAATATAAGAGTGTGTCTAAGTGCCTGTCTTCCTGTGATATACCTCTAGCCCCTGTAATCTAACCTTTCCGTACGAATATAATTGAGAATCGAAACATTGGTGTCTGTCATTATAATCCAGCCGGGTGTCTTCTTTTCCTTTATTGATCCAGCGTAGCGCGGCTCCGTCAACGTCGAGTATAATCGGGTAATTTGTGCGGACACGACGGCCATTCCGCTCGGCCCACCTTAACATCAAAGTCGTGTCTGTAACAATTGGTGTCGAGGAGTGAGATTCGGACCCGGGACTAAATTAGTTAGGCCCAAATTTTGGGAGGGAAAATCGATTCGGAGCGCGTACTGCGCTCGACAAAATCGATCCGGAGCGCGGTCCCGCGGTTACTGCGCTCGACGAAATTATAACAGCAAAATTTGGATTTGTGTTACGAAACTCGAATTTTGAAAGTCGCGCTATGGCGGATCAAGACGGCTGGGGTCCGGTAGGGGAGAGTGAAGCAGGGTCGGTCCAGGACCAAATTGAGACACGTGAGGAGAGCGAAACAGCGGGGGTAGCAGACGCGCGAAATGGCGCCTCGCACATAGCTACGGCGGCCGCACCCGCTGCACAAGTGGGAGGGATGGCCCAGATGCAGGTCCTCATGGAGCAATTTATGGCGCAAATGCAGGCGTCCCTCAAACTGCAGAGTAACCAATTGGGGGTAATGGGGAACCGGATGGATGCTCAGGGTGAGCGATTGGAGGACCAAATGGGGGTAATGGGGAACCGGATGGATGCTCAGGGTGAGCGATTGGAGGGCAAAATAGGGGTAATGAGGGACGAAGCGAGGGGTACCAGTGAGGGATTAGACAATAATTTTAAGGGATTAGACAATAATTTTAAGGGATTAGACATGAAATTTGGGAAATTAGACGATAGATTAGGGGAAATACAGGAGGGGTTAACGGGGGTAGAAAACAGAATGGCCGCTCAAGAGAATCAAATGGAAGGGATGCAAAAAGGGTTAGAGGGGTTAGAAAACACCATGGAAGGCAAATTGAGGGACATGAGGGACCAAGCGGAAAGGGAAGTTAACCAAATGGGGCAGCAGATAGAGGGGGTCAGAATGGGGGTAGAAACCAAACTGGATGCTCACAGGGAGGAAATGGAGCAGATGAGGGTGGCATCTGGGCAGGAGATGCAAGTGATGGGAGAGCAGATCAGAAGAGGAGTGAGTGAGGAGGTCGGAGGAGTGCGCGAGGAGGTGAGGCACTGTAAGGAGCGCATGGAGAAGGAGGTGAGAAAGGGGACTGTAAAATTGCAAGGGGGTATAGAGGAGTTGACGCTGGGAGTAGAACAACTGACAGTGGGACAAAAGGAGTTGGGGGAACAGGTAAAGAAGAACACAGCGGTAATAGAGGGGTTAAAATCGACGCAGAAGGAGATGAAAAAGGACGTAGGGGTAATTAAAAAAGAGTGTCAGACGGTACATGAGGACTTGACGAAAAAAATGAACAAAGTGGTAGAGGTGATGGAGGTTAAAGAGCGGGAGGTGCGGGAGCACATAGGAAAAAATAAAGTGGAGTTAGAGGAAGAACTTAAAGGGGTGCACGAGGAGATGAAGGAGGTGAAGCAGAAATTAGAAGAAGTGGAAGAGGGGGTGAGCGAAATTAAAAAGCGACGGAGAGAGGATAAGAAAGAGATAAAAGAGGAGGTAAAAGAATTGGTCCAGAGTCTGTGTTCGGATCGTGATGATGTGCTCATTAACCGGATGAGGGATTCGCAGGTGATGGAGGAGAAGCGAAGAGGAAGAGGACCCGGTGTAAGTGGTGACCAATATGGTCGTGCGTATGATGCGCCAGGGGATTTAAGAAGCTTGGGGGTCGAGATAGACCCGGGTGTTCGTGAGAGGCCGTTGGTGAAGTGTGCGACAGGTCTGGTGTGCGAAAGAGGAGGTGTGCGAGAAAGTCCGACTCTGGGGTGTGTGAGGAAAAAGTGCGTGCCAAGGAGGGAGGGTGCTGGCGAGAGTGAGTCGGTCGTAGCGCGTGTGCGAGGGAGCACATGGAAGCGTGGTGTGGTGAGTGTTACAGAGGGTGTGACGGGAGAGTGTGCGCGAGAAAGGTGTGTGACGGACAGGTGCATGAGGAAAGAGTGCGCTGTCAGAAGTAAGGAAGAGTGTCCACCTGTGGTGAGTGTTACAGAGGGTGTAACGGGAGAGTGTGCGCGAGAAAGGTGTGTGACGGACAGGTGCATGAGGAAAGAGTGCGCTGTCAAGAGTAAGGGTGAGTGCGCTGTCAAGAATGGAGGTGAGAGTAGTGAGAGTGACAAGGAGAGTGAGCTGGTTGTGACAGGTGAGCGAGGATGTACACCTGGGATGGAAGGATGCACACCTGGAATGGTAGAGCGTGAGTGGGAATGCACGCTGGAGTTGGTGGTGAGGCACGTGGTTGGGTGTGCGAATGAGGGCACACCTGTGATTGTCACAGAGGAGGTGACCGAGGAGGGAGCGCGAAGCGGTGTATTGGTGAGGTGTGCGACCAACGAATGTGTGCCAAAGTGTTCGGTGGTCAGGTGTGTGACCAAGGCTGTGAGTGGAATGGGTGTACCTGGGTGTGTAAGGAAAGGTACGAGGAGCATGGGCACGGCTGGATGTGGGAGCAAGGAACGGGCTGCGGGGTGTAAGCGTCCAGGTGAAGCATCGACGTTAGACGGGATCGAGTTTAGAACGACTTATAGCCGAATCGGGCCCTCGGTGCGTGCTGGGCCTCGCTTTGAACGGCCGCGTCCGTGCTCCACGAGGCGGAGCGGGCAGCCCGATAGGAAGGGTCGTTATGGCGACCGCGTTTTGTTGAGACGTGCCGGCAGGTCGAGATCGGGACATTGGATGGCTCCACGCCGAGGTGAGGCGTGGGATCTCGGCCCGGGTAAGCCTCCGTCCCTGCACCGAGTGCCGGACGCATCCAGCCGCTGGCACAAAACAACCAGCATCCATTGCTTGGCTTCACGAAGCCGGGCTTTGGACAGGGATTGGCGCACCGAGAGGTATTAGTGAGTAGACTGGGTGATGAGGTTAGTGTTTTGGACCCAAAATTGGAGAAAAACAAAATTTGATGATTGGCAAGGGATTGGCAGTAGTGATTGGCAGATGATGGGTAGTGATTGGCAAATTTTTGATTTGTTGAAATTTGATGTGCAAAATTGGTAGTGAGAGACCCCGATGTGGTGGGATGGCAAATCCACCATCCTTCCCATGGGGGGGCAAATGCGCAATAGTTTATGGGGTGATGGCAGTGAAAACTAGCCCGGGTGGGTTAGGTTATATTGTAGGGATCTAGAAGAGATTGACATTAGGTAACGTTAAGTTTAGTTAGTGACTGATACCTGTAGTGGGGACGCAGGTAGATTAGTATGGATGATAATGACGTGGGAGCGCAATAGTTTAAAGGGACGACTGGGAAGCGCAAGTTTCAGAAGGGAGTAGTTAGCTGAGATGATGCCGTGTGTGTGAGGATGGAACAGGTGTGATTGCACAGGTGTGCAATTGGACAGGTGTGTGGAGCAGTGTATGAGTAGTGAGTGTGTGGATCAGCGCGAATGCGCTTGGGGAGAGAAGGGTGCAGGTGGCACCAGGTGGGAGAGCACAGGTGTGCAAGTACAGGTGTGTGGAGAGAGTTGGAGTAAGTGGTACGGAGTGGTGTGCATGGTGCGAAGGTGTGGATGGGGGAAGAGTGGACCCCTTTCACGAGTACCCGGGGCGGGTAGTGTAAGTGTTAGGTAGAGGGTACAGGTAAATTGTGGTTGGATATTGGCATTTGTGGTGCGGGTGAAAGAATGGTACATGGATGGGTGCATTAGTGTTGTGGAAATGGCTGGGCGTGTAGCCTGTTAGTGTGTGTAGTTGGTTGGGCACTCCACCACTGTGAGGATGTCGGCCAGGTGAGGCCGCAGGTGGGCTCTGGGAGCCGGTAGAGTTGTGGATGGGGCCCGAGGATCCGGAGGATGGACCCGGGTAGCCCAGTGCCAGAGAGGGCACCGAGTGGGGAGAGCGCCAGAGGGCCTTCCCCAGGTAGTTAGGTTAGGGTAAGGAGCAGGTAAGCTCGGAGGCAACTGCAGTGGTGGAGGTGTGCAGGTGGGTAGACCCACTGGGAGAGGTACACGCCGCAGCCCAGAAATTGTGCGAGGGCACCGGGAGATGAATCGGGGGAGTGAGACCCCAAATTGAAGAGCACCACAGTTTGGCCAATGGGAATTGGTTTTTAGAACCCATAGTGTAAGAGGGCCAATGGTTTGGCCGGAGAAAGACCCCGGGTAGTGTAAAGTTGTTAAAGTCATTTAGGAAATAGTTAGGATTAATGAACCTGTCGCACCATACGCAGCCACTTACCTGTGGTGATGATGATGACTCCACACCTGTGTTTTCTTTGTTTTGTGTTGCAGGAAGTAAGAATTGTTGTGAGGATTTGTGAGACGCATCACGACGTGGATGAGACATTGGGGTGATTCCATCTCTCCCTCCCTAGGAGGGACTGATGATGAATTGGTGATGGCAAATTTTGATGTTCAGTTGAAAATGGCAAATTTGATTGGTTAGGAGGGAGAGAAGACGAATTTGGTATATGGGAGGAACGGGGAAGACAGTAGGGATGTTTGTTGATTTGTAAAGTAGATGTTTATGAGTGGTGTTGTGTTGTGTGGATACAGTAAGGGGTAAGGGAGGGGCCATGTAGGTTACCTGGTGGGGGGGGGCGTACGATAGGAACGTACCTGTCTCACCTGGTTCCCATGTGCCCCCAGTGTGCATTACCTTATATTGCGTGCACTTTTGCGCCCTTACCACCTTACTCACTTGTCTGCTTCTTTTGTCTCCCGCCTCCGAGGATCTGGCTTTGGGGTAGAGAGAGAGGAGAGAGAGGTGCTGGCTACGCAGTTGTGGGCCTGCACTTTCGCTGTTGGCTGCCTGGATCGATACACCATATGGACCGCAATGTTTGTGGCCACCCACAATGGACCGCAGTTCGTTTGCGGCCAAGCACCACCCGTTGATGGACCTATGGGTCAACGTGGCACCTATGCCATACAGGTGAACCACTAATAGTTAACACCACTGAAGGCCACACGAAGAGCAAGAGACACCTGCAGGGTTAGGGGTTGTCGAATTTATTTTTATTCCCATGAACAATGGTGACTGCACCGGATGGTGCTGACTGTGTGGTGGGGTGGTGCTTTTGATGCTGGGAAAGGGTGCTCTGCACGTTATTAAAGGCCGTCGGCCACAGAGCACTCGTGGGTTGGTGTATCGATGCTGGCAAGCGCGCTCTCTCTATGCATAACATCTGCATGTGTTCCTCCAAAAACAGGTCCTGGATCGTAGTGTAAATAGCAGCGTAGTCGTGTAAATAATGCTCCCTACCGGCTGTATGTTTAGTTTGCGAATTCTTTCCGGATTCGGTTATCCTGTGGGTGTGTTTCTGTGAGGAGAAGGGTGCAACGTCGCAGGGGGACATATTTACTCATTTGTGAATATCTGTAAAACTGTCGCACTCAGGGTAGAGTTAATAGTAGAGGGAACTACATTGCGTGCCACACTAAAGTAGGTAAAAATTTATCGGGTCGGGACGCCCCGAGGGTAGAGAAGGGTGCAATGTTGCGAATATGGAATTTGGCCTCCATATCCGCTTGTAAATATTCCCCTATTTTCCCCAATACTCCCCAACTATCCCCAATCCCCCATTCCCTAGTCCCATTGTCTGTAAACAACAATCAGTAGAGCCGACCGTCCCCTTATTCCCCCATTAAATGTCGTGCCCAGGTCCACCGCACCACACGTAGCCAACTTTCGGACATCTTGCTAGTTATTCTTAGTCTATGTCAGTTAAGGCCTCGTTTCCATTAATTATGACTCTTCGTTGCACCAGAATGTGATTATATGGCATCAGTAGTGAGTTTAGGACCTTTCCCATACCTCCTTCCATCTTCCATACCTCCTTCCATCTTCTTCCACAACTATAACTACAACAACAGAGGAGATGGGGGCGGCGCGGCGGCGCGGGGGAGGATGCGTCCTCACACCGGCTCGGCGCTCCACGGGGTTACCAGAGGGGCTGGCTGTCAGCTCCTCGTCAAGGGCGGAGCCTGGTAACCCCCCCGCACCCAATCAGAAGGGCGGACCGATTCCATCTGGGGCGGAGCTAACGAGCCGAGGGCGTGTCACTCCCCGCCGGATATACGTGGCGACTTAGCGGACGTGAAGGGAGATGCGCCCCCAGCTGGAGAAAGAAGTACCTGCGCGCGCTGAGTCAGAGGCGCCCCGCCTGAGAAAGAACGTTGCCTGCGATCGCTGAGAGGAAGCGAACCCGCCTGGGAAAGAACGTTACCTCCGAGCGCTGTGACCTCCCCGCATCTTTGGACCGGACCGAACCGTGTGGATTCTGCCCCGAGCCCAGGCGCACCTGGAGCCACCGATACCTGCCTTTCCCTGCCATCAATCCCCGTGTGAGCCGTTGTCCCGTTTATCTGTCGTCTGTCCGGGGTCAATATAAGAGTGTGTCTAAGTGCCTGTCTTCCTGTGATATACCTCTAGCCCCTGTAATCTAACCTTTCCGTACGAATATAATTGAGAATCGAAACATTGGTGTCTGTCATTATAATCCAGCCGGGTGTCTTCTTTTCCTTTATTGATCCAGCGTAGCGCGGCTCCGTCAACGTCGAGTATAATCGGGTAATTTGTGCGGACACGACGGCCATTCCGCTCGGCCCACCTTAACATCAAAGTCGTGTCTGTAACAATATATATATATATATATATATATATATATATATATATATATATATATATATATATATATATATATATATATATATATAACTGTAAGAAATAGTAGAAACTCCAAAGTACGAGCAGGGCGTCTCATTTGTATTGAATATATAATCGTTAGATTAAATAAGACGCGGACGTAGCTTCAGGACGTCGATCTTTAATTGTCGACCAAGCTTTCGACCAACAAAGGTCTCCTTCTGAGTCTACAAAAACAGCAGGCATGTATATCAGTCAAGCGTGTATGGTGATATGTGTGTGAGATGTGTGACGTGTGTAGAAAATGCATACAGAAGGAAGAGCCACGCCAAAGCTCACTCACCAGCCCCAGGTTCAACGGAAGTGACCGTTTGCGTTACGGTCACTTCCGTTAGGGCGCACGTGCATATACAAATATAGAGATATACATACATAAACACACAAGCATATATTCATATCCCATTTATATTCATATAATATATTTATATATTTATATAAATGACATATAAAGGTAGAATGAATGAATGAATGAATGATGAATGAATGAATGAATGGGTTACGGTTAACAATTTGATTGGGTTGATGTGGGAACATGCTTTAGTCATCAAAATTTATGCCATGAGGGACTTTTGTCCGAAGTTTGTGTATCCAAAAGGACTCACGTTTCAGAATCGTGGTGTGTGATCGATTTGTGATTGATTCAATGGCAGAGATCTGAATGTCATTTATAGAGTGATCCGGTTGATTAAAGTGTATCGTGTAAGGTAGAGATTTGCCCTGACTGGTGTGGAAGTTATTGATTTCTGACCGGGTGTTATTAAATCGTGTGTAGAGTGTATTTTCAGTTTTTCCAACATATTGTTTGGTGCACTTTTGGCAAGTGATTAGGTATATGACCCATGTAGATTTGCAGTTTATATATATATATATATATATATATATATATATATATATATATATATATATATATATATATATATATATATATATATATATATATATATATATTGTTACAGACGCGGTGGTGGATGTTAGTTTACCGAGCGGTTTGGTATGACCACGTCTGCACAAGTTACCCGATTATGCTCGAACGTTGACGAGTCGCGCTACGCTAGATCAATGAAGGAAAAGGACACACGGCTGGGTTCAAATGACACGACACCAAGGGTTCAGTTCTCAAGACCTCCGGAGGAGGTTATATTAGGGCGGAAGGTCAGATTACAGGGATGAGAGGGACAGCATAGAAAGACAAGCACTTAGACACACTCTTATATTAACCCCAACAGACGACAGATAAACGGGACAAAAGGCTGACTCACACGGGGATTGATGGCAAGGAAAGCGGGTATCGATGGCTCAAGGTGCACTCTTGGCTCAAGGACAGGGTACTGTACGGTCCAGTAGATGCAGGGAGGTCACAGCACTCGGAGGTCACGACTGGTTCTTCCTCTTCAAGCTCGGGGCGCATCTCACGTCACGTCCGGCAAGTGGCTGCGTATATCCGGCGGGGAGTGACACGCCCTCGGCTCGTTAGCTCCGCCCCAGATGGAATCGGCACGTCGCTTCTCATTGGGTGCGTGCGGGGGGGTTACCGGCTCCGCCCTTGACGAGGTGCTGACAAGGAGCCCCTTCGTGGTAACCCCGTGGAGCGCACATGGTCATGGCGGCTAACCGAGCCGGTGTGAGGACGCACACTCCCCCGCGCAGCGCCGTTGTTGTAGTTGTTGTTTGTAGTTGTAGTTGTTGTTGTTGTTGTTGTTTGGGAAAGAAGATGGGAGGAGGTATGGGAAGGTCCTAAACTCACTACTGGTGCCATATAATCACATTCTGGTGCAACGAAGAGTCGAAATTAATGGAAACGAGTCCTTAACTGACATAGACTAAGAATAACTAGCAAGATGTCCGAAAGTTGTCTACGTGAGATGCGGTGGACCTGGGCACGACATTTAATGGGGGAAAAAGGGGAAGGTCGGTTCTACAGAGTGTTGTTTACAGACAATGGGACTAGGGAATGGGGGATTGGGGATAGTTGGGGAGTATTGGGGAAATAGGGGAATATTTACAAGCGGATATGGAGGCCAAATTCCATATTCGCAACATTGCACCCTTCTCTACCCTCGGGGCGTCCCGACCCGATAAATTTTTACCTATTTTAGTGTGGCACTCAGATGTAGTTCCCTCTACTATTAACTCTACCCTGAGTGCGACAGTTTTACAGATATTCACAAATGAGTAAATATGTCCCCCTGCGACGTTGCACCCTTCTCCTCACAGAAACACACCCACAGGATAACCGAATCCGGAAAGAATTCGCAAACTAAACATACAGCCGGTAGGGAGCATTATTTACAAGACTACGCTGCTATTTACACTACGATCCAGGACCTGTTTTTGGAGGAACACATGCAGATGTTATGCATAGAGAGAGCACGCATGCCAGCATCGATACACCAACCCACGAGTGCTCTGTGGCCTACGGCCTTTAATAACGTGCAGAGCACCCTTTCCCAGCACGAAAAGCACCACCCCATAACACAGTCAGCACCATCCGGTGCACCAATAAAGTGTCTATAAATCATTGTGTGGTGTCGCAGCCGGCCGATGTTCTGCCGCTGGTCTTGCCTTCGTGTGGTGCACTTGGCCTTTGTACTTCTTCCAAAAATAAAGAAAGGCGCCAACCGCGTCCATTTCTTTATTGTGGCCGTCAGGGGGCCAACTAAAAGTGGTTCACCTGTATGGCATAGGTGCCACGTTGACCCATAGGTCCATCCACGGGTGGTGCTTGGCCGCAAAAGAACTGCGGTCCATGGTGGGTGGCCACAAACATTGCGGTCCATATGGTGTATCGATCCAGGCAGCAAGCAGCGAAAGTGCAGGCCCACAACTGCGAAGCCAGCACCTCTCTCTCCTCTCTCTCTACCCCAAAGCCAGATCCTCGGAGGTGGGAGACAAAAGAAGAAGACAAGTGAGTAAGGTGGTAAGGGCGCAAAAGTGCACGCAATGCAAGGTAATGCACACTGGGGGCACATGGGAACCAGGTGAGACAGGTACGTTCCTACCGTACGCTCCCCCCCCCCCCCACCAGGTAACCTACATGGCCCCTCCCTTACCCCTTACTGTATCCACAAAACACAACACTACCCATAAACATCTACTTTACAAATCAACAAACATCCCTACTGTCTTCCCCGTTCCTCCCATAAACCAAATTCGTCTTCTCTCCCTCCTAACCAATCAAATTTGCCATTTTCAACTTTCATCAAAATTTGCCATCTCCAACTGAACATCAAAATTTGCCATTACCAACTTTCATCAAAATTTGCCATCTCCAACTGAACATCAAAATTTGCCATTACCAATTCATCATCAGTCCCTCCTAGGGAGGGAGAGATGGAATCACCCCAATGTCTCATCCACGTCGTGATGCGTCTCACAAATCCACAGCAATCCTCATTTCCTGCACAGAACGAAGAAAACACAGGTGTGGAGTCATCATCATCACCTCAGGTAAGTGGCTGCGTATGGTGCGACAGGTTTAATCAATCCTAACTATTTCCTAAATGACTAACAACTTTACACTACCCGGGGTCTTTCTCCGGCCAAACCATTGGCCCTCTTACACTGTGGGTTCTAAAAACCAATTCCCATTGGCCAAACTGTGGTGCTTTCCAATTTGGGGTCTCACTCCCCCGATTCATCTCCCGGTGCCCTCGCACAATTTCTGGGCTGTGGCGTGTACCTCTCCCAGTGGGTCTACCCACCTGCACACCTCCACCACTGCAGTTGCCTCCGAGCTTACCTGCTCCTTACCCTAACCTAACTACCTGGGGAAGGCCCTCTGGCGCTCTCCCCACTCGGTGCCCTCTCTGGCACTGGGCTGCCCGATCCACACCCGGGATCCTCAGGCACCCACTCACAACTACCGGCTCCCAGAGCCCACCTGCGGCCTCACCTGGCCGACATCCTCACAGTGGTGGAGTGCCCAACCAACTACACACTCTAACAGGCTACACGCCCAGCCATTTCCACGACACTAATGCACCCATCCACAACACCCTTCTGCAACCACACCACAAATGCCAATATCCAACCACAATTTACCTGTACCCTCTACCTAACACTTACACTACCCGCCCCGGGTATCCGTGATGGGGGTCCACACTTCCCCCATTCACACCTTCGCACCATGCACACCACTCCGTACCACTTACTCCAACTCTCTCCACACACCTGTACCTGCACACCTGTGCTCTCACACCTGGTGCCACCTGCACCCTTCTCTACCCAAGCGCATTCGCGCTGATCCACAACACTCATTACTCACACACTGCTCCACACACCTGTCCAGTTGCACACCTGAGCAATCACACCTGTTCAATCCTCACACAGCATCATCTCATCTAACTACTCCCCTCTGAAACTTGCGCTTCCCAGTCGTCCCTTTAAACTATTGCGCTCCCTCGTCATTATCATCCACACTAATCTACCTGCGTCCCCACTACAGGTATCAGTCACTAACTAAACCTTAACGTTACCTAATGTCATCTTCTAGGGCCCTATCAATATAACCTAACCCACCCGGGCTAGTTTTCACTGCCATACACCCCATAAGCTATTGCTCCTTTGCCCCCCACATGGGAAGGGTGGCAGGGATGCCACTCTTACCCACCGGGCACATCGCTCACTACCAATTTTGCACATCAAATTTCAACAAATTAAAAATTTGCCAATCACTACCCATCATCTGCCAATCACTACTGCCAATCCTTTGCCAATCACCAAATTTTGTTTTTTTTCTAATTTTGGGTCCAAAACACTAACCTCATCACCCAGTCTACTCACTAATACCTCTCGGTGCGCCAATCCCTGTCCAAAGCCCGGCTTCGTAAAGCCAAGCCATGAATGCGGGTTGTTCTGTGCCAGCGGCTGGATGCGTCCGGCATTCGGTGCAGGGACGGGGGCTTACCCGGGCCGAGATCCCACGCACCATCTCGGCGTGGAGCCATCCAATGTCCCGATCTCGACCTGCCGGACTGCCTCAACAAAAAGTGGTCGCCATGACGACTCTTTCTATCGGGCCGCCCGCTCCGCCTAGTGGAGCACGGACGCGGCCGTTCAAAGCGAGGCACAGCACGCACCGAGGGCCCGATTCGGCTATAAGTCGTTCTAAACTCTACCCCGTCTAACGTCGATGCTTCACCTGGACGCTTACACCCCGCAGCCCGTTCCTTGCTCACACATCCAGCCGTTTCCATGCTCCTCGTACCTTTCCTTACACACCTCGGTACACCCATTCCACTCACAGCCTTGGTCACACACCTGACCACCGAACACCTTGGCACACATTCGTCACTCGCACACCTCACCAATACACCTCTTCGCTCCCCCTCCTCTGTCACCTCCTCTGTGACAATCACAGGTGTGCTCTCATTCGCACACCCAACCACGTGCCTCACCACCAACTCCAGCGTGCATTCCCACTCACGCTCTACCATTCCAGGTGTGCATCCTTCCATCCCAGGTGTACATCCTCGCTCACCTGTCACAACCAACTCACTCTCCTTGTCACTCTCACTACTCTCACCTCCATTCTTGACAGCGCACTCACCCTTACTCTTGACAGCGCACTCTTTCCTCATGCACCTGTCCGTCACACACCTTTCTCGCGCACACTCTCCCGTTACACCCTCTGTAACACTTACCACACCGCGCTTCCATGTGCCCCCTCGCACACGCGCTACGACCGACTCACTCTCGCCAGCACCCTCACTCCTTGGCACACACTTTTTCCTCACACACCCCAGAGTCGGACTTTCTCGCACACCTCCTCTTTCGCACACCAGACCTGTCGCACACTTCACCAACGGCCTCTCACGAACACCCGGGTCCATCTCGACCCCCAAGCTTATTAAATCACCTGGCGCATCATACGCACGACCATATTGGTCACCACTTACACCGGGTCCTCTTCCTCTTCGCTTCTCCTCCATCACCTGCGAATCCCTCATCCGGTTAATGAGCACATCATCACGATCCAAACACAGACTTTGGACCAATTATTTTACCTCCTCTTTTATCTCTTTCTTATCCTCTCTCCGTCGCTTCTTAATTTCGCTCACCCCTTCTTCCACTTCTTCTAATTTCTGCTTCACCTCTTTTATTCCCCGGTACGTCTCCTCAAGCTCGTCCTCTAAGGCTACCTTGACCGTTTCCATGTGCGTCCTCACCTGCCGGTCCTTCGTCTCCATTACCTCTATCACCTCGTCCATCCTCGTTGTCAGTCCCTCACGTACCATCTGACATTCCCTCTTCGTCGCTACCAAGTCATCTTTTAGTTCTTTCTGTGTCGCTTTTAACCCTCCGAGTACTGCAGTGTTCCTTTGAACCTGCTCCACTAACTCCGTCTGTCCCACCGTCAGCTGCTCCACCTCCTGCGTCAGGTCCTCTATGCCCCCTTGTAACTTTACAGTCCCCTTTCTCACCTCCTTCTCCATGTGCTCCTTACAGTGCCTCACCTCCTCGCGCACTCCTCCGACCTCCTCACTCACTCCTCCTCTGATCTCCTCTCCCATCACTTGCATCTCCTGCCCAGATGCCACCCTCATCTGCTCCATTTCCTCCCTGTGAGCATCCAGTTTAGTTTCTACCCCCATTCTGACCCCCTCTATCTGCTGCCCCATTTGGTTAACTTCCCTTTCCGCTTGGTCCCTCATGTCCCTCAATTTGCCTTCCATACTGTTTTCTAACCCCTCTAACCCATTTTTCACTCCCTCTATCTGATTCTCATGGGCAGCCATTCTATTTTCTACCCCCTCTAACCCCTTTTGCATCCCTTCCATTTGATTCTCTTGAGCGGCCATTCTGTTTTCTACCCCCATTAACCCCTCCTGTATTTCCCCTAATCTATTGTCTAATCCCTCAAATTTGTTTCCTAATCCCTCTATTCTACTCCCTAACCCTCCGATCTGGGCCCCCATGTCCTCCCTCAATTTCTCGCTATTGGACCCCATCCTTTGTTCTAACCGTTGGCTATTCTGGGCCATAAGGGCCTTCATTTGTATTAAAAAAAGGTTCAAATCCACCAGGGGCGCTGCCACGGTCGCGGGCGCGGTCGCCGTGACCAGCGAGGCGCCATTTCGCGCGCCCGCCATGTCGGGCGCAACGACGCTAATTTGTGCGTCTGCTACCCTCGCTGCTTCGCTCTCCTCACGTCCCTCAATTTGGTCCTGGACCGACCCTGCCTCACTCTCCACTACCGGACCCCAGCCGTCTTGGTCTGCCATAGCGCGACTTTCAAAATTCGGGTTTTTATTTTCGTAAAACAAATTCAAATTTCGCCGTTATAATTTCGCGCGGGAAACGCGCTCCGAATCGATTCTACTACAAATTTGGGCCTAATAAATTTAGTCCCGGGTTCGAATCCCACTCCTCGACACCAATTGTTACAGACGCGGTGGTGGATGTTAGTTTACCGAGCGGTTTGGTATGACCACGTCTGCACAAGTTACCCGATTATGCTCGAACGTTGACTAGTCGCGCTACGCTAGATCAATGAAGGAAAAGGACACACGGCTGGGTTCAAATGACACGACACCAAGGGTTCAGTTCTCAAGACCTCCGGAGGAGGTTATATTAGGGCGGAAGGTCAGATTACAGGGATGAGAGGGACAGCATAGAAAGACAAGCACTTAGACACACTCTTATATTAACCCCAACAGACGACAGATAAACGGGACAAAAGGCTGACTCACACGGGGATTGATGGCAAGGAAAGCGGGTATCGATGGCTCAAGGTGCACTCTTGGCTCAAGGACAGGGTACTGTACGGTCCAGTAGATGCAGGGAGGTCACAGCGCTCGGAGGTCACGACTGGTTCTTCCTCTTCAAGCTCGGGGCGCATCTCACGTCACGTCTGGCAAGTGGCTGCGTATATCCGGCGGGGAGTGACACGCCCTCGGCTCGTTAGCTCCGCCCCAGATGGAATCGGCACGTCGCTTCTCATTGGGTGCGTGCGGGGGGGTTACCGGTTCCGCCCTTGACGAGGTGCTGACAAGGAGCCCCTTCGTGGTAACCCCGTGGAGCGCACATGGTCATGGCGGCTAACCGAGCCGGTGTGAGGACGCACACTCCCCCGCGCAGCGCCGTTGTTGTTTGTAGTTGTAGTTGTTGTTGTTTGGGAAAGAAGATGGGAGGAGGTATGGGAAGGTCCTAAACTCACTACTGGTGCCATATAATCACATTCTGGTGCAACGAAGAGTCGGAATTAATGGAAACGAGTCCTTAACTGACATAGACTAAGAATAACTAGCAAGATGTCCGAAAGTTGTCTACCTGAGATGCGGTGGACCTGGGCACGACATTTAATGGGGGAAAAAGGGGAAGGTCGGTTCTACAGAGTGTTGTTTACAGACAATGGGACTAGGGAATGGGGGATTGGGGATAGTTGGGGAGTATTGGGGAAATAGGGGAATATTTACAAGCGGATATGGAGGCCAAATTCCATATTCGCAACAATATATATATCTATCTATAATTCCAGTAATCTCTGTACGTCTGTACGTCTGTTTGTCTGTGACCGCTGTTTCTCGACAACCACGGGTCCGATATACTTTTAACTTGCCAGGTATATTGCTGGGGACCCGAGGATGTGCCTTTTCAAGGTTTCATATTAATCGGACAATTACTTACCGAGCTATGTCCAAAAAACGATTCAACCAATCAGAGAGCAGCGAACGATCGCGTGTGCCGAACGTGGAGGACACACTCTGCCTCGGATGGCACATTTGAGAGCGTATTCATTTATTTCACGTTTGCAAACTATGTTGGCGTTAAACTATGTTTTAAAACTAATAAAACCGAATTTGCGATTCATTCGCTTTCCTGCGCGTTTGTGCACGCGATGGCGATTTCTTTACCAAACTCCGGAAGCCGTTCGCTTTGGACCAAACCATTTCATGTAAATAGAGGGGGGGGATTGTCACCGTACTCGCAAGCCGTTCGCTTTGGACCAAACCATTTCATGTAAATAGAGGGGGGGGATATAATTTTAGATATAGATATAGTACGGGCAATGCCCTAGTATTTTTAATATATAGAAGATAATGTTAAAAAAAAAAAAAACAAGGCAATTTCACTTACATTTTCGGATTCAGCGTTCAATTCTATGTAAGTGAGTGTATTTTGAGGCATGTGTGACTTCAAATAAAATTGTAAGCCAGGAAAAACGTGCGTTTCATTCCTTAGGGATACAACATGTAAAACTGGCCCAAACGTGAAAACAGAACTCGCTCATTTTAAGTCGTACAAGCTAATGCGACCACTCATTCTTCTGGGAGGAATCCCGTGCACATGCTTGTCACACTTATAACTCACCTAAGTCTTTATAAGTTCAGCAAATACTGACACCGCGATTGACATTCGCTGAGGTAAATGTTGATATCTTTTCTGAGGTAAAAAAAAAAAAAAACAGTTTTAAAGCATTATACGTATCAAACGATATATTTTATGAAACGTGGAAACCGAATACACACTTTGGTGGTTTTATAATGACAGAATGTCTTTTTTAGAAAAAAAAAATAACCTTGAAGACGGCGCTGCTAAAAAAAAAAATACACCGCTCTAACGCATAACCACAAGTTTAAACTACATTTACAACAAATATGAAAACTATTTTCATATCACAATGTTAAATATAGAATATATGGAAGATAATGTTAAAAAAAAATGAGCCCTATCTTCCAACGGTAAAAAATCCTTCAAAAAATTACTGGATCCGGAATAATATCCTGAGCTTCACCAAAAACTAGTCAATTCTTCCTTATCCCAAGGGCAATCATCCCACCAACTTTCATCCAAATCCGTTCAGAACCTTTCCAGATATCTTGTTCACAAACACACGAACACACATACGCACACACACACGGACGGACACGATCGAATGCATTACTCCCTGGCGGGAGTAATAATAAAAACAACTCGTTCACAGAGATAATGTCATCATTCCACAAATCCCATTCAAATTCCCATTTAAATTTTATCAAATAAATCATGAAAAGAGACAAAGATTCCCACTCTGAGGACATTGAGGGACGTGAAGCCGGTTGTCTCGTCTGCTTGAAGTTGTACACATGAAAATCCCCTGAAAAGGAGAAGGTCATTGTGTTCTGGTGCCCTTTCCTGGAGATGTTGAACTGATCCAGATGCTAAGTTTGAAGGTGCGTGGTTCGAATTGGCTCCGACATTGAACATCAGGTAATTGATGAGGCACAGGTGTGTTGGTCCAAATGTCCACCTGTGCGGGTTTTCTTGAACATTTTGATGATTAAAGATTTCTATAAAACACACAAATGGAGTGACGTGGAAACATGGATAATTTGAACTGTTTTTGTCAATTTCATTGCTTCATTTATTCCTTGGGGTGAAATAAATTATCATTTTAGGTGAGGGTAAAGGTGTGTACCGGGTGTGACGTCAGAGGAGCAGGTGTTTGTATTTATTGTATAAAAAGGTGAGTCTGGTGTGGAATTCATTCGTTTCGTCATTCACTTGTCTGTGCCCTAAACGTTCAGGTTGGTTACCTGGGCATCTTTGGTTGCCCCCCCTTACTGGTCCAGGTGATCTCGCTCGTTTCTTTCCTCGTGAGGTGTTTCTTGTTTTGAACAAAATGGCAGTGGAGGTTCAGACCGTCGGTACTCAGGTGAGTCATTTGGTTCTTCAGGTGAAAAGATGGTGGATCGAGTTCCAGGTGAATCGGTTTTGCGGGGAGAACCGGGAAATCAGTGGGGGAGTTAAACATGATTCGTTAAAGTTGTTCAAACGCTTTTATGGCTGGGCGAACTGATGGATCGGTCTTTCTCTTTGGTTTGGCGGGTTAGTGCTTGGGGGGGGGGGGGGCTTGGGGGGGGGCATGGGGGGGGCATGGCGGGGGTGCGGGTGCGGGTGCGGATGCTCGGGGGCTGGAGGGGGGGTTAGCGGGGGTGGCTGGGTGAGAATCCCTAAATTCCTTTTGAATTCCTCAATGTTTGAATCCGAATCCTTTATCATGTGATCCCGAATTTAATTTGTATTGCAGAGCTTTGTAATGTGTCCGACCAATGTTTGGCTGAGACTCCCGAGTTTATTAACTAGTAAATGCTCGTGATTAAAAATACCACATGGAAGAACAAAATAACAAGTAAACGAAAAAAAAACGTGTTTTAGGGCGACACTTATTTAAAAGAATAAAAATTTTAACTTATTTCAAACAAAAAAAAAAGGTTTTTTTTTTATTTCGAATTTTTTAAATTAAATTTTGATAAATGAAATTGTACCAGAAAAGAGGACTTTGGGCCAAATTTCAGCTCTCTAGGACGTGGAACCTAGAAAACGAACAGCTTAGAGATTTTAAACGGGACAAAAAGTTCAGATAAAGTTAAATAAAATGATAAAAATAAACCCACTTTATTCATGTGCTGGTTGAGACAACTGAAAATGGGTGCATGTCTTTACATGATACTCACACCTGAGGAGGAAGAATAAATAAACTGAGGCAGCGATTTTGTGCTTATACACTGCCTCTGTTATTTATTTATTTTCCTGAGGAATGTTTTCATTTTTCAAAGTGGAACAGAGCGCATTCGCCGATTTGTAAATGAATCTGACGTAACGATATTGTGTTTCAAGTAACTCTGCGTTGCTGAGGTGTAAAAACACAAACGAATCGATCGTTCATTTCTAAACCAGGATTGACGAGGTTAGTTTGTGGATTTGATAGTTGACTCCCAGCCTCATCCGCTCTGAGAATCTCAATCTGTAAATCCCAAAAAGTTTCAGAATGTGAGATGTCCTCATTGTTTATCTCTCCTTGTCCGCAGAATGTATTTCAGAGATTGTCTTCACTGCCGTTGTTCAGTTCTGCTGCGGATGAGTTGGTTCAGGCCTACAGGTGTGGGAAAGAGTCGAGGCCTGTTCTTCTCTCTTTTGGTAATATGGTAGAACAGGGTGTTACAGGGCTAGCTGTGATCACCTCCAGTGGGATCGAACCAATCGCCAGGATTCTTCATCCGCAGAGTGAGTGAATCTGTGCAGATCGGACGACATGGCTGACCTGTTTTTAATTTATTTTATGGAAAGTTATCCATTCTGGAGAAGCACGGACATTGTGTTGGATCGTTTTTTGAAATTGTCCACTTTGTGTAAATTATTTATCCGTTATCTTTGAGTTTCCATGAAATGTCTTTGATACAGTTAAGTTTGTCGACGAGCTCGCATGCCGTGGTCTGGATCTCGTGGAAGAGAAAGTACCGTTGTTGCACCAACCTGCCAACAAGGTATTGGGAATAGAGGAAGTGACTCCATGTTCCTGTCATGTAATTCCTTCAAATGGTCCAATGGAATTTGGTTGTGGAGATTCGTGGAACTGGAACTGTCTGCTTTGAACTGGGAAAACAAGGAAATCTTATTGTTTTTGAAGTAACTTAAGTTTTCCTTTGTTCAGTGATGGATATTTCCTTGTTTGCAGGTGCTTGGTGATGTGAAGAAGAATTTGCAAATTGCACAAAAACAAATGGGAGTCTTCCTGGATTGGTCCAAGTCCCAGGTCGGAGTGGGTATGGAGCGATCCAAGCAGGCCATGTTGGACGGTGCGGACTCTCTACTGAAAACAAAGTTTGGACAGGTGGTTTTGTCAGGTGCAGACTCTATGCTTTCTCAAGTCGATGGATACCTGCCACGTGATCAGCCGGGTAAGTTGGTGCTGTGTGGACTTGATGTACTTGTGCAGAAAGTTTTGTACTTCTGCAGAAAGTAATACCTGTGCTTTCTGCAGAAGGTGAAAGTCCTGATGAAAAAGTTGTCATGCAAAGCGACTCGTCCCTTGACCTTTACCGTCGGCTCATTGCTGTGTCCAGCAAGGCCGGACGAGAGGTGTTCAAGAAGAGTTCTTCCGGGATCCAACGTGTTGCAGAGACCGGTCGTGCCGGTCTAACCAGTGTTCTCGAATCTTTCAATGCACTATGCGACTCCGTCGTGAAGAAGACTCCGGTGAACCAGGTGATCGATGCGGTGCACCAGGAACACGATTCAGATCGCTCCGGTGATGTCTGTAAACCCTCAACCGGTGCGGGGACCCTGGGCAAACCAAGCAAATGAGTGAATGTCCGCAGGTGATTTCTCATTTGCTAAATTTTTGTGCAGCTTCACATTGAATGCATTGGATTTGCTGGGTTTGTCACGTGATGGAAATAAAGTTCTTGAAGAAAGTGATTTTTTTTTGTTTGTTTTGGGTCCTGAATTCATTCCCATCTTGGTTGTAATGTTGTCTAGGTGGTCTTCCATGTGGTCATTGTACCCGTTTCGGTTTAAGCTTGGAAAGGTTTGTCCTTACCTAACAAGGAATTCAGGTTTGTCTTTTAAAATTTTTATTCTCCCTCCAGTTTTAGGTTTTGCTGATACCCACAGTCTTCCACAAACTTCTCCGGTATCGATTGGTCCTTGATGCGATGGATGTTGGCAGGTTTTCCTTTCTTGCCTCTGCTGTCACACAATAAATCTCCCACATTCAAAGTGGTCCAGACCTTTGTGGCAACTGTTACACGTTCGTTCCTCCATGATATTTGGGTTTGCGATGCTGTGGCACCTTTCGAAAAGAGAAGACTATTGCACGTATCCTTCTGAAAAATCCCCATGGGTGGGGGTAATGCTGGTTAGGGCAGGAATTTGTAATTTGACAAGGATTCCGATGATAACTTGCCGACCTTTCACGAAGGTCACCGTGGGATTTTTGAGGATCCACAAACTAATGCTGGTGATGTGACCCCTTGTTTACCGTACATCGGAGGGACGGCACACACATGGAATCACCTAGTCTGTAAAACACCGGGATGACAGTTTGCAGGATTCAAACCAGGCTAGAAAAGCAATCGATTTTGTCTGATCGAGATAGACCCGATGCGAAAAGCAAAGGCAGCACCGAAACTGGCCGACGACCTATGGACAGACACAAACTACATCTTCTATAATGGATTTGTTGTACACCGCTCCTTTCCAATGCAATCTCCAGGCGGTGCATGACGTCATCGCCGGGCACCGAAGGGGGCTCGGCAATGACGCACACCAAGGGAGTACTCAGTTTTCACTCCGGTTGTTTGTTACTTGCCGGAAAAGATTCCGGCAAGTATGTTGGTTGGTTGGTTTCTGTTTGCGCAGCACTACGTCTGCATCGTTGCACAAAGCATCGCCAAACTTTACACACATTTGTCTTGCCCTGGAATAGACTGGCCAATTTTTAACAATCTCGGACCAAGGCCTCCATTATGACGTCATAATTCGGCAAGTACAAGACTTCATCCAATCAAGATGCAATTTCTTCAGCGACATGACGGCACAAACTGATAGAGGGAAAAAATGATGTCATCGGTCACGTGGTTCGGCCACCATCTTGGAAAAACCAAAAAACTTTGCACCTCGATATCTCAAAGTGCTGAATAGAAAAAATTGAGACATGGCTCATTGTAAAGCACTCTCCATGGGGAATAAAATATGTTAATGATGTCATAGGTGCCTCCATTATGACGGCATAATTCGACTTGTACAAAACTTCATCCGATCAAGATGAAATTTCTTGAGCATAATCGTGGAATAAATTAGTTTAGAAAACAAATAATGACGTCATCGGTCACGTGGTTCGGCCGCCATCTTGGAAAAACCGAAAAACGCTGCAAAATGGCCGATAAAAAAGTACCTTCCGGCAAGTCCTCGGTCTGATCTTTTTGTCCGCACAGAATAAATATGATTTTCTCTACAAATGTTGGTCTGATTGACAGGAAATTTTCACCACAGGTGCAACTCCACCTGTATTTTTTAAATGATAATTATGACGTCATAGGTCACGTGGTTCGGCCGCCATCTTGGAAAACCGAAAAACTTTGCACCTCCATATCTCTGAAAGTGTTGAATAGAAAAAATTGAGACATGGCTCATTGAAAAGAACTCTCCATGGGGAATAAAATATGTTAATGTTGTCATTGGTCACGTGGTTCGGCCGCCAATATTTGTCCTAAATAGTGGATAAAAAAGTAAATTCCGGCAAGTCCTCGGTCTCTGACCGATTTTTCATCTGTCTGTCTGTCTGTCTGTGCACAGCACGACGTCTACACCGTTGCACATAGAAACACCAAACTTAACACACATATTTGTCTTGCCCTGGAATCGAATGTGCCCAATTTTTAACTGTCGGCCTGAGGCCTCCATTATGATGTCATAATTCGACAAGTACAAAACTTCATCCAATCAAGATGCAATTTCTTGAGACATGACGGCATAAACTGATAGACAAAAAAATAATGATGACGTCATCAGTCACGTAGTTCGACCGCCATCTTGGAAAAACCGAAAAACTTTGCACCTCTATATCTCCGAAAGTGCTGAATAGAAAAATTGAGACATGGCTCATTGTAAAGAACTCTTCATAGGGAATAAAATATGTTAATGATGATGTCATTGGTGCCTCCATTATGACGTCATAATTCGACAAGTACAAAACTTCATCCGATCAAGATGAAATTTCTTGAGCATAATCGTGGAATAAATTAGTTTAGAAAACAAATAATAATGACCTCATCGGTCACGTGGTTCGGCCGCCATCTTGGAAAAACCGAAAACCTTGCTCCAAAATGGCCGATAAAAAAGTACCTTCCGGCAAGTCCTCGGTCTCTGATCTGTTTATTTGTTTGTCCGCACAGAATAAATATGATTTTCTCTGCAAACGTTGGTCTGATTGACAGCAAATTTTCACCATAGGTGCAACTCCACCTGTGTAATTTTTTCATGATAATTATGACGTCATAGGTCGCGTGGTTCGGCCGCCATCTTGGAAAAATCGAAAAATTTGCACCTCTATATCTCAGAAAGCCCTGAATAGAAAAAATTGAGACATGGCTCATTGTAAAGAACTCTCCATGGGGAATAAAATATGTTAATGGTGATGTCATAAGTGCCTCCATTATGACGTCATAATTCGACAAGTACAAAACTTCATCCTGTCAAGATGAAATTTATTGAGCGCCACGTCAAAGATGGCTGCCGGGACACTTCAAATGGGCTGCACTCGTGCCAAAGGATTTACATGATGAACTGCCCTGGTTTATTATTAGACTTCCGGCTCGGAAAGGCGCAGTGGAAGTTGTCATGGGAAGATCGATTAAAACTGAAACGACGGCCATTTGCTGCATTGTTTCCATGGAGATTAATACTTGGTTAAGCGGTTGCGAGCGCTCCATTCCATTGGAGTCTTTGCTTAAGCGATTCGAATTGAAGCGAGCCGCTTGCTTCGGGAACTCACCTCTGATTTGTGTTTCTTGAACATCTTTATGAGTTAAATGATAATAACTAGAACGCCACTCAGTAGAGCACATACTCCCGCCGTGGGTCAAGTTGCAATCGTACGATTTCACAAAAGTTTGAGGGAGTAGTTCAGTGACAACACAAGTCAAGACAACACAAGGCAGACACTGCACATAATATATATTGTTGCGGATCTCAGCGCCGGCCTTTCCCCTAACCAAGGGGGGATTAGTCCCCTTGTCTTTTACTAGCCGACGGGACCCGGGACCGATGACGTCCTTCCCGGACAGCGTTAGGGAGGGTTTTAGGACTAGGGATTCGCTATTACCTAAGTACTAACGCCGCCCAGAAACGAGGAAATAAGCCCCGCCCGAATCACGGGTGTTACGGGAAACACCGAAAGGTAGCGACCCGTGACCCGAGCCGTTAGCAATGACTAACCCGATCCAAGCGGTTCATAATCGTGCCACGCTTACCCAATGATGGAAATGACTGAATCGGTCGAATTTGGAAGAAAGGAATAACACGATTTATTTACACTTTGTACAACGAGAAGAAAAAGAATACACAGTGCAGCCTTAAGTACAGTCTTAACCTATCCCTGGACAAACGGGCCCATCACACTCAGACACACTCACACAGGGTTGCAGACGAACAGGTCGATGGTCCAGGGATGCGTCCAGGCAGCTCGCTCTCCGGTCCCCAACTCGCACCGCGAAGCAGATGAAACAGCCGGCAGCGGCCAGGAGCTCTCCGCGTGTCGTTTGGCGCGCACGGGATTATCATAGAGCGAATCGGTAGGGCTGGGCTTTGGCGGTTACACTCGCAGCTCAGCCGCGTACGTAATAAGCGAACAGTTCCGATAACCGCGAACCATGCGCTCCTCCCTTCTCAACTGCCAACTTGCATGCGAGTCCTTCCATTGCCTCTTGATACCAGCGCTTGGCTCCCGTCCTCATAAAGTCCTTTGTATGCAAGTTCTCTCCAATAAGTCCTCCAACACCGTGCATCCCTGTCTCATCTGAGGTGAGGACCTCGCGCCAAGGGTTTTATTGCCACGCCCTTGGAATCCTCTCAATCTCACCAGACGTTGCTTGCCACGCCCTATCACCCCATGCCCACCGAGCTCTGGTTGGCTGTTGCCCTTACCGTCACTGCCTTTGACGTGCTGCTTGACGCGGCCACACCTCGACCACACGCTCCTCCCTCTTTCCAGGCCTACCTCGTGTCATTTGACTAGTTTCGAGTGAAACCAAGGGCAGCGAACGCTGCTGGCAGCCAAAGCGTAACAAACTGCTGCGGGTGGCCCAAAGCGTAACAAATTGAGGGATGCCAAATGGGGATCGAGTTTGCCCATGATGGAAATTGAAGGGCGGCCACAAAATGAAAGGACCTAAGCTTATTATTTCTTTACACAACGCAGATGTCACTAGGGAAATGGCCTACTCTTACACATACGATGACATTGTGGCGGACACAAAAGCCCACTGGCGTGGTGACATCATTCCGCGCACCAAGTGGGCGGTGGCCACGCCCGAGGGGTAGGCGTGGTCTCATGATATACACCGGGCGCGCAGCCCGGAGCGCGCCAGTGTTACAGTGAGCTCCTGAAATAAAGACGCTTGTAAGTTACCGCTTGGCCGCTTCCTCCTTGCTCGCAAGCAGCGCGCGTAACGCCGCGCTTTACTGGTGACCCCCTCGACGTTGGATCTGCCGGAGCGATCCTTCCACACGCGACGCCATTGCCATGGCCAACTTCATCAAACTTCCCGAATTTTGGGAGGCTCAGGCCGAAGTCTGGTTCGTCCAGGCCGAAGCCCAATTTCAGCTTCGGCGCCTCACCGGCGATGACACGCGCTATTGCCACGTCGTCGCCTCCCTCGGGCCCGGCACGGCCGCTCGAGTTGTGTCCGTCCTTCGCCACCCACGGGACGGCCACAAGTACGAGGCACTCAAGCGGCTACTCCTAGCCACGTTCGGCCTCACGGACGACGCACGGGCCGACCGCCTACTGGATCTCCCCGAGCTCGGTGACACGCGCCCGTCGGTCCGAATGGACCATATGCTGTCACTGTTGGGCGACGAAGCCCCCGGTTCTCTATTCCGGGCGCTTTTCCGTCGCCAACTTCCAGCGCAGGTTCGCCTCGCGTTGGCCGGGACCGGGCTAACGGAACCCCGAGCATTGGCAGCCGAGGCGGACAAGTACTTCGCCGCTTCGGACACGCGGGCGAGAGTCGGCGTGGCCGTCACGGCCCTCGTGGCTGATGCTGCTGATGCTGCTGCTGATCCACAGCATCAGCTTATACAGCATACGCAGCATGCTGATACGCACCTCGTGACCGCCGCCACGCCCCGCCCACCGCCGCGGCAAAAACCGCCACCGCGGGGAAACCCGCCAACTCCACCGGCCTGGCGGAGCCAGCCGCGCTCCTCCAGCTCCACCACCTGGTGCTGGTTCCACGCCAAGTTCGGCCACGAAGCTCGGCAGTGTCATCCGCCATGCTCCTTCAACAGGTCGGGAAACGCCCGGGCCGGCGCTCAATAGTGGCGATGAGCGCCGGCCGTTCGAGCAGCCTGCTGTTCATAACGGACACCTTCTCCGGGCGCCGTTACCTGTGCGACACGGGAGCGCAGGTGAGTGTCGTTCCCGCCAGCACGTCAGACAAGCACGCCGCGGGTGGGGGCCCCGCGCTGCTTGCCGCGAATGGGACGCCCATCCGTACGTACGGAAAACGCTGCCTCTCTCTGCGGTTCGGAGGGCAGGTTTTCCGATGGACGTTCGTCACCGCCGACGTGCCCATGGCACTGCTTGGCGCGGACTTCCTGTGCGCTAATGGGCTCCTGGTCGACGTCAAGCGCAGACGTCTTGTCCAGGCCGAGACTTTCAGCTCGCTCGCTTGTGCGTTGCCCAGCTCGGCGAGCAGCTCAACGAGCAGCTTGCCAAGCGGCTTGCCGAACGGTTCGGTTCCGGCCACGTTGGTCTGTACGCTTTCGGCAGCGGACGCATTCACCCGCCTCCTCGCCGGCTTCCCGGCCCTCACGCGGCCCACCTTCTCGGCGGGGGCCGTCAAGCATGGGGTGGCCCATCACATCCCCACCGTCGGGCCACCGGTCTACGCCCGGGCACGCCGCCTCGAGCCGACGAAGCTGGCGGTGGCAAAAGCGGCGTTCGCTACCCTGGAGCGACTCGGCATCGTTCGGCGCTCAGAGAGCGCTTGGGCGTCGCCGCTGCACATCGTGCCGAAGCCCGGCGGGGGATGGCGACCGTGCGGGGACTATCGCCGTCTCAATGACGCCACGACTCCCGACCGCTACCCCGTCCCCCACATTCAGGACATTTCTGCCCGTTTGGCGGGCATGTCCTTCTTCTCGAAGGTGGACCTCATACGCGGCTACCATCAGGTCCCCGTCAGGCCGGAGGACGTCCCGAAGACGGCGGTCATCACGCCATTCGGACTCTTCGAGTTCCTGCGCATGCCCTTCGGTCTGAAGAATGCGGCTCAGGCGTTCCAGCGACTGATGGACAGCGTCCTGCGCGACTTGGATTTTGTCTACGTCTACTTGGACGATATCCTCGTCGCCAGCGTGTCCCGCGAAGAGCACCTACGCCACCTCCGCACGCTCTTCGAACGCCTGGGCCAGCATGGCCTGATTGTGAACCCCGCAAAGTGCCGGTTCGGCGCCGCCATAATCGATTTTCTGGGGCACCGTGTCACCAGGCACGGAGCCGTCCCCCTGCCGGCCAAGGTGGAGGCGGTGAAGGGGTTTCCGCGCCCCCGCACGATCAGAGGGCTGCAGGAGTTCCTGGGCATGGTGAACTTTTACCATCGGTTCCTGCCCCGTATCGCCCAGCTCCTGCGCCCCCTGCACGAAGCTCTCCGAGGTAAGCCGGGCAAAGGCGACGTTACCTGGACCGAGCAGATGGACACGGCGTTCACGGGCGCGAAGCTCGCCTTGGCTAACGCCACCATGCTCGCGCACCCGGCGCCCGATGCACCGATCGCCCTCACCACCGATGCCTCGGACTACGCGGTGGGCGCGGTGCACGAGCAATGGGTGCGTTGAGCTTGGCAACCGCTGGCGTTCTTTAGCCGGCAGCTTCGCCCGCCCGAACGCCGTTACAGTACCTTCGACCGCGAGTTGCTCGGGCTTCACTTGGCGGTCAGGCACTTCCGCCATCTGCTCGAGGGCCGTGCGTTCACTGCCTTCGTCGACCACAAGCCGCTGATCTTCGTGATGGGCAAGGTCACCGAGCCGTGGTCGGCCCGGCAGCAGCGTCACCTCTCGGCCGTGTCCGAGTACACGACGGACATCCAGCACGTCGCGGGGAAGGACAACCCGGTGGCGGATTGCCTTTCCCGGGCCGTCGCCCACGCAGTCCAACTCGGCATCGACTATGCCCGGATGGCAGCGGACCAGGCCGCTGACCCCGACGTCCAGGCCTTGCGGACCGCCGTCACGGGCCTCCGCGTCACCGAGGTGCCGTTCGACGGCGCGGGCATGGCCCTCTTGTGCGACATCTCCCTCGGGCGTCCTCGCCCCATCGTGCCCGCGGGCTGGCAGCGCCAGGTGTTTGACGCCATCCACGGCCTGTCCCACCCGGGCGCGAGGGCCTCCCAAAGGCTGATCGCCGACAAGTTCGTCTGGCATGGCCTCCGGAAGGCCGTCCGCGGCTGGGCCAGGACGTGCCTCGCGTGCCAGCGCGCCAAGGTGCACCGGCACACCCAGGCCCCGTTGGCCCCGTTCACGGTGCCAGAACGCCGATTTGACCATGTCCACGTGGACCTGGTGGGACCTCTGCCCCCCTTACGGGGTTTCACCTACGTCCTCACCATGGTGGACCGCACCACCCGGTGGCCGGAGGCCGTGCCCTTGGCGTCGACAACGGCGGCCGATGTCGCGCAGGCTTTCATCGCCACCTGGGTCGCCCGGTTCGGCGCCCCCTCAGACATCTCGTCCGACCGCGGCCCCCAGTTCACCTCGGAGCTCTGGGGGGTGGTCGCGCAGGGGCTCGGGGTCCGGCTGCAGCGAACCACGGCCTACCACCCCCAGGCTAACGGCCTGTGTGAGCGATTTCACCGCTCATTGAAGGCCGCGCTCCGGGCCACCCTCCGCGATGGCGGCTGGGTCGACAGGCTCCCCTGGGTCCTGCTGGGCCTCCGGACGGCACCCAAGGAGGACCTGCACGCATCCGCGGCGGAGTTGGTCTTCAGGCAACCGCTGCGGGTGCCGGGCGAGTTCCTCCCCGACTCCACGGCACCATGGTCCGCGGCACAGCAGCGCTCCGCTCTGCAAGAGACCGCCCAGAGGTTCGCCCCGGTGCCAACGGCATGCCACGGGCACCCACCGACGCACGTCGCCCCGGAGCTTCGCACGGCGGAGTACGTCTTCGTCCGCCACGATGCCCACCGGACACCACTGCGGGGCCCCCGTACGATGGGCCTTTCCGCGTGCTGGAGACCGGGGCGAAGCACTTCACCCTGGACATCGGCGGTACTCCTGACCGCGTTTCGGTGGACCGCCTCAAGCCGGCCCACCTCGACGTGGACCATCCACCGCCAGTGGCCCGACCCCCACGTCGGGGCCACCCCCCTGCGGGCGGACCCCCGGCACCGCCCGGCCCCGCCGCCACGCCGCCCCCCAGTCCTGCACCCATCCCAGGGGCAGCCAGGGGCATCCCACCTGGCATCCCTGCACCCCGGACGCCGCCGATCGCCAGGGGGCGCTTCGGCCGGGTCATTCGTCTGCCCCGCAAACTGGCCCTCCAGGTGCGTGGGAATTCTGGGGGGGCGCGTGTGGCGGACACAAAAGCCCACTGGCGTGGTGACATCATTCCGCGCACCAAGTGGGCGGTGGCCACGCCCGAGGGGTAGGCGTGGCCTCATGATATACACCGGGCGCGCAGCCCGGAGCGCGCCAGTGTTACAGTGAGCTCCTGAAATAAAGACGCTTATAAGTTACCGCTTGTCCGCTTCCTCCTTGCTCGCAAGCAGCGCGCGTAACGCCGCGCTTTAACATAACCAATTCGAGCCTCGATTCAGTATACAAAAAATTCTAATGGGCCTACGTGTTGCTTGTGGACTAACTATGGGGGGCAAACCTTTAACCTTTAATGATGTTATATGTGCCATTCTCAAAACCTCAACAATATATATATATATATATATATATATATATATATATATATATATATATATATATATATATATATATATATATATATATATATATATACATATATATATATATATATATGTCAGGTCGCAGATCTGTTACTGCCTAAATGCCTGTCATGGATGTCGTCAGGCTAAATATGTTATGTTATAAATGCTGCTTAAAAATGCTATTTCATAAAGTTAATAAAGGTTACCGCTTCGTTTTAGTTTAAAATGAGAAAAAGCTCGCTTCATCCGTGCTGAACGTCTGGCCTCATTGTATACGATGTGCCCCTTGACGGCTGGATAAGTCTAAGTCATAAACCTTCTCTCTTTTCCCAGATGGCGCCCCAAACCGCGGGCAGGAGAATGAATAAAATGCGCACGGAATGTGTAACTTCACGTAGGATGCTTGAACCGTAGACATATAACCTTTGATAAACGGCCAAAACATTAATTATATTTCGTATAATCACAGCGGCGCTTGAGTTACAATAAATATGCTTTGAATTTATGTTTAAATGAGAAATGTGAACTGAAGGTGCTTTTAAACACCTGGGACTCATCAGAGCAACCTCATTTACTTTACGGTCTTATCGGAACCAAGATTGCAATTCCCTTTTCAGTGAGTTATATTTTCTGTCACCTCGGAGCCCTGAAAACACATCTGGTCCGGATCCTAATGGTGCGTGCTCCACTCCCCCAAGATGAAAGGACGGATGACGGTGGGGGCTAGGCCCACTAGGGATAACGGTGGGAGGAACTCTCGCCAGTTCCTTTGTTCTCTCGGAGATTTTCTGATAAACGTGTCCCTATTTAAGCGGACTGTGAATCAATGCATTTTCAGGAAGGCTAGACGTGGCATGAAGCTGGTTTGTGCTGTAGACGTCTCAGTCTCCTCCAGATCTGTATAAGTGGTATTTTAATAAAGTTTCGTCATTCTCAATCTCAAACTGTTGGTGAACTTCTGTTACGATCGCCGAGGAGGTGTTCCCCACAATTTTTGGTGCCGTGACTCGGATGCAACAGGACAGGGACAGTCGAGGCGAATCCTGAACGACCCGAGGGGGGCTGCCTGAGGCCGGGACGCCGGCACGCTGATTTGTTTTAAGGTGAGCATTGTTTTTTTTCATCAGAGGGCAATTTTTCCAAATTCGTACCCCCCTCCTCGAACGGGCACAGTTCGTCTCCCCTGTCACCTGTACTGCCTGCACTCCGAACAGAAATTGTAAGTAAAGGCTAATTTTCAAGCCTTGAATGGCGAGCCTTTGTTAAATTTACCAGGATAACGTTAAGAGGGTAACGGATATCAGTAAGGATAACGTTCAGTAAGGATAACGTTACAGTTAGCAAGGAGGAGGGGGAAATGTGAGGTCGGACAGCCATAAGAGCTGAGCCGGTGACCGAGAACTTTCCAGGAAGGAACAGCCCAGAGACAAGATGGGGTATGCCATTGCATGCCAGGGAAAGAAGGGCTGTGGCTAACTTAGAGGGCCAAAGGAACATGGCCAGGAAAAGGGAAATGCGCAGGTACCAGGTAGGCTTGACAAGAAGGTAGTGACAACTACGAGGTCAAGCCAGGAAGCTCGAGACTGGGCTTTAGACAAGAGGGCAGGAAAGTTGCTGAAGCTGTGGGGACAGAGGAAGCAAGCAACAGAGGTCCAGATAGAAACAGGCCAGGACCAGGTGAACAAGAGAAGATAAATAGGCTCACAGCAAGGGGCCAGGTGGCCACAGGTGGGAAGGATAGAAGTGGTTTTTGAAATATTGAAATTTTAAGCATTAGAGCTATGGTTATTGAAGCTACAAGGACAGAGGACAATTAAGTAAGCAGTTAAGCAAGTAGAACAGCGGTTGATGCCGCTGGTCCAAGATCGGGACCAAGACCCCCCACCCCCCCAAGACCTGAGCTCAGTCCCGGGGCTCTAGGCAACACCCCCAACACCCCCGCCCTGCCTTCCCTTTCCACCTCAACCCACCCCGTCCAACCCGTCCCAAAAATCCTTTTCCTTGAATGAGAGACGTAATATGAATGAACAAAGATTGTACATGGGAGTGGCTGGAGAAAGGCATGATTTGAGTCGATCTGATTTTCGCGCGAAGTCTGGGAGACTCACACACTGGTATACGAATGAGGAATGAATGAGTAGATGTATAGTGTATAGTATATAGTGTATAGTGTATATCCTGTTTTTTGCGATGATTACGAGCTAGGGATGAGTTAATGACAGCTGACTGTTTTGACAGCTGAATGTTTTGACAGCTCAATGTTTTGACAGCTCAATGTTTTGACAGCTGACTGTTTGACAGGTGCCAAACTCATTTGAAAAGACTCATGTCCCAACGTGAGGTAAACCCCGCCGTGAACGCGAATAGAGCGGCGCGCAGTCTGGTTGCCGCGGCAACGGGCCTCGCAGGAAACCGCGAGGCGAGATTGTTGGGATTCGTGTGGAGGCACGAGGGTGCGCGCCGGGACGGGGGTCGGCGTGGCGTCGCCGCGTTGAGTTGGTTGTGCCAGGTCGATCGGCGATCTCTGAATTTAAATCGGATTTTTGTCGTGTGTATTGTGAATTTTAACGTCTATCCGAGGATCCTGGCGATGTTCGTTTAATTAAAGTGTGGTACGAACCTGTGGTTTCCGCCGTGCGGCTCCGTGGAAGTTTGGGTAGAGTTATTGTGCGTACGGGCAGGAGCCGAGCGAGCCGCGAGTCACGTGTGCGCTGTATGGGGGGCTCTCAGTTTTGGGCAGTTGTTGTTGTAGTTGTTGTTGGTATTGGGATATTAATTGACGTGTGTATCTGGCCAATGTATTTGTCTGTATGACATATGCAAAGCAGAGGGTTTCGGTGTGAAGCTTTGTAAGTGGTCTGCTTGACGTGCGGGAAATCCAGGCCGGGAATGTCGATTTTAGCGTCTATCCGAGGGACCAGGTGAGGTCCTTAACTGAGTCCGGATTTTCATTTGTTTGGGAGTGTTTGGGAGCGATTTGATATAAATCGGGCCAGGAAAGCACTCGGAGGAACATTGATATGAAGCGGTTTCTTGGGAATGGGCTGCCTTTGCCTTTCGAGTGGCAGTCGGGCACAAATTTGGAATTTGTTGAACTAAATTCAGAATTTGAATCGAAATGTGTGTTTGACGTGAATTGAAGAGTTCATTCAATGGCAGATTGAAGAATTCAGTCAATTCAACTGAATTCAGAAGTTGGATTTAGAATACGGAGTTTGCTCAGAGTGCAGGTGATAACCTGCCTACTCAAAAGGGAGGTGCCCCGCACGGTGGGAGGTCCGTGAATGGTTGACAAAAGGTTTCTTGAATTTAATGGCAGGAATTATGCGATTAACGATTATATTGTGTATTGGTGACTTTTGTGGATTGTATGAGTATATCCCTGTGGCCGATGTGACCTTGGGAGTCAATGGGTCGTGTAATGAGAAAGATTACAGTTTGCTGGTGTGAAATTAGGTCATGGTGTGAAATGCGGTCAGAGAAAGAAATACACACCTTTGATCTGAAGGGAGAGCGGAGGTTGTGAATGCATTCCTGGTTCGCTGTGTACTGTACCTGGTTTCATTGCTGTCTGTTCTGTGGAGTTATATTTCTGAGGCATGGATTTCAAGGAGAAGGTGTGTGCCCCGAGAAGATTGTGGGTCGCAGATTGGGCACTCTGGGTGGGCACTGGGGGCTGCAGTTGAGTGGGCGCGAGGAGGTGTGTTGATGAAGTGTGCAAACGAGGAGGGATGTGCGAAAGGTGTGCACCAGGTAGTAAGGGTGCTGCATGGTAGAGCATGTCTCCCACGGAAGTTCCTGGGCGGATTGTGACGGTTGTTTGATTCGTAGAAGCTGGCATTTTGCGATGTAGAGCCTCAATAATGGTCGTTTGTCTGTCCGGATGTGGAGTTCTTGCAGAGGCGGGGATGTCGCCGGACTTGTATTATTTGTGGGATGAAAGCGCTGGTTACCCCAATTTGAAGTTTGACCTTTTAAAGTTCATTTGACCTTTGTTCGAGATATGTAAGGGTAAGAGGTCAGAGGTAATTCACTAACCTTGGAAGAACGACAGGCGGAGTCGGTCTACTGGGTGTTGCTTTAACGGCAGGATATAGAACTTAAATCTGGAGAGAATATCGGGACATATACTGTATGTACGTAATTAGTGAACAGAGAATATCGGGACATATACTGTTGATTAAAACTGAAATCATGTACGTAATTAGTGAACAGAGAATATCGAGTTCTGTTTGTTGTTGTAATTGTCGTTGATGTCTCGATTCAGGGGACTCAAGAAATAAACAGATTTCCGGTGCCGACCGGAAGCGTCAGGTACAGTACGCTTTGAATTTAATTTAACCGAGTCGAGTACAGTGACGTGTTTGATCGAGCTCTGGGGATAGTCATGTTAAATGCAGGACAATTGGGAAGATGCAAAGAGATGCAAGTAACATGGATTAAGTTGTGGTATCAAGAGGTGGGTGCCTAGGTATATTGTGGTTATTATAACTTGCTGATTATAGGGGGCGCACCAAGTACTGATCGGGTTGCATGGTGGAGCATGCATGCATGGAGCGTGGAGTGCAGTGAAATGCAGTGAAATGCAGTGAACATGCCCGACTTTTGGCTTTGCGAGGCTTCAGATAAAAGTTGGCATTTCGATACTGTGGATTATATTGTGCCTGTCTGGAGAGGTGATGTCCTGTGCTGAGGCTGGTGACATGTCTCTGTTATTTGTCTGTCTGTCTGTCTGATTGTAAGTCTGTGATCCTATGAAGGGCTAATTGAGTGCTCAGGCGTCATTGTTCCATGGAGGCAAGTACTGTGTACCTTGGGCCGAGTTGGGCCCAGGTACTCATGGGAATGGATCAAACCCACAAGGAAATTCAGTCGCTGAGGTTGCCAGAACTGAAAATCGAACTCCGGGCTTCTCAAATGGTCACAAAATTTGGACATGGGATGTAAGGTCAATGAGAGTTGAAGTGATTTGCAAGAAGACAGCAGAGTCAGTACTGGGATACAACCTCGTCCAGGGGTTTTGGTCCAGCCTTCAAGGGGCATCCGGCATGGTGAATGCGTTGATAAAAGTCTACTTTTGACTGGACCAAACGAGATCAAAGTTGGAAGTAAATCTAGATACATAAGGTGTGAAATATAGCATAAATAAGCTACAGGTAATGGAAATATGGCAGTGTAAGCTCGCTGAGGAAGAGTTACCTGTAGTAGAGGACGTGGCAGATTAGTGGATTAAACATCGAAAAGCGCAGGTCTCAGAAGGGAGTAGTCAGCTTCGATGATGCAACAGTGTATGAGTGAGTAATTGTGATCTGTTTAAGTGTAAGAGGCGGTGGAGATGGATTCGGAGGTGATGAAAGCGTGGATGAGGGTTTCTGCAGCCGTGAAGGAAAGGGATGGACGGAGACGGGCGATGTTGTTAAGGTGAAAGAAGGCTGTCTTTATGATCTGTTTAGTGTATTTGTCAAAAGAGAGGGTTTGGTCAATGAGGATGCCAAGATTCCGGAGGTGAGGGAAGGTGGATACTGGGAAACCATCAATGTTGAGGGCAGAGTTATGGGTGGTTGAGGTCGTTGTTGGGTGTTGTTGAACTGAAGCCAGGATTTTATTTCAGTGATGCAGTTTGTCAGGATAGAGCGGGTTGTGGTGATTGAGCTGTTGTAGATGTCATCAATTTTGCTTTGGATGAATGAAAGGAAGAAGATGCAGTTGTCTACTATGAATGACAGGTGGTGTGTGTTATCGTTGTTGTCTTGGAAGTTCAGTTGTTGACATAGTCCGGAGTGTTCTAATTTGCACAGGGAATGACAATTGGGATGACAATTGAAAAGAAAAAATTGAGTAAGTTACAAATTTTGTTTTGTGAATCTGCGGACAAGCTAGTTTGATGGGTACCCTGGGGTCTTCGGCGTGTCTATGTGTTTGTCTGTCTGTTACACCGGACTCTTGAATGGGTTTTCATGAGACGAATTTCAGACATAACAACAGTGAGAATCTATTTTGAGCGAATCACAGTGGGTGAGAAAAACATTGTGTGTGACCAGACACCAGAACTGACCAGAATTGGAATTGGAATTAGACCAGGTTATTTCTATTATTTGTTTATTCGCGAAAATAAATAAATAATAGGGGGAGGTTCATGGAGGTTAATGGTGGTTTGTTTGTGTTAATGGAGGTTAATGGTGGTTTGTTTGTGGTAATCCTAGTTGAAACTCTAGCTGAAAGAATTTTCGTTTATTTTTTATTTTTATTCATTATTGATGTAGGAAACAGGCAAATGGGATGCTGAGAGAAGGATTAGAGAAAATTGGATTGAATTTAAAATCGAATATTGGATAAAATTGGATCCACTTGGGAAATGTGGATTAGGAAATTGGTGACCAGGTGTTCCACCAGAGGAAAAAGACCAGGTGTTCGTGGAGCACTTCACCCGCAAGAACGCCCTGGAAAAGGTGGAAGGGCCCAGTCCAGGTGTTGCTGACTACACCAACGGCAGTCTTTTGCGAGGGCAAGACCTCGTGGATCCACGCCACGCACTGTAAGTTGGCCATACAAGCACCAGACACTACACCACAGCAACCACAGTAAGGATGGGCCTAATCATAGGTACGATACTATTGATAGTAACAGCAGCTAGGGGAAGCTCCGATCCCAATAGATGCGAAAACGGAACCCGACACCTCACCGTAACATGGGGACAAAGAGTATCACTACCATGTTTCGAACAGAAAACCCTGTACAAAAATTGGGTAGCCGTAAGATGGCTAGCACTGTCGGCAGGGCCTGGACGCGTTGGCATTGTACTACGAAAGATACGAGAGTTCCGGGAAGACTGGCAAGCTAGCATTAAGACCTTGGCCCAACCAGGATACCAATGGGGAACCCCTGATTTTAAGCTACAAACACGCACACGCCTAGAGAAAGGCATGACTATGCAGGTCCGGTGCAGCGTCTGGACCCCTGGCGCGGCCGGTGGCGAAAAGAACTACATACGATGCAACGAATACATACTCACGCCGCAACCCCAGGATAAGGCCCCAAAGAAGGGTGAAAACACATATTGGAAAGTGGCCAGGGAGGTGGCAACAATTCAAAATAGGACACACTGCTGGTCGTGCATGCACTTTCCCCAAGCAGGCACCACAGGAATACACATGATAGTGCTACCTTTGTCCCTCAATGACCTCTGCTCACAACCTATCGATTCCCCATGTTTAGTCACCACGCTGGAAAGAGAAGGGGTTGACAACGGCAAGAGTTGCAATCGACAATTTAATTATCGCCCGTCAATGATTGCCCATGTGGCCGAGAGGCCTGCCCCCGTCTGGGTCAAACCACAGAAAGGGACGGTCTGCCTCCAGGGTTCCGGCCACTTGCGTATGGGAGAATCAGAATGCGCCTACACTCTCCCCGGGAAGCTGGGACAAGGGAGCTCGGGGATTACATTACGAATAGTACTGCAAGATAAACACAACCACAACATAACGGCTATAACATTCTCTAGGGGGGTTAGTAGAATTAATGGGGTGGTAAAGGGACTCCAGTGCTTATCCACCCACCTGGTCCCACCCCATGGGACAATGTTTATATGCGGCGACAAGGCTTACCCCTATTTACCAAATAATTGGGGGGGCACATGTTATCTGGGTTCAGTCCTTCCTGACGTTGAGATACTGGATGAGCTAGACCCAAAGTCCTTGGACAGGCGTTATAAGAGGTCAGTCATGAACGAAGATGGAACCACTAAACTACACGGGAGCCTATGGGAAAAGGTGTTAGGTTTCTTCTTCCCAGGTGCGGGCACAGCCATGAACAGCTTCCGGATAGACAAATTGGCTTTGGCCCTAGAAAAGGTGGCAAACGACACCGCTACGGCTCATGATATACTATTGGACACGGTAATTCACATGCGTACAATGGTGATGCAGAATCGGGTGGCTTTGGACATGCTCCTGGCAGAGAAAGGAGGGGTATGCGGAATAATAGAGGGAAAATGTTGCACTTACATACCTGATCCATCTGAAGGAGTGTCAGCCGCAATAGTGAGACTAAGGGAAACTAGCCACGCCCTGACGATCGATCGGATCGCGCGCGAGAATTCTTATAAATTTAGCTGGCTCACTGACTGGTTCCGGGGATGGACGGGCACCATAGTGAAGTGGTTATTGACCGCACTGGCCGTGATAATTGGGGTAGTAATTTGGGGGGCACTAATGAAATCTCTAGTCCTCCTCTGTATGAGAAAGTATTTTACAGGATGGAAAGTGAAGAAGCCGCCGACAACGACTATGGTTCTGACCACAAAGGCCGTCGACCTGAATGGGCCCTTCAACAAGGCAGTTGTGACCAGCGCTCCAGAAAATTGTATTGAATTTTGTGATGACTGTGATACTTGTGTTGATCCCATGTGGGAACTGGCTGCTGCCTGTAATGATGTCTGTGATGACTGTGATACTTGTGCCGTAAACCCCTTGCATGTACTGGCTAACGCCTCTTATGTATTACAAGCTGACAGCTGTACACCCCCTTCTGACCCAACTATGGATCTGATTGCGACGTTGGGTCTGGCAGTCGAGGGACCCGACGTGGATATCCTAGACCCGCAAGCCGACCAGGCGCCCATGGGAGACTTTGACATAAAGGAAGTCCCTCTCTTTGCTTCAAATGTTTTAAGTTCAAATGCTTCAAGTGAATCGGATTTTTACGCTCTGTACCCTGACCAGGAAAATGAGACACAAGATACTGACGACATTATGTATTCCCCAGAACAGCAGCACGTGAGAGATCTCATGGGCATGATCGTTGATTAACTTCGAAGATCTGCAAGGACCGCGTCTGTAAAGGGTGGGGGGAGCAAGTTCTGCAGGGGAGGTGACTGGCCCCCTGGCGGGGCAGAACCTCATCTGGACCAGACGCCTTCGTTGTGGATCCGAAACGTTAATGGACTTTCATGTTCTGAGCCCTCAAGTTCCAAGCACGCACCACACGACACGTTCCCCAAATGCACGGGCGAGGCGCTATGTGCGCACGGTATGCCCTTGGGAGATACCCGCATTACACGATTGTCTTTCAATAAAGCCTGATGCGGCACGTTGTCTCTTGAGATACTTTGTCTCGTTGAGACAAGAGGAAGGGATGTCAGGTCGCAGATCTGTTACTGCCTAAATGCCTGTCATGGATGTCGTCAGGCTAAATATGTTATGTTATAAATGCTGCTTAAAAATGCTATTTCATAAAGTTAATAAAGGTTACCGCTTCGTTTTAGTTTAAAATGAGAAAAAGCTCGCTTCATCCGTGCTGAACGTCTGGCCTCATTGTATACGATGTGCCCCTTGACGGCTGGATAAGTCTAAGTCATAAACCTTCTCTCTTTTCCCAGATGGCGCCCCAAACCGCGGGCAGGAGAATGAATAAAATGCGCACGGAATGTGTAACTTCACGTAGGATGCTTGAACCGTAGACATATAACCTTTGATAAACGGCCAAAACATTAATTATATTTCGTATAATCACAGCGGCGCTTGAGTTACAATAAATATGCTTTGAATTTATGTTTAAATGAGAAATGTGAACTGAAGGTGCTTTTAAACACCTGGGACTCATCAGAGCAACCTCATTTACTTTACGGTCTTATCGGAACCAAGAATGCAATTCCCTTTTCAGTGAGTTATATTTTCTGTCACCTCGGAGCCCTGAAAACACATCTGGTCCGGATCCTAATGGTGCGTGCTCCACTCCCCCAAGATGAAAGGACGGATGACGGTGGGGGCTAGGCCCACTAGGGATAACGGTGGGAGGAACTCTCGCCAGTTCCTTTGTTCTCTCGGAGATTTTCTGATAAACGTGTCCCTATTTAAGCGGACTGTGAATCAATGCATTTTCAGGAAGGCTAGACGTGGCATGAGGCTGGTTCGTGCTGTAGACGTCTCAGTCTCCTCCAGATCTGTATAAGTGGTATTTTAATAAAGTTTCGTCATTCTCAATCTCAAACTGTTGGTGAACTTCTGTTACGATCGCCGAGGAGGTGTTCTCAACATATATATATATATTGTTGCGGATATGGGATTTGCATCCATCCATATCCGCTTGTAAATATTCCCCTATTTCCTCAATACTTCCCAACTATCCCCAATCCCCCATTCCCTAGTCCCATTTTCTGTAAACAACACTCTGTAGACCCGACCTCCCCCTATTTCCCCCATTAAATGTCGCACCCAGGTTCACCGCATCTCATGTAAGACAACTATAGGACATCTTGCTAGTTATTCTTAGTCTATGTCAGTTAAGGACTCGTTTCCATTAATTCTGACCCTTCGTTGCACCAGAATGTGATTGTATGGCACCGTTAGGAAGTTTAGGACCTCCCAATACCTCCCCGCAGCTCTTCCTCACGGTTCAGCAACAACAACAACAACAACAACAACAGCAGCGGCGGGCGCGGGGAGTGCGCGTCCTCACTCCGGCTTGGTTGGTAGGGGGTGTTGGGAGGGCACCAGGCCTTTCCAACGAGCCGCCATCAAACATGTGCTCGACGGGGTTACCAAATAGGGGCTCCCTGTCAGCTCCTCGTCAAGGGCGGAGCCCGGTAAGCCCCGCACCCAATAGAAGCGGCGGACCGGTCCCATCTGGGGCGGAGCCAACCAGCCGAGGGCGTGTCACTCCCCGCTGAGCATGCGCAGGAAGAGGGAGGTGACGTCAGATGCGCGCTGAGCTTGGAGAAAGAAAGACGCCACCTCCGAGCGCTGTGAGGCCTCCCTGCATCTCTTGGACCGTGCTTGATCCTGTCCCCGAGCCAAGGTGCACCTTGTGCTATCGAACTACCTGTCCTTCCCTGCCATCAATCCCTGTGTAAGTCAGCCTTGTTCCGTTTGTCTGTCGTCTGTCGGGGATAAGATAAGACTGTAACTAAGTGCCCATCTCTTCTGTGTCTTTTACCTCACTCTACCTTGTAATCTACCCCTTTTCTCCACCACTAATTATATCCTCCTCCGGAGGTCTTGAGAACTGTACCCCTTGCGTCGTTTCATCTATCCCAGTCGTTGTGTCCTTTCCATCATTGATTTAGCGTAGCGCGATTTGGCCAACGTTCGAGTGGAATCGGGTGAGTTGGGGAAGAATCGGGGGAACTGTTAGGTCGCGGTGGACCATCCGCTCGGCCCATAATAACATCTAATCCGCGATCCGTAACAATTGGTGTCGATGAGTGAGATACGAGGCCCGAAGCGCGCTTAACGCGCTCAAAATTACAAGCAGTTGGAAATTGTTTTGTTTTACAAAAAAAAACCCGAATTTTGAAAGTCGCGCTATGGCAGATCAAGACGGCTGGGTTCCGGTAGAGGAGAGTGAGGCAGGGTCGATCCAGGACCAAATTGAGGGACAAGAGGAGAGCGAAGCAGTGAGGGCGGCAGGTTCGCAAAATGGCGTCCTCGCGCACGAGGTTGCGGGCGCGCAAAATTGCGCCTCGCACATGGCTACGGCGGCCGCACCCGCTGCACAAGTGGGAGGGATGGCCCAAATGCAGGCCCTCATGGAGCAATTTATGGTACAAATGCAGGCGTCCCTCAACCTGCAGAAGGACGAGATGAGGGCTAATAGTCAGCAATTGGGGAATCGGATGGATGCTCAGAGTGAGCAAATGAGGGCTGATAGTGAGCAGATGAGGGCTGATAGTGAGCGATTGGGGGGCAGAATGGGGGGCAAAATGGGAGAAATGGGGGAACGGTTAGAACAAAGGATGGAGTCCAATAGCGAGAAATTGAGGGATGACATGGGGGCCCAGATCGGAGGGTTAGGGAGTAGAATAGAGGGATTAGACAATAGATTAGGGGAAATACAGGAGGGGTTAACGGGGGTAGAAAACAGAATGGCCGCTCAAGAGAATCAAATGGAAGGGATGAAAAAGGGGTTAGAGGGGTTAGAATACAGTATGGAAGGCAAATTGAGGGACATGAGGGACCAAGCGGAAAGGGAAGTTAAAAAAATGGGGCAGCAGATAGAGGGGGTCAGAATGGGGGTAGAAACTAAATTGGATGCTCACAGGGAGGAAATGGAGCAGATGAGGGTGGCATCTGGGCAGGAGATGCAAGTGATGGGAGAGGAGATCAGAAGAGGTGTGAGTGAGGAGGTCGGAGGAGTGCGCGAGGAGGTGAGGCACTGTAAGGAGCGCATGGAGAAGGAGGTGAGAAAGGGGACTGTAAAATTGCAAGGTGGTATAGAGGAGTTGACGCTGGGAGTAGAACAACTGACAGTGGGACAAAAGGAGTTGGGGGACCAGGTAAAGAAGAACACAGCGGTAATAGAGGGTTTAAAATCGACACAGAAGGAGATGAAAAAGGACGTAGGGGTAATTAAAAAAGAGTGTCAGACGGTACATGAGGACCTGACGAGGAAAATGAACAAGGTGGTCGAGGTGATGGAGGTTAAAGAGCGGGAGGTGCGGGAGCACATAGAAAAAAATAAGGTGGAGTTAGAGGAAGAACTTAAGGGGGCGCACGAGGAGATGAAGGAGGTGAAGCAGAAATTAGAAGAAGTGGAAGAAGGGGTGAGCGAAATTAAGAAGCGACGGAGAGAGGATAAGAAAGAGATAAAGGAGGAAGTAAAAGAATTGGTCCAAAGTCTGTGTTCGGATCGTGATGATGTGCTCATTAACCGGATGAGGGATTCGCAGGTGATGGAGGAGAAGCGAAGAGAAAGAGGACTTACACTACCAATAAGTAAGTGGTGACCAATATGGTCGTGCGTATGATGCGCCAGGTGATTTAATAAGCTTGGGGGTCGAGATGGACCCGGATGTTCGTGAGAGGCCAAGAGTGAGGTGTATGGCTGGTCCGGAGGGTATGGAACGAGGGTGCGAGCGAGAGGGTCCGGTGATGGGAGAGGTGCGAGGTGTGAGTGAGCAAGGTTGTGGTGGTATGGAATGGGTAGCGGGTTGCGGAAGTGTGACCCATGCATCGACACCAACAGGGGTAGTTTTTAGAGCGACAGGGGAGGCACGAGAGCCCCTTGGGGGTAATGTACTGTGGGGGTTCGGCCCCGCGCTGACCCCGCAAGGGGCGACGCACGGGGTCCGGCAGGCGGGCAACGACTCACATACGAGGTGGTCCCACAAGGTCCCACTCGCGCCGTATGACGGTGGGTAAGGGTGGCATCCCTGCCACCCTTCCCATGATGGTGGGGCAAATGCGCTATAGATTATGGGGTGTATGGCAGTGAAAACTAGCCCGGGTGGGTTAGGTTATATTGTTAGGGATCTAGAGAATGACATTAGGTAACGTTAAGGTTAGTTAGTGACAAGGATACCTGCAGAGGGGACGCAGGTAGATTAGTGTGGATGATAATGACGTGGGAGCGCTGAGTGTAAGGGAAGACGGAGGAGCGCGAGTTTTAGAAGGGAGTAGACAGGGCAGATGATGCAGTGTGAACGCAAGTGCTGGTGAGCAGCTTCAAATGAGGCATCGGTGAGGCAATGCTCCGAGGTGTCTGTGAGTGTACAAGTGATGAATGAGAGAGCATTGCGGATGAGTGTCATGGTGAGTAGTGAGTGTTGTGGATCAGTGCGAATGCGCTTGGGGGAGAGAAGGGTGCAGGCGGCACCAAGTATGAGAGCACAGGTGTGCAAGTACAGGTGTGTGGAATACATGGAGTAAGTGGTACGGAGTGGTGTGCATGGTGCGAAGGTGTGGATGGGGGAAGAGTGGACCCCCTTTTCACGAGTACCCGGGGAGGGTAGTTTAAAGAATAGTTAGAAGGTATAGGTAAATTGTGGTTGGATATTGGCATTTGTGGTGCGGTTGCAGAATGGTATTGTGGATGGGTGCATTGGTGTGGTGAAATTGGCTGGTCGTGTGGCCTGTTAGTATGAGTGTGAATGGTTGGGCACTCCGCCACTGTTAGATGTCGGCCAGGTGAGGCCGCAGGTGGGCTCTGGGAGCCGTTAGTGTCAGTGGGTGCCTGAGGATCCCGGGTGTGGATCGGGCAGCCCGTGCCAGAGAGGGCACTGAGGGGGTGAGAGTGCGAGAGGGCCTTCCCCAGTTAGTTAGGTTAGGGTGAGGAGCAGGTGAGCTCGGTAGGCAACAACAGTGGTGGAGGTGTGCCGGTGGGCGGACCAGCTGGGAGCGTCACACGACCCAGCCACCGAAATTGTGCGGGGGCACCGAGTGATGAATCGGGGGAGTGAGACCCCAACTTGAGAAGCACCACAGTTTGGTCAATGGGAATTGGTTTTTAGAACCCATAGTGTAAGTTGGCCAATGGATTGGCAGGGAAAGACCCCGGGTAATGTAAAGTTGTTAAAGTCATTTAGGAAATAGTTAGGATTGATGAACCTGTCGCACCATACGCAGCCACTTACCTGAGGTGGTGATGATGACTCCACACCTGTGTTCCTTTGTTCTGTGTTGCAGGAAAGGAGAATTGCTGTGTGGATTTGTGAGACGCATCACGACGTGGATGAGACATTGGGGTGATTCCATCTCTCCCTCCTTAGGAGGGACTGATGATGAATTGGTGATGGCAGATTTTGATGTTGAATTGGTGATGGCAGATTTTGATGGGAGTTGGAAATGGCAAATTTGATTGGTTAGGAGGGAGAGAAGACGAATTTGGTTTATGGGAGGAACGGGGAAGACAGTAGGGACGTTTGTTGATGTGTAAAGTAGATGTTTATGGGTAGTGTTGTGTTTTGTGGATACAGTAAGGGGTAAGGGAGGGGCAATGTAGGTTACCTGGTGGGGGGGGGGGGGGGCGCGTACGGTAGGAACGTACCTGTCTCACCTGGTTCCCATGTGCCCCCAGTGTGCATTACCTTGAATTGCGTGCACTTTTGCGCCCTTACCACCTTACTCACTTGTCTTCTTTTGTCTCCCACCTCCGAGGATCTGGCTTTGGGGCAGAGAGAGAGGAGAGAGAGGTGCGGGCTCCGCAGTTGTGGGCCTGTACTTCCGCTGTTTGCTGCCTGGATCGATACACCATATGGACCGCAATGTTTGTGGCCGCCCACCATGGACCGCAGTTCTTTTGCGGGCAAGCACCACCCGTTGATGGACCTCTGGGTCAACGTGGCACCTATGCCATACAGGTGAACCACTTTTAGTTGGCCCCCCTGACGGCCACAATTTAGAAATGGACGCGGTTGGCGCCTTTCTTTATTTCTAAAGAAGCCAGAAGGCCAAGTGCACTCCATGAAGGCAAGACCAGCGGCAGAACATCGGCCGGCTGCGACACCACCGGTGACCATGGACACTTAATTGTGCATTTTTATGAACACTTTATTGGTGCACCGGATGGTGCTGACTGTGCATAATGGGGTGGTGCTTTTGGTGCTTGGACGGGGTGCTCTGCACATTATTAAAGGCCGTAGGGCCACAGGGCACTCGTGGGTTGGTGTATCGATGCTGGCATGCGTGCTCTCTCTATGCATAACATCTGCATGTGTTCCTCAAAGAACAGGTCCTGGATCGTAGTGTAAATATCAGTCTTGTATAAATGATGCTCCCTACCGGCTGTATGTTTAGTTTGAGGATGCTTTCCGCGATTCGGTTATCCTGTGGGTGTGTTTCTGTTAGGAGAAGGGTGCAACGTCGCAGGGGGACATATTTACTCATTTGTGAACATCTGTAAAACTGTCGCACTCAGGGTTGAGTTAATAGTAGAGGGAACTACATCTGAGTGCCACACTAACGTAGGTAAAAATTTATCGGGTCGGGACGCCCCGAGGTAGAGAAGGGTGCAATATTGCGGATATGGGATTTGCATCCATCCATATCCGCTTGTAAATATTCCCCTATTTCCTCAATACTTCCCAACTATCTCCAATCCCCATTCCCTAGTCCCATTTTCTGTAAACAACACTCTGTAGACCCGACCTCCCCCTATTTCCCCCATTAAATGTCGCACCCAGGTTCACCGCATCTCATGTAAGACAACTATAGGACATCTTGCTAGTTATTCTTAGTCTATGTCAGTTAAGGACTCGTTTCCATTAATTCTGACCCTTCGTTGCACCAGAATGTGATTGTATGGCACCGTTAGGAAGTTTAGGACCTCCCAATACCTCCCCGCAGCTCTTCCTCACGGTTCAGCAACAACAACAACAACAACAACAGCAGCGGCGGGCGCGGGGAGTGCGCGTCCTCACTCCGGCTTGGTTGGTAGGGGGTGTTGGGAGGGCACCAGGCCTTTCCAACGAGCCGCCATCAAACATGTGCTCGACGGGGTTACCAAATAGGGGCTCCCTGTCAGCTCCTCGTCAAGGGCGGAGCCCGGTAACCCCCGCACCCAATAGAAGCGGCGGACCGGTCCCATCTGGGGTGGAGCCAACCAGCCGAGGGCGTGTCACTCCCCGTTGAGCATGCGCAGGAAGAGGAAGGTGACGTCAGATGCGCGCTGAGCTTGGAGAAAGAAAGACGCCACCTCCGAGCGCTGTGAAGCCTCCCTGCATCTCTTGGACCGTGCTTGATCCTGTCCCCGAGCCAAGGTGCACCTTGTGCTATCGAACTACCTGTCCTTCCCTGCCATCAATCCCTGTGTAAGTCAGCCTTGTTCCGTTTGTCTGTGGTCTGTCGGGGATAAGATAAGACTGTAACTAAGTGCCCATCTCTTCTGTGTCTTTTACCTCACTCTACCTTGTAATCTACCCCTTTTCTCCACCACTAATTATATCCTCCTCCGGAGGTCTTGAGAACTGTACCCCTTGCGTCGTTTCATCTATCCCAGTCGTTGTGTCCTTTCCATCATTGATTTAGCGTAGCGCGATTTGGCCAACGTTCGAGTGGAATCGGGTGAGTTGGGGAAGAATCGGGGGAACTGTTAGGTCGCGGTGGACCATCCGCTCGGCCCATAATAACATCTAATCCGCGATCCATAAATATATATATATATATATATATATATATATATATATATATATATATTGTTGCGGATATGGGATTTGGCCTCCATCCATATCCGCTTGTAAATATTCCCCTATTTCCCCAATACTCCCCAACTATCCCCAATCCCCCATTCCCTAGTCCCATTGTCTGTAAACAACACTCTGTAGAACCGACCTTCCCCTTTTTCCCCCATTAAATGTCGTGCCCAGGTTCACCGCATCTCACGTAGACAACTATAGGACATCTTGCTAGTTATTCTTAGTCTATGTCAGTTAAGGACTCGTTTCCATTAATTCTGACTCTCCAGAATGTGATTGTATGGCACCAGTAGTAAGTTTAGGACCTCCCAATACCTCCCCACAATCTCATCTCTGCATCCTCCCATCATCTCATGAAACAACAACACCAACAACAACAACAGCGCGCGGGGAGTGTGCGTCCTCACTCCGGCTTGGTTAGCCGCCATTGCCCATGTGCTCCGACGGGGTTACCACACAGGGGCTGACTGTCAGCTCCTCGTCAAGGGCGGAGCCCGGTAACCCCCCCCCCCCCCCCGCACCCAATAAGAAGCGGCGGACCGATTCCATCTGGGGCGGAGCTAACGAGCCGAGGGCGTGTCACTCCCCGCTGGATATACGCAGCCACTTACCGGAGGTGACGTCAGATGCGCCTGAGCTTGGAGAGAAAAGGACGCCACCTCCAGCGCGACGATACCTCCCCGCATCTTTGGACCGGACCGGGTCGATTCTGCCCCTGAGCCAAGGTGCACCTTGAGCCCTCGACTACCTGCCCCTCCTTGCCATCAATCCCTGTGTGAGTCAGTCTTGTCCCGTTTATCTGTGGTCTGTCGGGTCTAAGATAAGACCGTGTTTAAGTGCCCACCTTCCTATGCTGTACCTCTTGTCCGTGTAATCTAAACGTTCTGCAAACCCATATTATAACCTCCTCCGGAGGTCTTGAGAACTGTACCCCTGGTGTCGTGTCATTTAACCCAGCCGTTGTGTCCTTTCCTTCATTGATTTAGCATAGCGCGATTCGGCCAACGTTCGAGTATAATCGGGTAAACTGTGCGAACACGGCGGCCATTCCGCTCGGCCCAGCATAACATCTCAATAAGTCGTGTCCGTAACAATATATATTGTAACGGTTTTGAGAAGTGTGTAACGAATTTGAGAAGTGTAACGGTTTTTGAGAAGTGTAACAATTTTGGAGGAAGTGTAACGAATGTGAAAACGTTACAATGTGAACGTTACAAAAGTATGGTAACACCCTGGTAATGTAAATAATGGTCGCAGCTGTCCTCCTAGTTAATTCCATGAAACTTACACGCAGGTCACGATATATCTTTTTAAATAGTGTATTTCCTTATTCCATGTAGGCTAAATCTGTGTTTCCCACTAGATTGACTTTGCATTGTATCAAACAAAATAAGAGTAGGCCCTTGCAATTTCCCCAAACATCTCCGCTCTCCAAAGTTCCTTTCAAAAGGGTGGGAGTTGTGTTCAATCCCGCAAGCCGCCATTGCCCATGTGCTAATCTCGGAGAAGAAAGGCGTGTCTCCACCTCGTCATCGAGGGGAGGAGTGAGCCAGAGGGTCGCATGGCCAATCAGCACCGCGGTGAGCGAACCGGTAGGCGTGCCCTCGCAGCCGGCGGCTTGATTCCGCCGCGAGTTATAAAAGCGACTGTAAGGGACTGCTTTATGAGATGACCTGGGAGAGGAGCGAAGAGGCGGCACCAAGAAGAGCGGTGAGATGCGAAACGCTCCAAGCCAAAGAGGAGAGGTACTTGGCAAGGAAACCAGCTTTGGAGAGACGCGCTGAAAGGAGGGAGACGGCTCCACCACAAGAAGAGGAGCAGGTGTGCCGAACCAGCGCGTGACGTCTACAGCAGCGGATACGCGACGAAGGGTTTTCCCGCCAAAAACCGCGAGGAATTGAGAGCTGCTGCCTCCGACCTTGCCTCCCTCTCAAGCAATCCACCTCAAGCCCTACCTGCCTGCAATATCCCCTGTGTAAGTGTGAACGTCCTGTCCTACTCGTTGTCTTGGGATTAAGTAAATTGAGTAGAATAAGCTAACGATGCACTGTGTGACTGTTTTTTTTCCATCCATTGCTTGTAAATAATTTTGGTCGCTCTTCCTTTTTGCTTGTGTGTGTATAATAAATCTGTTCTTCCTCCGTACTCTGTCTTTTTCTCTTTTCCTTCTCTTTCGGTCGCTTTAGAGATTTCCCGATTGAATATCTGTGGGGCGATCTGGTCAACGTCGGGTGGAATCGGGTTCTAATCGGGGAGTAACTGTTCGGACGCGGTAATACACCACCGCTCGGTCAATATAACATCTAAAACCGCGTCTGCAACAATTGGTTGTCAGGAGTTGGATTCGGACCTGGGACTAAATTTGTTAGGCCCAAATTTTGGAACACCAATTGTACTATTAGAGTAACAATTGGTGTCGAGGAGTGAGATCGGACCCGAAATCGGACCCGAAGCGCGCTTAACGCGCTCAAAATTACAAGCTGCCGAAATTTATTTTGTTTTATAAAACCCGAATTTTGAGATCGCGCCATGGACAATCAAGGCGATCGGATGTCGGTGGGAGAGATAGACAGGGTGGAATCGACCCAGGACCTCGGGGAAATGTATGTGGAGGAAAGGGAGGAGGAGAACATTGGCAATGTGGTTGAGGGGGTATCAGGTGCACAAAATGGCGTCCTCGCGCACGTGGGTGTAGCGGCACCAAATTTGGCCGTGGTCGCGGCAGCCGAGCCAGAGATGCCAATGAATTTGGACCTGTTTATGAAACAGATGATGGCCTTTATGGTAAAAACAGACGATAATTTCAAAGGGATGGAAAACAGAATGGGAAACCAAATGGGGGTAATGGGAAACCAAATGGGGGTAATGAAGGACGAAGCGAGGGGTACCGGTGAGGAGTTAGACAAGAAATTTGGGAAGTTCGACAATAATTTTGAGGGGTTAGACAACGGGATAAAAGAGGTGAAAAATGGGTTAATGGGGTTAGAAAATAGGATGGAGGACAAATTGCGGGAAATAGGGGAACAATCTGCCAGGGAAATCAAACAAATGGGAGAGCAGATAGAGGAGGTGAAAATCGGGGTAGAAACCAAACTGGATGCTCAGAGGGATGAATTGGGACAGATGAGGGTGGCATCTACAAAAGAGATGGAGGAAATACGACGAGGGGTAAGTGAGGAGGTTTCGGGGCTATGCGAGGAGGTAAAGCGAGGTGAGAAGCGTATGGAGAAAGAGGTGAGAAATAATACGGCTAAGTTACAAGGGGGAATAGAAGATCTGACGGAGGAGGTGGAACAGCTGACGGAGGGACAAAAAGAACTAGTGGAGCAGGTTCAAAAGAACACTGCGGTACTAGGAGGGTTAAAGGCGACACAAAAAGAAATAAAAAACGAATTAATAGCGACACAGAAGCAATGTCAGATGGTACGTGAGGAACTGACAATGAGGGTGGACGAGGTGACAGAGATAATGGAGACAAAGGACCGGCAGGTGAGGAAGCACATAGAGACGGTCACGGTAGCCTTAGAGGACGAACTTGAGGAGACGCACCGAGAAATAAAAGAGGTTAAACAAAAATTAGAGGAAGTGGAAGAAGAGGTGAGTGAAATTAAGAAGAGACGGACAGAAACTAAGAGAGAAATAAAGGAGGAGATAGCGGAATATGTACAAGGTCGGTGCTCAACTCATAATGTGATGCTCACTAACCAAATAAAGAGTTTGCAGGTGGCAAAAGAGGTGCGGAGACGAGGTACGGAGGTGAGTGGCAATGTACATGATGTGAGGAAAGCTTCAGTCGGCTTGGGGATTGGTTTGGATCCGGGTGTTCGTGAAAGGCCGTTGGTGAAGTGTGCGACAGGTCTGGTGTGCGAAAAAAGAGGTGTGCGAGAATGTCCGACCATGGGGTGTGTGAGGAAAAAGTGCGCGCCGACGAGTGAGTCTGCCGTCAAGAGTGAGTTGGCCGTAGCGCGTGTGCGAGGGAGCACATGGAAGCGCGGTGTGGTGAGTGTTACGGAGGAAGTAACGGAAAAGTGTGCGCAAGCGGATGCGCGAGAAAGGTGTGTAACGGACAGGTGCATGAGGAAAGAGTGCGCTGTCGGGAGTAAGGGTGAGTGCGTTGTCAAGAGTGGTGGTGAGAGTAGTGAGAGTGACACGGAGCGTGAGTTGGTTATGACAGGTGAGCGAGGGTGTACACCTGGAATGGAAGGATGCACACCTGGAATGGTAGAGCGTGAGTGGGAATGCACGCTGGAATTGGTAGTGAGGCACGTGGTTGGGTGTGCGAGTGAGAGCACACCTGTGATTGTCACAGAGGAGGTGACCGAGGAAGGGGCGCGAGGAGGTGTGTTGGTGAGGTGTGCGAGCGACGAATGTGTGCCAAGGTGTTCGGTGGTCAGGTGTGTGACCAAGTCGGGGAGCGGAATGAGTGTACCGAGGTGTGTAAGAAAAGGTACGACGAGGAGCATGGAAACGGCTGCATGTATGAGCAAGAAAGGGGTAGTGTATGCTTGTAAGCATCCAGGTGAGGCGTCGACAGTAACCGGTTTAGCGGTTAGGGCGACTTATAGCCGAATCGGGCCCTCGGTGCGTGCCGGGCTTCGCATGCCGCGAGAACCAGCGGGGATCCGAGCCACGGCGGGTTCGAAAGGACCGCCGTGCGCGATCCACGCTGGGCCTCGCGTGGAACGGCCGCGTCCGGGCTCCCCTAGGCGGAGCGGGCAGCCCGATAGGAAGGGTCGTCATGGCGACCACTTTCTATTGAGACGTGCCGGCAGGTCGAGATCGGGACATTGGATGGCTCCACGCCGAGGTGGTGCGTGGGATCTCGGCCCGGGTAAGCCCCCGTCCCTGCACCGAGTGCCGGACGCATCCAGCCGCCGGCACAAAAGAACCCGCGTTCATGGCTCGGCTGTACGAAGCCGGGCTGTAGACGTGAATTGGCGCACCGAGAGGATGTAATAAGTAGACGGGTGATAGTGATCGTGATTTGATACGAAATTTATAATAGTGGGTAGAATTGGCAGTAAATGGAAAATTTTTGAATTGGTTGGAATTTGGACGAGCAAAATTTATAGTGAGAGACCCCCGATGTGGTGGGATGGCAAATCCACCATCCCTCACAGGTGGGGGCAAATGCGCAATAGTTTATGGGGTGGCTATGACAACCGAGCCAGGGAGGGCTTGGATAATGATAGGGATCTAGCGAAGATGACATTAGGTGACGTTAAGGTTAGTTAGTGACTGATACCTGTAGTGGGGACGCAGGTAGATTAGTGTGGATTATAATGACGTGGGAGCGCAATAGTTTAAAGGGACGACTGGGAAGCGCAAGTTTCAGAGGGGAGTAGTTAGCTGAGATGATGCCGTGTGTGTGAGGATTGAACAGGTGTGATTGAACAGGTGTGATTGCACAGGTGTGCAACTGAACAGGTGGATGGAGCAGTGTATGAGTGAGTGATAGGGATTGTGTATTGTGATGACCAAATGGTCCAGGAAGAAAGGAGGGTGCAGGTGGCACCAGGTGTGAGGGCACAGGTGTGCAACAGCAGGTATGGAGAGTGGTAGTGTGGAATAAATGGAGTATTGGAATGGATGGTCGTGGAGTGAGTATGGTGGAAATTGTGGAGTGGAGTGGATGGTGCGAAGGTGTGAATGGGGGAAGAGTGGACCCCCATCACGGATACCCGGGGCGGGTAGTGTAAGTGTTAGGTAGAGGGTATAGGTAAATTGTGGTTGGATATTGGCATCTGTGGTGCGGGTGAAAGAATGGTCTTTGGATGGGTGCATTAGTGTCGTGGAAATGGCGGGGCGTGTAGCCTGTTAGTGTGTGTAGTTGGTTGGGCGCTCCACCACTGTAAGGATGTCGGCCAGGTGAGGCCGCAGGTGGGCTCTGGGAGCCGGTAGTAGTTGTTGTGGATGGGGCCCGAGGATCCGGAGGACGGACCCGGGTAGCCCAGTGCCAGAGGGCACCGAGTGGGGTGACAGAGCCAGGAGGGGCCTGCCCCAGTTAGATAGGTTAGGGTGAGGAGCTAGGTAAGCTCGGGTGGCAACTACAGTGGTGGAGGTGTGCAGGTGGGTAGACCTGCTGGGAGAGCTACACGTCGCAGCCCAGAAATTGTGCGAGGGCACCGGGAGATGAATCGGGGGAGTGAGACCCCAAATTGAGAAGCACCACAGTTTGGTCAATGGGAATTGGTTATTAGAACCCATAGTGTAAGTTGGCCAATGGATTGGCAGGGAAAGACCCCGGGTAGTGTAAAGTGTGTTAAAGTCATTTAGAAAAATAGTTAGGATGAAGGATCTCCTCGCACCATCTGCATCCACTCACCTGAGGTGACAGGTACTCCACACCATGCCATGTTTTGATTATTTTTTATGATGCAAATGTTTGGATTGTGAGACGCATCATGACGTGGGTGTGACATTGTGCTTTGATGTTCCATCTCTGCCTCCTTATGAGGATTGATGACGAATTGGGTGATGGCAAATTTTGGTTAGAGGGATTGTGGTGACGAATTTGGTATAGGGGAAATATGGGGAAGACGTTACAGTAGTGACGAATTGGTAATGTGTAGATTTTGTACATATGGGGTAAGGGCAAGGGTAGGGTAGGTGACAGGGGGGTGACGTACGGTAGGGACGAGCTTTCTCACTTCGCCCTCCGTACGCATTTCGCCTTGCATTGCCTTATTGACGTGTACCCTTGTGACCTTACCCCTCGCTCAATTGTCTTTCTTTTGTCTCCCACATGACCTGTGCGCCATTGGGTGCCGAGGGGAGCGTGCGTGAGGTGGCCATTGTGCGCCCGAGATTCCCAGAACCAGCATGCATTGCGTTGATGTACCACTTTATGGACCGCTGTTCTGCGGCCAAGTACCACTTGATGGACCCCAGGTTCTGGGGCAGGGCACCTCTGTTGGAGACCGGCCATAGTGGCCAGGGAATCTTGCTTGCGGACCTCGGTAAGTTGGCACCTATGCCAAACAGGTGGACCACCCTTAGTTGGCCCCTGTTGCCCTAAATAAAAATGGACACGGGTTGTGCTTTTTATTATGTCCAAATAGGCCGCATGAAGCCAGAAGACGTCGGGAAGAACATCGGCCCAGCAGAGAAAGTGAAGACCACCACCAGTTGTTTTGTTGTGTTTATTAAGAACCATGGTGACTGCGCACCGAGTGGTGCTTTTGGTGCTTTGTGGTGCTTTTGGTGCTTTTGGGTGCTTTGGTGGTATTGGTACTGGTGCATCGATGCAATGCGTGCTGTCTCCTCCCTCCCAACAGGAATTTCTTTTTTTCTTGTTCCTTAAAAAGAAAAAAGAAAAAAAAAACACAGGTCCTGGGTTGCGTTGTAAATAAGAAATCACGTCATTGTAAATAATGCTCCCCACCGTAAATGTATAGTTTGAGAATAATTCCGTAATTCGGTTAGCTGTGGGCTTGAGTCTGTTAGACAGGGTGCAATGCAATAGGGGGACATACTTATTTGTGTTTTAAGATTGTCACACTCAGGGTCAGGTTAATTGTAGAGGGAATTACACCTACGTGTCACACTAAGTTAAAGTTTAGTAGGCCCGAGCTTGGGCCTGAAGAAAGGAGGGTGCAGTGTAACGCTTTTGAGAAGTGTGTAACGAATTTGAGAAGTGTAACGGTTTTTGAGAAGTGTAACAATTTTGGAGGAAGTGTAACGAATGTGAAAACGTTACAATGTGAACGTTACAAAAGTATGGTAACACCCTGGTAATGTAAATAATGGTCGCAGCCGTCCTCCTAGTTAATTCCATGAAACTTACACGCAGGTCACGATATATCTTTTTAAATAGTGTATTTCCTTATTCCATGTAGGCTAAATCTGTGTTTCCCACTAGATTGACTGCATTGCATCAAACGAAATAAAGCGTAGGCCCTTCCAATTTCCCCAAACATCTCCGCTCTCCAAAGTTCCTTTCAAAAGGGTGGGAGTTGTGTTCAATCCCGCAAGCCGCCATTGCCCATGTGCTAATCTCGGAGAAGAAAGGCGTGTCTCCACCTCGTCATCGAGGGGAGGAGTGAGCCAGAGGGTCGCATGGCCAATCAGCACCGCGGTGAGCGAACCGGTAGGCGTGCCCTCGCAGCCGGCGGCTTGATTCCGCCGCGAGTTATAAAAGCGACTGTAAGGGACTGCTTTATGAGATGACCTGGGAGAGGAGCGAAGAGGCGGCACCAAGAAGAGCAGTGAGATGCGAAACGCTCCAAGCCAAAGAGGAGAGGTACTCGGCAAGGAAACCAGCTTTGGAGAGACGCGCTGAAAGGAGGGAGACGGCTCCACCACAAGAAGAGGAGCAGGTGTGCCGAACCAGCGCGTGACGTCTACAGCAGCGGATACGCGACGAAGGGTTTTCCCGCCAAAAACAAAAACGAGGAATTGAGAGCTGCTGCCTCCGACCTTGCCTCCCTCTCAAGCAATCCACCTCAAGCCCTACCTGCCTGCAATATCCCCTGTGTAAGTGTGAACGTCCTGTCCTACTCGTTGTCTTGGGATTAAGTAAATTGAGTAGAATAAGCTAACGATGCACTGTGTGACTGCTTTTTCCATCCATTGCTTGTAAATAATTTTGGTCGCTCTTCCTTTTTGCTTGTGTGTGTATAATAAATCTGTTCTTCCTCCGTACTCTGTCTTTTTCTCTTTTCCTTCTCTTTCGGTCGCTTTAGAGATTTCCCGATTGAATATCTGTGGGGCGATCTGGTCAACGTCGGGTGGAATCGGGTTCTAATCGGGGAGTAACTGTTCGGACGCGGTAATACACCACCGCTCGGTCAATATAACATCTAAAACCGCGTCTGCAACAATATATATATATATATATATATATATATATATATATATATATATATATATATATATATATATAATATATAGAAGATAATGTAAAAACAAAACAAGGCAATTTCACTTACATTTTCGGATTCAGCGTTCAATTCTATGTAAGTGACTGTATTTTGAGGCATGTGTGACTTCAAATAAAATTGTAAGCCAGGAAAAACGTTCGTTTCATTCCTTAGGGATACAACATGTAAAACTGGCCCAAACGTGAAAACAAAACTCGCTCATTTTAAGTCGTACAAGCTAATGCGACCACTCATTCTTCTGGGAGGAATCCCGTGCACATGCTTGTCACACTTATGGCACCTAAGTCTTTATAAGTTTAGCAAATACTGACACCGCGATTGACATTCGCTGAGGTAAATGTTGATATCTTTTCTGAGGTAAAAAAAAACAAAAAAAAAAACAGTTTTAAAGCATTATACGTATCAAACGATATATTTTATGAAACGTGGAAACCGAATACACACTTTGGTGGTTTTATAATGACAGAATGTCTTTTTTAGAAAAAAAAAAAAGAACCTTGAAGACGGCGCTGCTAAAAAAAAAATACACCGCTCTAACGCATAACCACAAGTTTAAACTACATTTACAACAAATATGAAAACTATTTTCATATCACAATGTTAAATATAGAATATATGGAAGATAATGTTAAAAAAAAATGAGCCCTATCTTCCAACGGTAAAAAATCCTTCAGAAAATTACTGGATCCGGAATAATATCCTGAGCTTCACCAAAAACTAGTCAATTCTTCCTTATCCCAAGGGCAATCATCCCACCAACTTTCATCCAAATCCGTTCAGAACCTTTCCAGATATCTTGTTCACAAACACACGAACACACATACGCACACACACACGGACGGACACGATCGAATGCATTACTCCCTGGCGGGAGTAATAATAAAAACAACTCGTTCACAGAGATAATGTCATCATTCCACAAATCCCATTCAAATTCCCATTTTAATTTTAACATGACGTCATCATTCCACAAATCCCATTCAAATTCCCATTTAAATTTTAACATGACGTCATCATTCCACAAATCCCATTCAAATTCCCATTTAGATTTTATCCAATAAATCATGAAAAGAGACAAAGATTCCCACTCTGAGGACATTGAGGGACGTAAAGCCGGTTGTCTCGTCTGCTTGAACCTGTACACATGAAAATCCCCTCGAAATGAGAAGGTCATTGTGTTCCGGTGCCCGTTCATGGAGATGTTGAACGGATCCAGATGCTAAGTTTGAAGGTGCATGGTTCGAATTGGTTCATACATTGAACATCAGGTAATTGATGAAGCACAGGTGTGTTGGTCCAAATGTCCACCTGTGCGGGTTTTCTTGAACATTTTGATGATTAAAGATTTCTATAAAACACACAAATGGAGTGACGTGGAAACATGGATAATTATATCTGTTTTTGTCAATTTCATTGCTTCATTTATTCCTTGGGGTGAAATAAATTATCATTTTAGGTGAGGGTAAAGGTGTGTATCGGGTGTGACGTCAGAGGAGCAGGTGTTTGTATTTATTGTATAAAAAGGTGAGTCTGGTGTGGAATTCATTGGTTTCGTCATTCACTTACTTGTCTGTGCCGTGGTTCAGGTTGGTTACCTGGTGCATCTTTGGTTGCCCCCCCCCTTACTGGTCCAGGTGATCTCGCTCGTTTCTTTTCTCGTGAGGTATTTCTTGTTTTGAACAAAATGGCAGTGGAGGTTCAGACCGTCGGTACTCGGGTGAGTCATTTGGTTCTTCAGGTGAAAAGATGGTGGATCGAGTTCCAGGTGAATCGGTTTTGCGGGGAGAACCGGGAAATCAGTCGGGGAGTTAAACATGATTCGTTAAAGTTGTTCAAACGCTTTTATGGCTGGGCGAACTGAGGGATCGGTCTTTCTCTTTGGTTTGGCGGGTTAGTGCTTGGGGGGGGGGGGGGGGGCTGGGCGGGGGGGCATGTTGGGGGCGGGGGTGCGGGTGCGGATGCTCGGGGGCTGGAGAGGGGGGGGGTTAGCGGGGGTGGCTGGGTGAGAATCCCTAAATTCCTTTTGAATTTCTCAATGTTTGAATCCGAATCCTTTATCATGTGATCCCGAATTTAATTTGTATTGCAGAGCTTTGTAATGTGTCCGACCAATGTTTGGCTGAGACTTGGGTTTATTAACTAGTAAATGCTCGTGATTAAAAATACCACATGTAAGAACAAAATAAGTAAACGAAAAAAACGTGTTTTAGGGCGACACTTATTTAAAAGAATAAAAATTTTAACCTATTTAAAACAAAAAAAAAAGGTTTTTTATTTCGAATTTTTTAAATTACATTTTGATAGATGAAATTGTACCAGAAAAGAGGACCGTGGGCCAAATTTCAGCTCTCTAGGACGTGTGGAACCTAGAAAACGAACAGCTTAGAGATTTTAAACGGGACAAAAAGTTCAGATAAAGTTAAATAAAAGTATAAAAATAAACCCACTTTATTCATGTGCTAATTGAGACAACTGAAAATGGGTGCATGTCTTTACATAATACTCACACATGAGGAGGAAGAATAAATAACCTGGTTGAGGCAGCGATTTGGTGCTTATACACTGCCTCTGTTATTTATTTATTTTCCTGAGGAATGTTTTCATCTATCTATAATTCCAGTAATCTCTGTCTGTACGTTTGTACGTTTGTCTGTTTGTCTGTGACCGCTGTTTCTCGACAACTACCGGTCCGATATACTTGAAACTTGCCAGGTATATTGCTGGGGACCCGAGGATGTGCCTTTTCAAGGTTTGAAATTAATCGGACAAGTACTTACCGAGCTATGGCGATTTAGCCGTTCGCCGTTCGCTTTGCCGTTGCGAATGGACCAAACCATTCATGTAAATAGAGGGGGGGGGGGGGGTTCTGTGGTCGTTCGCTTTGGCTTTGCGAATGGACCAAACCATTCATGTAAATAGAGGGGGGGGTTCTGTGGTCGTTCGCTTTGGCTTTGCGAATGGACCAAACCATTCATGTAAATAGAGGGGGGGGTTCTGTGGTCGTTGCGAATGGACCAAACCATTCACATCGAATCATCGAATCACATCGAATGGACCAAACCGTTCGCTTTGGACCAAACCATTGCATGTAAATAGAGGGGGGGGGTTCTGTGGTCGTTGCGAATGGACCAAACCATTCATGTTTTTTTTTTTTTTTTTTTTGGCAAGGAGCGGGCACCCACGTACGGGCACGTCCTAGCTTATATATAGTACGGGCATGCCCTAGTCTATCTATAATTCCAGTAATCTCTGTCTGTACGTTTGTACGTTTGTCTGTCTGTGACCGCTGTTTCTCGACAACCACGGGTCCGATATACTTTTAACTTGCCAGGTATATTGCTGGGGACCCGAGGATGTGCCTTTTCAAGGTTTCATATTAATCGGACAATTACTTACCGAGCTATGTCCAAAAAACGATTCAACCAATCAGAGAGCAGCGAACGATCGCGTGTTCCGGCGTTGCGAATGGACCAAACCATTCCATGTAAATAGAGGGGGGGTTCTGTGGTCGTTGCGAATGGACGAAACCATTTCATGTAAATAGAGGGGGGGGGATTGTCACTGTACTCGCAAGCCGTTCGCCGTTCGCTTTGGCGTTGCGAATGGACCAAACCATTTCATGTAAAGAGGGGGGGGATATAATTTTAGATAGATATATAGTACGGGCATATATATAGTACGGGCATGCCCTAGTTTTTCAAAGTGGAACAGAGCGCATTCGCCGATTTGTGAATGAATCTGACGTAACGATATTGTGTTTTAAGTAACTGCTTTGCTGAGGTGGAAAACAAACGAATCGATCGTTCATTTCTAAACCAGGATTGACGATGTTAGTTTGTGGATTTGATAGTTGACTCCCAGTCCCAGCCTCATTCGCTCTGAGAATCTCAATCTGTAAAACCCAAAAAGTTTCAGAATGTGAGATGTCCTCATTGTTTTAACTCTTCTTGTCCGCAGAATGTATTTCAGAGATTGTCTTCACTGCCGTTGTTCAGTTCTGCTGCGGATGAGTTGGTTCAGGCCTACAGGTGTGGGAAAGAGTCGAGGCCTGTTCTTCTCTCTTTTGGTAATACTAGGGCATGCCCGTACTATATATATGCCCGTACTATATATCTATCTAAAATTATATCCCCCCCCCCCTCTATTTACATGAAATGGTTTGGTCCATTCGCAACGCCAAAGCGAACGGCGAACGGCTTGCGAGTACAGTGACAATCCCCCCCCTCTATTTACATGAAATGGTTTCGTCCATTCGCAACGACCACAGAACCCCCCCCTCTATTTACATGGAATGGTTTGGTCCATTCGCAACGCCGGCACACGCGATAGCTCGCTGCTCTCTGATTGGTTGAATCGTTTTTTGGACATAGCTCGGTAAGTAATTGTCCGATTAATATGAAACCTTGAAAAGGCACATCCTCGGGTCCCCAGCAATATACCTGGCAAGTTAAAAGTATATCGGACCCGTGGTTGTCGAGAAACAGCGGTCACAGACAGACAAACGTACAAACGTACAGACAGAGATTACTGGAATTATAGATAGATGGTCGAACAGGGGTAGCTGTGATCACCTCCAGTGGGATCGAAGCAATCGCCAGGATTCTTCATCCGCAGAGTGAGTGAATCTGTGCAGATCGGACGACATGGCTGACCTGTTTTTAATTTATTTTATGGAAAGTTATCCATTCTGGAGAAGCACGGACATTGTTGGATCGTTTTTTGAAATTGTCCGCTTTGTGTAAATTATTTATCCGTTATCTTTGAGTTTCCATGAAATGTCTTTGATACAGTTAAGTTTGTCGACGAGCTCGCATGCCGTGGTCTGGATCTCGTGGAAGAGAAAGTACCGTTGTTGCACCAACCTGCCAACAAGGTATTGGGAATAGAGGAAGTGACTCCATGTTCCTGTCATGTAATTCCTTCAAATGGTCCAATGGAATTTGGTTGTGGAGATTCGTGGAACTGGAACTGTCTGCTTTGAACTGGGAAAACAAGGAAATCTTATTGTTTTTGAAGTAACTTAAGTTTTCCTTTGTTCAGTGATGGATATTTCCTTGTTTGCAGGTGCTTGGTGATGTGAAGAAGAATTTGCAAATTGCACAAAAACAAATGGGAGTCTTCCTGGATTGGTCCAAGTCCCAGGTCGGAGTGGGTATGGAGCGATCCAAGCAGGCCATGTTGGACGGTACGGACTCTCTACTGAAAACAAAGTTTGGACAGGTGGTTTTGTCAGGTGCAGACTCTATGCTTTCTCAAGTCGATGGATACCTGCCACGTGATCAGCCGGGTAAGTTGGTGCTGTGTGGACTTGATGTACTTGTGCAGAAAGTTTTGTACTTCTGCAGAAAGTAATACCTGTGCTTTCTGCAGAAGGTGAAAGTCCTGATGAAAAAGTTGTCGTGCGAAGCGACTCGTCCCTTGACCTTTACCGTCGGCTCATTGCTGTGTCCAGCAAGGCCGGACGAGAGGTGTTCAAGAAGAGTTCTTCCGGGATCCAACGTGTTGCAGAGACCGGTCGTGCCGGTCTAACCAGTGTTCTCGAATGTTTCAACGCACTATTCGACTCCGTTGTGAAGAAGACTCCGGTGAACCAGGTGATCGATGCGGTGCACCAGGAACACGATTCAGATCGCTCCAGTGATGTCTGTAAACCCTCAACCGGTGCGGAGACCCTGGGCAAACCAAGCAAATGAGTGAATGTCCGCAGGTGATTTCTCATTTGCTAAATTTTTGTGCAGCTTCACATTGAATGCATTGGATTTGCTGGGTTTGTCACGTGATGGAAATAAAGTTCTTGAAGAAAGTGATTTTTGTTTGTTTTGGGTCCTGAATTCATTCCCATCTTGGTTGTAATGTTGTCTAGGCGGTCTTCCATGTGGTCATTGTACCCGTTTCGGTTTAAGCTTGGAAAGGTTTGTCCTTACCTAACAAGGAATTCAGGTTTGTCTTTTAAAAATTTTATTCTCCCTCCAGTGTTTTAGGTTTTGCTGATACCCACAGTCTTCCACAAACTTCTCCGGTATCGATTGGTCCTTGATGCGATGGATGTTGGCAGGTTTTCCTTTCTTGCCTCTGCTGTCACACAATAAATCTCCCACATTCAAAGTGGTCCAGACCTTTGTGGCAACTGTTACACGTTCGTTCCTCCATGATATTTGGGTTTGCGATGCTGTGGCACCTTTCGAAAAGAGAAGACCATTGCACGTATCCTTCTGAAAAATCCCCATGGGTGGGGGTAATGCTGGTTAGGGCAGGAATTTGTAATTTGACAAGGATTCCGATGATAACTTGCCGACCTTTCACGAAGGTCACCGTGGGATTTTTGAGGATCCACAAACTAATGCTGGTGATGTGACGCCTTGTTTACCGTACATCGGAGGGACGGCACACACATGGAATCACCTTGTCTGTAAAACACCGGGATGACATTTTGCAGGATTCAAACCCAGGCTAGAAAAGCAATCGATTTTGTCCGATCGAGATAGACCCGATGAGAAAAGCAAAGGCAGCACCGAAACTGGCCGACGACCTATGGACAGACACAAACTACATCTTCTATAATGGATTTGTTGTACACCGCTCCTTTCCAATGCAATCTCCAGGCGGTGCATGACGTCATCGCCGGGCACCGAAGGGGGCTCGGCAATGACGCACACCAAGGGAGTACTCAGTTTTCACTCCGGTTGTTTGTTACTTGCCGGAAAAGATTCCGGCAAGTATGTTGGTTGGTTGGTTTCTGTTTGCGCAGCACTACGTCTGCATCGTTGCACAAAGCATCGCCAAACTTTACACACATTTGTCTTGCCCTGGAATAGACTGGCCAATTTTCAACAATCTCGGACCAAGGCCTCCATTATGACGTCATAATTCGACAAGTACAAGACTTCATCCAATCAAGATGCAATTTCTTCAGCGACATGACGGCACAAACCGATAGAGGGAAAAAATGATGTCATCGGTCACGTGGTTCGGCCACCATCTTGGAAAAACCAAAAAACTTTGCACCTCGATATCTCAGTGCTGAATAGAAAAAATTGAGACATGGCTCATTGTAAAGCACTCCATGGGGAATAAAATATGTTAATGATGTCATAGGTGCCTCCATTATGACGGCATAATTCGACTTGTACAAAACTTCATCCGATCAAGATGAAATTTCTTGAGCATAATCGTGGAATAAATTAGTTTAGAAAACAAACAATGACGTCATCGGTCACGTGGTTCGGCCGCCATCTTGGAAAAACCGAAAAACGCTGCAAAATGGCCGATAAAAAAGTACCTTCCGGCAAGTCCTCGGTCTGATCTTTTTGTCCGCACAGAATAAATATGATTTTCTCTACAAATGTTGGTCTGATTGACAGGAAATTTTCACCACAGGTGCAACTCCACCTGTATTTTTTAAATGATAATTATGACGTCATAGGTCACGTGGTTCGGCCGCCATCTTGGAAAAACCGAAAAACTTTGCACCTCCATATCTCTGAAAGTGTTGAATAGAAAAAATTGAGACGTGGCTCATTGAAAAGAACTCTCCATGGGGAATAAAATATGTTAATGTTGTCATTGGTCACGTGGTTCGGCCGCCAATATTTGTCCTAAATGGTGGATAAAAAAGTAAATTCCGGCAAGTCCTCGGTCTCTGACCGATTTTTCATCTGTCTGTCTGTCTGTCTGTGCACAGCACGACGTCTACACCGTTGCACATAGAAACACCAAACTTAACACACATATTTGGCTTGCCCTGGAATAGAATGTGCCCAATTTTTAACTGTCGGCCTGAGGCCTCCATTATGATGTCATAATTCGACGAGTACAAAACTTCATCCAATCAAGATGCAATTTCTTGAGACATGACGGCATAAACTGATAGACAAAAAAATAATGATGACGTCATCAGTCACGTAGTTCGACCGCCATCTTGGAAAAACCGAAAAACTTTGCACCTCTATATCTCCGAAAGTGCTGAATAGAAAAATTGAGACATGGCTCATTGTAAAGAACTCTTCATAGGGAATAAAATATGTTAATGATGATGTCATTGGTGCCTCCATTATGACGTCATAATTCGACAAGTACAAAACTTCATCCGATCAAGATGAAATTTCTTGAGCATAATCGTGGAATAAATTAGTTTAGAAAACAAATAATAATGACCTCATCGGTCACGTGGTTCGGCCGCCATCTTGGAAAAACCGAAAACCTTGCTCCAAAATGGCCGATAAAAAAGTACCTTCCGGCAAGTCCTCGGTCTCTGATCTGTTTATTTGTTTGTCCGCACAGAATAAATATGATTTTCTCTGCAAACGTTGGTCTGATTGACAGGAAATTTTCACCATAGGTGCAACTCCACCTGTGTAATTTTTTCATGATAATTATGACGTCATAGGTCGCGTGGTTCGGCCGCCATCTTGGAAAAATCGAAAAATTTGCACCTCTATATCTCAGAAAGCCCTGAATAGAAAAAATTGAGACATGGCTCATTGTAAAGAACTCTCCATGGGGAATAAAATATGTTAATGGTGATGTCATAAGTGCCTCCATTATGACGTCATAATTCGACAAGTACAAAACTTCATCCTGTCAAGATGAAATTTATTGAGCGCCACGTCAAAGATGGCTGCCGGGACACTTCAAATGGGCTGCACTCGTGCCAAAGGATTTACATGATGAACTGCCCTGGTTTATTATAAGACTTCCGGCTCGAAAAGGCGCAGTGGAAGTTGTCATGGGAAGATCGATTAAAACTGAAACGACGGCCATTTGCTGCATTGTTTCCATGGAGATTAATACTTGGTTAAGCGGTTGCGAGCGCTCCATTCCATTGGAGTCTTTGCTTAAGCGATTCGAATTGAAGCGAGCCGCTTGCTTCGGGAACTCACCTCTGATTTGTGTTTCTTGAACATCTTTATGAGTTAAATGATAATAACTAGAACGCCACTCAGTAGAGCACATACTCCCGCCGTGGGTCAAGTTGCAATCGTACGATTTCACAAAAGTTTGAGGGAGTAGTTCAGTGACAACACAAGTCAAGACAACACAAGGCAGACACTGCATATAATATATATTGTTGCGGATCTCAGCGCCGGCCTTTCCCCTAACCAAGGGGGGATTAGTCCCCTTGTCTTTTACTAGCCGACGGGACCCGGGACCGATGACGTCCTTCCCGGACAGCGTTAGGGAGGGTTTTAGGACTAGGGATTCGCTATTACCTAAGTACTAACGCCGCCCAGAAACGAGGAAATAAGCCCCGCCCGAATCACGGGTGTTACGGGAAACACCGAATGGTAGCGACCCGTGACCCGAGCCGTTAGCAATGACTAACCCGATCCAAGCGGTTCATAATCGTGCCACGCTTACCCAATGATGGAAATGACTGAATCGGTCGAATTTGGAAGAAAGGAATAACACGATTTATTTACACTTTGTACAACGAGAAGAAAAAGAATACACAGTGCAGCCTTAAGTACAGTCTTAACCTATCCCTGGACAAACGGGCCCATCACACTCAGACACACTCACACAGGGTTGCAGACGAACAGGTCGATGGTCCAGGGATGCGTCCAGGCAGCTCGCTCTCCGGACCCCAACTCGCACTGCGAAGCAGATGAACAGCCGGCAGCGGCCAGGAGCTCTCCGCGTGTCGTTTGGCGTGCACGGGATTATCATAGAGCGAATCGGTAGGGCTGGGCTTTGGCGGTTACACTCGCAGCTCAGCCGCGTACGTAATAAGCGAACAGTTCCGATAACCGCGAACCATGCGCTCCTCCCTTCTCAACTGCCAACTTGCATGCGAGTCCTTCCATTGCCTCTTGATACCAGCGCTTGGCTCCCGTCCTCATAAAGTCCTTTGTATGCAAGTTCTCTCCAATAAGTCCTCCAACACCGTGCATCCCTGTCTCATCTGAGGTGAGGACCTCGCGCCAAGGGTTTTATTGCCACGCCCTTGGAATCCTCTCAATCTCACCAGACGTTGCTTGCCACGCCCTGTCACCCCATGCCCACCGAGCTCTGGTTGGCTGTTGCCCTTACCGTCACTGCCTTTGACGTGCTGCTTGACGCGGCCACACCTCGACCACACGCTCCTCCCTCTTTCCAGGCCTACCTCATGTCATTTGACTAGTTTCGAGTGAAACCAAGGGCAGCGAACGCTGCTGGCAGCCAAAGCGTAACAAACTGCTGCGGGTGGCCCAAAGCGTAACAAATTGAGGGATGCCAAATGGGGATCGAGTTTGCCCATGATGGAAATTGAAGGGCGGCCACAAAATGAAAGGACCTAAGCTTATTATTTCTTTACACAACGCAGATGTCACTAGGGAAATGGCCTACTCTTACACATACGATGACATTGTGGCGGACACAAAAGCCCACTGGCGTGGTGACATCATTCCGCGCACCAAGTGGGCGGTGGCCACGCCCGAGGGGTAGGCGTGGCCTCATGATATACACCGGGCGCGCAGCCCGGAGCGCGCCAGTGTTACAGTGAGCTCCTGAAATAAAGACGCTTATAAGTTACCGCTTGGCCGCTTCCTCCTTGCTCGCAAGCAGCGCGCGTAACGCCGCGCTTTATTGGTGACCCCCTCAACGTTGGATCTGCCGGAGCGATCCTTCCACACGCGACGCCATTGCCATGGCCAACTTCATCAAACTTCCCGAATTTTGGGAGGCTCAGGCCGAAGTCTGGTTCGTCCAGGCCGAAGCCCAATTTCAGCTTCGGCGCCTCACCGGCGATGACACGCGCTATTGCCACATCGTCGCCTCCCTCGGGCCCGGCACGGCCGCTCGAGTTGTGTCCGTCCTTCACCACCCACAGGACGGCCACAAGTACGAGGCACTCAAGCGGCTACTCCTAGCCACGTTCGGCCTCACGGACGACGCACGGGCCGACCGCCTACTGGATCTCCCCGAGCTCGGTGAGACGCGCCCGTCGGTCCGAATGGACCATATGCTGTCACTGATGGGCGACGAAGCCCCCGGTTCTCTATTCCGGGCGCTTTTCCATCGCCAATTTCCAGCGCAGGTTCGCCTCGCGTTGGCCGGGACCGGGCTAACGGAACCCCGAGCATTGGCAGCCGAGGCGGACAAGTACTTCGCCGCTTTGGACACGCGGGCGAGAGTCGGCGTGACCGTCACGGCCCTCGTGGCTGATGCTGCTGATGCTGCTGCTGATCCACAGCATCAGCTTATACAGCATACGCAGCATGCTGATACGCACCTCGTGACTGCCGCCACGCCCCGCCCACCGCCGCGGCGAAAACCGCCACCGCGGCGAAAACCGCCACCGCGGGGAAACCCGCCAACTCCACCAGCCTGGCGGAGCCAGCCGCGCTCCTCCAGCTCCACCACCTGGTGCTGGTTCCACGCCAAGTTCGGCCACGAAGCTCGGCAGTGTCATCCGCCATGCTCCTTCAACAGGTCGGGAAACGCCCGGGCCGGCGCTCAATAGTGGCGATGAGCGCCGGCCGTTCGAGCAGCCTGCTGTTCATAACTGACACCTTCTCCAGGCGCCGTTACCTGTGCGACACGGGAGCGCAGGTGAGTGTCGTTCCCGCCGGCACGTCAGACAAGCACGCCGCGGGTGGGGGCCCCGCGCTGCTTGCCGCGAACGGGACGCCCATCCGTACGTACGGAAAACGCTGCCTCTCTCTGCGGTTCGGAGGGCAGGTTTTCCGATGGACGTTCGTCACCGCCGACGTGCCCATGGCACTGCTTGGCGCGGACTTCCTGTGCGCTAATGGGCTCCTGGTCGACGTCAAGCGCAGACATCTTGTCCAGGCCGAGACGTTCAGCTCGCTCGCTTGTGCGTTGCCCAGCTCGGCGAGCAGCTCAACGAGCGGCTTGCCAAGCGGCTTGCCGAACAGCTCGGTTCCGGCCACGTTGGTCTGTACGCTTCCGGCAGCGGACGCATTCACCCGCCTCCTCGCCGGCTTCCCGGCCCTCACGCGGCCCACCTTCTCGGCGGGGGCCGTCAAGCACGGGGTGGCCCATCACATCCCCACCGTCGGGCCACCGGTCTACGCCCGGGCACGCCGCCTCGAGCCGACGAAGCTGGCGGTGGCAAAAGCGGCGTTCGCTACCCTGGAGCGACTCGGCATCGTTCGGCACTCAGAGAGCGCTTGGGCGTCGCCGCTGCACATCGTGCCGAAGCCCGGCGGGGGATGGCGACCGTGCGGGGACTATCGCCGTCTCAATGACGCCACGACTCCCGACCGCTACCCCGTCCCCCACATTCAGGACATTTCCACCCGTTTGGCGGGCATGTCCTTCTTCTCGAAGGTGGACCTCATACGCGGCTACCATCAGGTCCCCGTCAGGCCGGAGGACGTCCCGAAGACGGCGGTCATCACGCCATTCCGACTCTTCGAGTTCCTGCGCATGCCCTTCGGTCTGAAGAATGCGGCTCAGGCGTTCCAGCGACTGATGGACAGCGTCCTGCGCGACTTGGATTTTGTCTACGTCTACCTGGACGATATCCTCGTCACCAGCGTGTCCCGCGAAGAGCACCTACGCCACCTCCGCACGCTCTTCGAACGCCTGGGCCAGCATGGCCTGATTGTGAACCCCGCAAAGTGCCGGTTCGGCGCCGCCATAATCGATTTTCTGGGGCACCATGTCACCAGGCACGGAGCCGTCCCCCTGCCGGCCAAGGTGGAGGCGGTGAAGGGGTTTCCGCGCCCCCGCACGATCAGAGGGCTGCAGGAGTTCCTGGGCATGGTGAACTTTTACCATCGGTTCCTGCCCCGTATCGCCCAGCTCCTGCGCCCCCTGCACGAAGCTCTCCGAGGTAAGCCGGGCAAAGGCGACGTTACCTGGACCGAGCAGATGGACACGGCGTTCACGGGCGCGAAGCTCGCCTTGGCTAACGCCACCATGCTCGCGCACCCGGCGCCCGATGCACCGATCGCCCTCACCACCGATGCCTCGGACTACGCGGTGGGCGCGGTGCACGAGCAATGGGTGCGTGGAGCTTGGCAACCGCTGGCGTTCTTTAGCCGGCAGCTTCGCCCGCCCGAACGCCGTTACAGTACCTTCGACCGCGAGTTGCTCGGGCTTCACTTGGCGGTCAGGCACTTCCGCCATCTGCTCGAGGGCCGTGCGTTCACTGCCTTCGTCGACCACAAGCCGCTGATCTTCGCGATGGGCAAGGTCACCGAGCCGTGGTCGGCCCGGCAGCAGCGTCACCTCTCGGCCGTGTCCGAGTACACGACGGACATCCAGCACGTCGCGGGGAAGGACAACCCGGTGGCGGATTGCCTTTCCCGGGCCGTCGCCCACGCAGTCCACCTCGGCATCGCCTATGCCCGGATGGCAGCGGACCAGGCCGCTGACCCCGACGTCCAGGCCTTGCGGACCGCCGTCACGGGCCTCCGCGTCACCGAGGTGCCGTTCGACGGCGCGGGCGCGGCCCTCTTGTGCGACGTCTCCCTCGGGCGTCCTCGCCCCATCGTGCCCACGGGCTGGCAGCGCCAGGTGTTTGACGCCATCCACGGCCTGTCCCACCCGGGCGCGAGGGCCTCCCAAAGGCTGATCGCCGACAAGTTCGTCTGGCATGGCCTCCGGAAGGCCGTCCGCGGCTGGGCCAGGACGTGCCTCGCGTGCCAGCGCGCCAAGGTGCACCGGCATACCCAGGCCCCGTTGGCCCCGTTCACGGTGCCAGAACGCCGGTTTGACCACGTCCACGTGGACCTGGTGGGACCTCTGCCCCCCTCACGGGGTTTCACCTACGTCCTCACCATGGTGGACCGCACCACCCGGTGGCCGGAGGCCGTGCCCTTGGCGTCGACAACGGCGGCCGATGTCGCGCAGGCTTTCATCGCCACCTGGGTCGCCCGGTTCGGCGCCCCCTCAGACATCTCGTCCGACCGCGGCCCCCAGTTCACCTCGGAGCTCTGGGGGGTGGTCGCGCAGTGGCTCGGGGTCCGGCTGCACCGAACCACGGCCTACCACCCCCAGGCTAACGGCCTGTGTGAGCGATTTCACCGCTCATTGAAGGCCGCACTCCGGGCCACCCTCCGCGACGGCGGCTGGGTCGACAGGCTCCCCTGGGTCCTGCTGGGCCTCCGGACGGCGCCCAAGGAGGACCTGCGCGCATCCGCGGCGGAGTTGGTCTTCGGGCAACCGCTGCGGGTGCCGGGCGAGTTCCTCCCCGACTCCACGGCACCATGGTCCGCGGCACAGCAGCGCTCCGCTCTGCAAGAGACCGCCCAGAGGTTTGCCCCGGTGCCAACGGCATGCCACGGGCACCCACCGACGCACGTCGCCCCGGAGCTTCGCACGGCGGAGTACGTCTTCGTCCGTCATGATGCCCACCGGACACCACTGCGGCCCCCGTACGATGGGCCTTTCCGCGTGCTGGAGACCGGGGCGAAGCACTTCAGCCTGGACATCGGCGGTACTCCTGACCGCGTTTCGGTGGACCGCCTCAAGCCGGCCCACCTCGACGTGGACCATCCACCGCCAGTGGCCCGACCCCCACGTCGGGGCCGCCCCCCTGCGGACGGACCCCCGGCACCGCCCAGCCCCGCCGCCACGCCGCCCCCCGGTCCTGCACCCATCCCAGGGGCAGCCAGGGGCATCCCACCTGGCATCCCTGCACCCCGGACGCCGCCGATCGCCAGGGGGCGCTTCGGCCGGGTCATTCGTCTGCCCCGCAAACTGGCCCTCCAGGTGCGTGGGAATTCTGGGGGGGGCGCGTGTGGCGGACACAAAAGCCCACTGGCGTGGTGACATCATTCCGCGCACCAAGTGGGCGGTGGCCATGCCCGAGGGGTAGGCGTGGCCTCATGATATACACCGGGCGCGCAGCCCGGAACGCGCCAGTGTTACAGTGAGCTCCTGAAATAAAGACGCTTATAAGTTACCGCTTGTCCGCTTCCTCCTTGCTCGCAAGCAGCGCGCGTAACGCCGCGCTTTAACATAACCAATTCGAGCCTCGATTCAGTATACAAAAAATTCTAATGGGCCTACGTGTTGCTTGTGGACTAACTATGGGGGGCAAACCTTTAACCTTTAATGATGTTATATGTGCCATTCTCAAAACCTCAACAATATATATATATATATATATATATATATATATATATATATATATATATATATATATATATATATATATATATATATATATATATATATATCTATATATATAAAGTAGAGTTGGCCTCTATCTATGATCTCTAAGATCTCGAGAACCCGTGGACGGATTTGCGAGCGGAAAGTACTGTTCGACTCGGGATGGTCCCAGGAATGTCACGGAGACATAAACATTTAAAAAATTTCGGGTTTTAAAATTAGCGTATTATTAGCACTAGCAGAAGAGAGAGGGATTCGAAGGGAGGGAGCGCAGCGCTTCTAGCGCTTCTGACTACAGCACACCTTCTATATATATAAAGTAGAGTTGGTCCTGATCTATGTATCTATGATCTCTAAGATCTCGAGAACCCGTGGACGGATTTGCGAGCGGAAAGTACTGTTCGACTCGGGATGGTCCCAGGAATGTCACGGAGACATAAACATTTAAAAAATTTCGGGTTTTAAAATTAGCGTATTATTAGCACTAGCAGAAGAGAGAGGGATTCGAAGGGAGGGAGCGCAGCGCTTCTAGCGCTTCTGACTACAGCACACCTTAAAATTAAAAAAACTTCGGGTTTTAAAATTAGTGTGTTACGCGTAATTAGCGCTAGCAGAAGAGGGAGGGAATCTAAGGGAGGGAGTGCAGTGCTCCCTCCAGCGCTTCTGTTAGCGTAATTAGCGTATTTCGGAACGTTAATTTTTCAACTTCATTATTCGGAATCAGTACGTCCCAGAGAACCTTCGTAACGTTAATTTTTCAACTTCATCCGATTGACATGGGACCAACGGCATGTGACAAAGAGTGAAACATACAGGCTACATTTATTTGACGACAATGAGTTCCGACTTCCGACCTCGGTGGGATGACAGGCTGAGTCAACCCCCCTGGTGTGAAGGGGGAGGAGGAGGGGAGGGGGAAGAGAAGGGGAGGGGAACGAGGGGGAAGGGGATGGGAGGGGGGGAGGGGGAGGGGGAAGGGGAGAGGGGGGAGGGGGAAGGGGGAGGGGGGGGAGGGGAAAGGGGGGGGGGAGGGGGAGGGGAGGGGCCCTTCTTCCCCTGGGCACCCCCGCACCCTTCCCTCCCCCCCTTCCCCTCCCCCCTCCCCCCCCTTCCCCCTCCCCCCCCCCATTCCCCTCCCCTCCTCTTCCCCCTCCCCTCCTCCTCCCCCGCTTCCCCCTCCCCCCTCCCCCCCCGTTCCCCTCCCCTCCTCTTCCCCCTCCCCTCCTCCTCCCACTCCCGTGCAAAGCCGGGTACCTCTGCTAGTATATATATATATATATATATATATATATATATATATTGAAGGAGCTGGGGCTCCCACGTCGATCGGAAGAATGGACGCGACAAAAAGCTGGAATTCATCTGAGTTGCTTTATTGAAATCAAACACTCAGGCACACTGAAAACCCGTTTATCGGTCAGCAATATATATCTATTAACCCAGGGGGTTTGCCCAGGCCCGGCGCCAGGGGGCGTGGCCCAGCGTCCCGACCGAGGCCTGGCAAGTTGAGCGCGGGCCTGCCCGGGCGTCCTGGACGAGCCCGGCATGGTGATCGCTCCGCGTCCTTGATAGGTGCAAGTCGATTGTGAACACCCAGCGGCAGCCGCTACACACGTCCCCCCAGAATCGACTTGCACCGGCAGGGTCAATTTGAGGGGGGTCCTGATGACCCTGCCGAAGCGACCCCTGGCGGGTCGTGGGAGGGGGTCCGGTGAGGTGGTGGGCGGTCGAGTGGGGGGCACCGTGGACGGGGGGCGGCCTCGCCGCGGCGGAAGGGCCACCCGTGGTGGGTGGTCGACGTCCACGTGCGCCGGCTTGAGGCGGTCCACTGCAATCCGGTCCGACCTGCCGCCGATGTCGATGACGAACGACTTGTCGTCCCGTCGCAGCACCCGGAAGGGCCCGTCGTACGGCGGCTGGAGTGGCCACCGATGTGCGTCGTGACGCACAAAAACATACTCCGCTGTGCGGAGTGCTGGGGGGACGTAGGACTGGGGGTCACCGTGGTGGGATGTTGGCACGGGGGCAAACCGTCGGGCGGCCTCCTGGAGGTCCAAGCGCTGGTGAGCTGCGGACCAGGGACTGGTAGCGTCGGGCACGAATTCGCCCGGGACGCGTAGCACCTGGCCATAGACCAGCTCGGCGGTGGATGCCTGGAGGTCCTCCTTGGGGGCCGTGCGAAGGCCCAAAAGGACCCACGGCAGCCGGTCGGCCCAACCGCCGTCTTGAAGGCCGGCCATGAGCGCGGCCTTCATGGAGCGGTGGAATCGCTCGCACAACCCGTTTGCTTGGGGGTGGTAGGCCGTAGTACGGTGGAGCTTGACCCCCAGGTTGCGGGCGACCGCGCCCCACAGCTCGGAGGTGAACTGTGGTCCGCGGTCTGACGAGATGTCCGCCGGTGCGCCGAAGCGGGCGACCCAGGTGGCGATGAAAGCCTGCGCCACGTCGGCGGTGGTGGTGGAGACGAGGGGAACGGCCTCCGGCCACCTGGTGGTCCTGTCCACCATGGTGAGCAGGTGTGTGAACCCCCGTGACGGGGGGAGGGGGCCCACCAGATCCACGTTGACGTGGTCGAAACGTCGTTCGGGCACGGTGAAAGGTGCCAGCGGGGCCTGGGTGTGTCGGTGGACCTTGGCCCGTTGGCAGGCCGTGCAGGTGCTGGTCCAATCGCGGACGTCCCGACGAAGGCCGTGCCAGACGAAACGCGCCGACACCAGCTTCTGGGAAGCTTTCCGGCCCGGGTGGGAAAGGCCGTGGAGGGAGGCGAAGATGCGGCGTTGCCAGGTGACGGGCACGATGGGGCGAGGCTGGCCTTGGGAGACGTCGCAGAGCAGGACAGTGTCCGCGCAGGGGATGTCGGCCAGGCGGAGGCCCGTGTCCGCCGCCCGGAGGGCTTGCACCGTGGTGTCGGTGGTTTGGTCCGCCGCCATAAGCGCAAAATCCACGCCCAGGTGGACCGCGTTCGCGCTGGCCCGGGAAAGACAGTCGGCCACGGCGTTGTTTTTGCCGGCGACGTGCCGGATGTCCGTGGTAAACTCCGACACGGCGGAGAGGTGGCGCTGTTGGCAGGCCGACCATGGCTCCGTGACCTTGGCCATGGCGTAAACCAACGGCTTGTGGTCGACGAACGCCGTGAAAGGTCGGCCCTCCAGGAGGTGGCGGAAATGGCGGACGGCCAGGTGTAGACCGAGGAGCTCCCGGTCAAACGTGCTGTATTTGAGCTCGTTCGGCCGGAGCTGCCGGCTGAAAAAAGCGAGTGGCTGCCAAACCCCGTTCACCCATTGCTCATGTACGGCGCCCACCGCGTAGTCGGAGGCATCCGTGGTGAGGGCGATGGGAGCGTTGAGCACCGGGTGAGCGAGCAGTGTTGCGTCGGCGAGGGCCCGCTTTGAGCGTTGGAAGGCCGCATCCATTGCTGCGGACCAGGCGATGTCGTGCTTGGCCGGCTTGCCCCGGAGGGCTTCGTAGAGGGGCCGCATGAGTTGAGCAGCGCGGGGCACGAAGCGGTGATAAAAATTCACCATTCCCAGGAATTCCTGCAGGGCCTTTATGGTGCGGGGACACGGGAACGTGGTGATGGCCTCGACCTTGGTTGGCAGCGGCACGGCCCCGTTCTTGGTGATGTGGTGGCCCAAAAAATCAACGGCCGTCGTGCCGAAGTGGCATTTGGCCGGGTTGACGATGAGGCCGTGCTCGCTGAGGCGCCCGAACAATGTTCGGAGGTGGAGGAGGTGCTCGGCCCGGGACGTGCTGGCGACGAGGATGTCGTCCAGGTAAACGAAAAGGAACGGCAGGTCACGCAGCACGCCGTCCATCAAGCGCTGGAACGCCTGAGCCGCGTTCTTGAGACCAAACGGCATCCGCAAGAATTCGAATAAGCCGAACGGCGTGATGACTGCCGTTTTAGGGACGTCGGCCGCCCTGACAGGTACCTGGTGATATCCCCGTATGAGATCAATTTTCGAAAAAATGACCCGTCCCGCCAGACGGGCGGAGAAGTCTTGGATATGCGGGATCGGGTACCTGTCGGGGGTGGTAGCGTCATTGAGACGGCGGTAGTCGCCACACGGGCGCCATCCACCCCCCGGCTTTGGCACGATGTGCAGTGGCGAGGCCCACGCGCTATCGGAGCGCCGCACGATGCCGAGGTGCTCCAACGCGTCGAATTCGGCCTTCGCTACGGCGAGCTTGGCTGGGTCGAGGCGGTGGGCCCTGGCATAGACCGGCGGGCCCGTGGTTGGTATGTGGTGCTCGATCCCATGCCGTACTGCGACGGCCGAAAACGTCGGCCGCGTGAGGGCCGGGAACTCCGTGAGCAGGCGAGCAAACTCGTTCGCCGCCGGGACGGTGCATGCCAGCTCGGTCGGCGCGGAGCTGCTCAATGTGCATACCAGGGAGCTGAAGGTTTCAGCGTTGATTAAACGACGCCGTTGGACGTCCACCAGCAGTCCGTGTGCGCAGAGGAAGTCGGCGCCTAGCAGAGCCATGGGCACGTTGGCGGTTACAAACGTCCAAGCAAAGCGTTGGCCGCCGAAGCAGAGGGTGACGTTGCACGGGCCGAAGGTGCGGATAGTCGATCCGTTGGCCGCAACCAAGGAGGGGCCGCAAACCGCGGATTGCCTGTCCTGGTCAGAGGCGGGTATGACGCTCAGTTGGGCGCCGGTGTCGCACAGGAAGCGCCGTCCGGACGCTTTATCCGTGATGAACAGTAAGTTGCCCGTGTGGCCGGCGCTCATGGCTGGTAATGAACGCCGGCCCGGCCGTTTCCCGGCCTGCCGAAGGTGCACGGGGGTCGGCATGTCCGGGCCTTTTGTCCGAACCTGGCATGATAGTAACACCACGCTTGGTCGGGTGGAGGCCTCGGTCGTCGTGCTGGAGGTGGTCGGCACGGTCGAGCGGCCGCTAATTGCGTCGGCAGTTCGGCCGTCGACCGTGCCGGGTGCTCGGGCGCCATGGTTGTTGCGTCGGACGGCGGTGGGTCCCATGTCGCCGCTGCGATGCGCCGTCCTGCGGCGGAGATCTTGTCGGCTTCTCTGGCAAGGGCCCGGGGATCTGTGATCGTCGTGCTTGCCAGGGCGAGGCGTACCGGGTTAGGCAGCTGACGGAGGAACAGCTCCCGGAACAGGAATGCCGGAGAGTGCTCGCCGAGCAGTGAAAGCATGTAGTCCATTCGCTCGGAAGGGCGCGTGTCGCCGAGCTCAGGCAGTTCGAGCAGGCGCCGTGCGCGTTCCGCCGATGGGAGGGCGAAAGCATCGAGGAGAAGCTTCTTAATCGCGCCGTATTTGTCAGCGGCTGGCGGGCTTTCGAGGAGGCTCAGGGCGCGGGCCGCGGTAGCCGACCCGAGCGCAGCTACCACATGGTGGAAGCGGGTGTCGTCGACCGTGATGCCTCGCAGGGCGAACAGGGACTCCGCCTGTGCGAACCAAACCGCCGCGTGAGCCTCCCAGAAGGTAGGCAGTTTAAGGGCGACTGCCGTGTCCATGTCGATAGGTCACCAATGAAGGAGCTGGGGCTCCCACGTCGATCGGAAGAATGGACGCGACAAAAAGCTGGAATTCATCTGAGTTGCTTTATTGAAATCAAACACTCAGGCACACTGAAAACCCGTTTATCGGTCAGCAATATATATCTATTAACCCAGGGGGTTTGCCCAGGCCCGGCGCCAGGGGGCGTGGCCCAGCGTCCTGGCTGCGGCCTGGCAAGTTGAGGGCGAGCCTGCCCGGGCATGCCCGGGCATGCCCGGGCGTCCCGACCGAGGCCTGGCAAGTTGAGCGCGGGCCTGCCCGGGCGTCCTGGACGAGCCCGGCATGGTGATCGCTCCGCGTCCTTGATAGGTGCAAGTCGATTGTGAACACCCAGCGGCAGCCGCTACAATATATATATATATATATATATATATATATATATATATATATATATATATATATATATATATATATATATAATATATAGAAGATAATGTAAAAAAACAAAAAAAACAAAGCAATTTCACTTACATTTTCGGATTCAGCGTTCAATTCTATGTAAGTGACTGTATTTTGAGGCATGTGTGACTTCAAATAAAATTGTAAGCCAGGAAAAACGTTCGTTTCATTCCTTAGGGATACAACATGTAAAACTGGCCCAAACGTTAAAACAAAACTCGCTCATTTTAAGTCGTACAAGCTAATGCGACCACTCATTCTTCTGGGAGGAATCCCGTGCACATGCTTGTCACACTTATGGCACCTGTCTTTATAAGTTCAGCAAATACTGACACCGCGATTGACATTCGCTGAGGTAAATGTTGATATCTTTTCTGAGGTAAAAAAAAACAAAACAAAAAAAACAGTTTTAAAGCATTATACGTATCAAACGATATATTTTATGAAACGTGGAAACCGAATACACACTTTGGTGGTTTTATAATGACAGAATGTCTTTTTTAGAAAAAAAAAAAAGAACCTTGAAGACGGCGCTGCTAAAAAAAAAATACACCGCTCTAACGCATAACCACAAGTTTAAACTACATTTACAACAAATATGAAAACTATTTTCATATCACAATGTTAAATATAGAATATATGGAAGATAATGTTAAAAAAAAATGAGCCCTATCTTCCAACGGTAAAAAATCCTTCAAAAAATTACTGGATCCGGAATAATATCCTGAGCTTCACCAAAAACTAGTCAATTCTTCCTTATCCCAAGGGCAATCATCCCACCAACTTTCATCCAAATCCGTTCAGAACCTTTCCAGATATCTTGTTCACAAACACACGAACACACATACACACACACACACGGACGGACACGATCGAATGCATTACTCCCTGGCGGGAGTAATAATAAAAACAACTCGTTCACAGAGATAATGTCATCATTCCACAAATCCCATTCAAATTCCCATTTAAATTTTAACATGACGTCATCATTCCGCAAATCCCATTCAAATTCCCATTTAAATTTTATCAAATAAATCATGAAAAGAGACAAAGATTCCCACTCTGAGGACATTGAGGGACGTGAAGCCGGTTGTCTCGTCTGCTTGAAGTTGTACACATGAAAATCCCCTGAAAAGGAGAAGGTCATTGTGTTCTGGTGCCCTTTCCTGGAGATGTTGAACTGATCCAGATGCTAAGTTTGAAGGTGCGTGGTTCGAATTGGCTCCGACATTGAACATCAGGTAATTGATGAGGCACAGATGTGTTGGTCCAAATGTCCACCTGTGCGGGTTTTCTTGAACATTTCGATGATTAAAGATTTCTATAAAACACACAAATGGAGTGACGTGGAAACATGGATAATTATATCTGTTTTTGTCAATTTCATTGCTTCATTTATTCCTTGGAGTGAAATAAATTATAATTTTAGGTGAGGGTAAAGGTGTGTACCGGGTGTGACGTCAGAGGAGCAGGTGTTTGTGTTTATTGTATAAAAAGGTGAGTCTGGTGTGAAATTCATTCGTTTCGTCATTCACTTGTCTGTGCCGTGGTGCAGGTTGGTTACCTGGGCATCTTTGGTTCCCCCCTTACTGGTCCAGGTGATCTCGCTCGTTTCTTCATTGAGTCGTTTCTTGCTTTGAACAAAATGGCAGTTGAGGTTCAGACCGTCGGTACCAAGGTGAGTTATTTGGTTCTTCAGGTGAACATGGCGGATCGAGTTCCAGATGAATCGGTTTAGCGGGGAGAACCGGGAAATCAGTCGGGGAGTTAAACATGATTCGTTAAAGTTTTTTAAACGCTTTTATGGCTGGGCGAACTGAGGGATCGGTCTTTGGTTTGGCGGGTTCGTGCTCGGGGCTGGGCGGGGGTGTTCGCGGGGGTGGCTGGGTGAGAATCCCTAAATTCCTTTTAAATTCCTCAATGTTTGAATCCGAATCCTTTTTCATGTGATCCCGAATTTAATTTGTATTGCAGAGCTTTGTAATATGTCCGACCAATGTTTGGCTGAGACTTGGGTTTATTAACTCGTAAATGCTCGTGATTAAAAAAATACCACATTGAAGAACAAAATAGCAAGTAAACGAAAAAAACATGTTTTAGGGCGACACTTATTTAAAATGAATTAAATTTTTAACCTATTTAAAAAATATATATATTTTTTTTATTTCGAATTTTTACTTTCGCAAAAGCGGAAGGTTATGTTTTGATCGCTGTGTATTTATTTGTATGTCTGTGTGTGTGTGTGTGTGTATGTTATTCGCATAACTCAAAAAGTATTCAACCGAATTGCATGAAATTTGGTGGGATGATTGGTTATTATACGGGACACATTTGATTAGATTTTGGGAGCAATCGGGTCAAAGGTCAAGGTCAAGGTCATGAAAAGGTCAAAATCGTATTTTTACCATAGCGCGGTCAATTTTTATCCAATTGGCATGCAACTAATGCCAAAATGTTCAGAATTCAATGCCCGATCTTGTGATATACGACATGACCCAGTGAAGACATTACCCTTGTTAGCGGTTGGGGGTCAAAGGTCAGGGGGGTCACGACCTTGCAAAATGTGCGTTTTTTGTCATAACTCGGTCAATTCTTATCCGATTTGCATGAAATCAGCACCAAACTGTTCACTGTTCTGTTCCCTACACTCCCATGCCAAGTACAGAACAGTAGCTGCGGCGAAGGTATGCGCTCTACCGAGTGCCCGTTCTAGTTTATATTAAATTTTGATAGATGAAATTGTACCGGAAAAGAGGACCGTGGGCCAAATTTCAGCTCTCGGACGTGTGGAACCTAGAAAACGAACGGCTCAAATTTTAAACGGGACAAACAAAGTTCAGATAAAGTTAAAAGTATAAAAATAAACCCACTTTATTCATGTGCTGGTTGAGACAACTGAAAATGGGTGCATATCTTTACATGATACTCACACCTGAGGAAGAATAAATAAACTGGTTGAGGCAGCGATTTTGTGCTTATACACCGCCTCTGTTATTTATTTATTTTCCTGAGGAATGTTTAATTTTTCAAAGTGGAACAGAGCGCATTAGCCGATTTGTGAATGAATCTGACGTAACGATATTGTGTTTTAAGTAACTCTGCGTTGCTGAGGTGTAAAAACACAAACGAATCGATCGTTCATTTCTAAACCAGGATTGACGAGGTTAGTTTGTGGATTTGATAGTTGACTCCCAGCCTCATCCGCTCTGAGAATCTCAATCTGTAAAACCCAAAAAGTTTCAGAATGTGAGATGTCCTCATTGTTTTAACTCTTCTTGTCCGCAGAATGTATTTCAGAGATTGTCTTCACTGCCGTTGTTCAGTTCTGCTGCGGATGAGTTGGTTCAGGCCTACAGGTGTGGGAAAGAGTCGAGGCCTGTTCTTCTCTCTTTTGGTAATATGGTAGAACAGGGTGTTACAGGGCTAGCTGTGATCACCTCCAGTGGGATCGAACCAATCGCCAGGATTCTTCATCCGCAGAGTGAGTGAATCTGTGCAGATCGGACGACATGGCTGACCTGTTTTTAATTTATTTTATGGAAAGTTATCCATTCTCGAGAAGCACGGACATTGTGTTGGATCGTTTTTTGAAATTGTCCACTTTGTGTAAATTATTTATCCGTTATCTTTGAGTTTCCATGAAATGTCTTTGATACAGTTAAGTTTGTCGACGAGCTCGCATGCCGGGGTCTGGATCTCGTGGAAGAGAAAGTACCGTTGTTGCACCAACCTGCCAACAAGGTATTGGGAATAGAGGAAGTGACTCCATGTTCCTGTCATGTAATTCCTTCAAATGGTCCAATGGAATTTGGTTGTGGAGATTCGTGGAACTGGAACTGTCTGCTTTGAACTGGGAAAACAAGGAAATCTTATTGTTTTTGAAGTAACTTAAGTTTTCCTTTGTTCAGTGATGGATATTTCCTTGTTTGCAGGTGCTTGGTGATGTGAAGAAGAATTTGCAAATTGCACAAAAACAAATGGGAGTCTTCCTGGATTGGTCCAAGTCCCAGGTCGGAGTGGGTATGGAGCGATCCAAGCAGGCCATGTTGGACGGTACGGACTCTACTGAAAACAAAGTTTGGACAGGTGGTTTTGTCAGGTGCAGACTCTATGCTTTCTCAAGTCGATGGATACCTGCCACGTGATCAGCCGGGTAAGTTGGTGCTGTGTGGACTTGATGTACTTGTGCAGAAAGTTTTGTACTTCTGCAGAAAGTAATACCTGTGCTTTCTGCAGAAGGTGAAAGTCCTGATGAAAAAGTTGTCATGCGAAGCGACTCGTCCCTTGACCTTTACCGTCGGCTCATTGCTGTGTCCAGCAAGGCCGGACGAGAGGTGTTCAAGAAGAGTTCCTCCGGGATCCAACGTGTTGCAGAGACCGGTCGTGCCGGTCTAACCAGTGTTCTCGAATCTTTCAATGCACTATGCGACTCCGTTGTGAAGAAGACTCCGGTGAACCAGGTGATCGATGCGGTGCACCAGGAACACGATTCAGGAACACCAGGAACATGCGGTGCACCTCCAGTGATGTCTGTAAACCCTCAACCGGTGCGGGGACCCTGGGCAAACCAAGCAAATGAGTGAATGTCCGCAGGTGATTTCTCATTTGCTAAATTTTTGTGCAGCTTCACATTGAATGCATTGGATTTGCTGGGTTTGTCACGTGATGGAAATAAAGTTCTTGAAGAAAGTGATTTTTGTTTTGTTTTGGGTCCTGAATTCATTCCCATCTTGGTTGTAATGTTGTCTAGGCGGTCTTCCATGTGGTCATTGTACCCGTTTCGGTTTGAGCTTGGAAAGGTTTGTCCTTACCTAACAAGGAATTCAGGTTTGTCTTTTAAAATTTTTATTCTCCCTCCAGTGTTATAGGTTTTGCTGATACCCACGGTCTTCCACAAACTTCTCCGGTATCGATTGGTCCTTGATGCGATGGATGTTGGCAGGTTTTCCTTTCTTGCCTCTGCTGTCACACAATAAATCTCCCACATTCAAAGTGGTCCAGACCTTTGTGGCAACTGTTACACGTTCGTTCCTCCATGATATTTGGGTTTGCGATGCTGTGGCACCTTTCGAAAAGAGAAGACCATTGCACGTATCCTTCTGAAAAATCCCCATGGGTGGGGGTAATGCTGGTTAGGGCAGGAATTTGTAATTTGACAAGGATTCCGATGATAACTTGCCGACCTTTCACGAAGGTCACCGTGGGATTTTTGAGGATCCACAAACTAATGCTGGTGATGTGACGCCTTGTTTACCGTACATCGGAGGGACGGCACACACATGGAATCACCTAGTCTGTAAAACACCGGGATGACAGTTTGCAGGATTCAAACCCAGGCTAGAAAAGCAATCGATTTTGTCCGATCGAGATAGACCCGATGAGAAAAGCAAAGGCAGCACCGAAACTGGCCGACGACCTATGGACAGACACAAACTACATCTTCTATAATGGATTTGTTGTACACCGCTCCTTTCCAATGCAATCTCCAGGCGGTGCATGACGTCATCGCCGGGCACCGAAGGGGGCTCGGCAATGACGCACACCAAGGGAGTACTCAGTTTTCACTCCGGTTGTTTGTTACTTGCCGGAAAAGATTCCTCCTTTTTTTCATCCTGTCATCCATTTCATCCATTTCATCCAAAGATTCCATCCTGTCAAGATTCCGGCAAGTATGTTGGTTGGTTGGTTTCTGTTTGCGCAGCACTACGTCTGCATCGTTGCACAAAGCATCGCCAAACTTTACACACATTTGTCTTGCCCTGGAATAGACTGGCCAATTTTTAACAATCTCGGACCAAGGCCTCCATTATGACGTCATAATTCGACAAGTACAAGACTTCATCCAATCAAGATGCAATTTCTTCAGCGACATGACGGCACAAACTGATAGAGGGAAAAAATGCTGTCATCGGTCACGTGGTTCGGCCACCATCTTGGAAAAACCAAAAAACTTTGCACCTCGATATCTCAAAGTGCTGAATAGAAAAAATTGAGACATGGCTCATTGTAAAGCACTCTCCATGGGGAATAAAATATGTTAATGATGTCATAGGTGCCTCCATTATGACGGCATAATTCGACTTGTACAAAACTTCATCCGATCAAGATAATTTCTTGAGCATAATCGTGGAATAAATTAGTTTAGAAAACAAATAATGACGTCATCGGTCACGTGGTTCGGCCGCCATCTTGGGAAAACCGAAAAACGCTGCAAAATGGCCGATAAAAAAGTACCTTCCGGCAAGTCCTCGGTCTGATCTTTTTGTCCGCACAGAATAAATATGATTTTCTCTACAAATGTTGGTCTGATTGACAGGAAATTTTCACCACAGGTGCAACTCCACCTGTATTTTTTAAATGATAATTATGACGTCATAGGTCACGTGGTTCGGCCGCCATCTTGGAAAAACCGAAAAACTTTGCACCTCCATATCTCTGAAAGTGTTGAATAGAAAAAATTGAGACGTGGCTCATTGAAAAGAACTCTCCATGGGGAATAAAATATGTTAATGTTGTCATTGGTCACGTGGTTCGGCCGCCAATATTTGTCCTAAATGGTGGATAAAAAAGTAAATTCCGGCAAGTCCTCGGTCTCTGACCGATTTTTCATCTGTCTGTCTTTCTGTCTGTGCACAGCACGACGTCTACACCGTTGCACATAGAAACACCAAACTTAACACACATATTTGTCTTGCCCTGGAATAGAATGTGCCCAATTTTTAACTGTCGGCCTGAGGCCTCCATTATGATGTCATAATTCGACAAGTACAAAACTTCATCCAATCAAGATGCAATTTCTTGAGACATGACGGCATAAACTGATGGACAAAAAAATAATGATGACGTCATCAGTCACGTAGTTCGACCGCCATCTTGGAAAAACCGAAAAACTTTGCACCTCTATATCTCCGAAAGTGCTGAATAGAAAAATTGAGACATGGCTCATTGTAAAGAACTCTTCATAGGGAATAAAATATGTTAATGATGATGCCATTGGTGCCTCCATTATGACGTCATAATTCGACAAGTACAAAACTTCATCCGATCAAGATGAAATTTCTTGAGCATAATCGTGGAATAAATTAGTTTAGAAAACAAATAATAATGACCTCATCGGTCACGCGGTTCGGCCGCCATCTTGGAAAAACCGAAAACCTTGCTCCAAAATGGCCGATAAAAAAGTACCTTCCGGCAAGTCCTCAGTCTCTGATCTGTTTATTTGTTTGTCCGCACAGAATAAATATGATTTTCTCTGCAAACGTTGGTCTGATTGACAGGAAATTTTCACCATAGGTGCAACTCCACCTGTGTAATTTTTTCATGATAATTATGACGTCATAGGTCGCGTGGTTCGGCCGCCATCTTGGAAAAATCGAAAAATTTGCACCTCTATATCTCAGAAAGCCCTGAATAGAAAAAATTGAGACATGGCTCATTGTAAAGAACTCTCCATGGGGAATAAAATATGTTAATGGTGATGTCATAAGTGCCTCCATTATGACGTCATAATTCGACAAGTACAAAACTTCATCCTGTCAAGATGAAATTTATTGAGCGCCACGTCAAAGATGGCTGCCGGGACACTTCAAATGGGCTGCAATCGTGCCAAAGGATTTACATGATGAACTGCCCTGGTTTATTATAAGACTTCCGGCTCGGAAAGGCGCAGTGGAAGTTGTCATGGGAAGATCGATTAAAACTGAAACGACGGCCATTTGCTGCATTGTTTCCATGGAGATTAATACTTGGTTAAGCGGTTGCGAGCGCTCCATTCCATTGGAGTCTTTGCTTAAGCGATTCGAATTGAAGCGAGCCGCTTGCTTCGGGAACTCACCTCTGATTTGTGTTTCTTGAACATCTTTATGAGTTAAATGATAATAACTAGAACGCCACTCAGTAGAGCACATACTCCCGCCGTGGGTCAAGTTGCAATCGTACGATTTCACAAAAGTTTGAGGGAGTAGTTCAGTGACAACACAAGTCAAGACAACACAAGGCAGACACTGCACATAATATATATTGTTGCGGATCTCAGCGCCGGCCTTTCCCCTCACCAAGGGGGGATTAGTCCCCTTGTCTTTTACTAGCCGACGGGACCCGGGACCGATGAGGTCCTTCCCGGACAGCGTTAGGGAGGGTTTTAGGACTAGGGATTCGCTATTACCTAAGTACTAACGCCGCCCAGAAACGAAGAAATAAGCCCCGCTCGAATCACGGGTGTTACGGGAAACACCGAACGGTAGCGACCCGTGACCCGAGCCGTTAGCAATGACTAACCCGATCCAAGCGGTTCATAATCGTGCCACGCTTACCCAATGATGGAAATGACTGAATCGGTCGAATTTGGAAGAAAGGAATAACACGATTTATTTACACTTTGTACAACGAGAAGAAAAAGAATACACAGTGCAGCCTTAAGTACAGTCTTAACCTATCCCTGGACAAACGGGCCCATCACACTCAGACACACTCACACAGGGTTGCAGACGAACAGGTCGATGGTCCAGGGATGCGTCCAGGCAGCTCGCTCTCCGGTCCCCAACTCGCACCGCGAAGCAGATGAAACAGCCGGCAGCGGCCAGGAGCTCTCCGCGTGTCGTTTGGCGCGCACGGGATTATCATAGAGCGAATCGGTAGGGCTGGGCTTTGGCGGTTACACTCGCAGCTCAGCCGCATACGTAATTAGCGAACAGTTCCGATAACCGCGAACCATGCGCTCCTCCCTTCTCAACTGCCAACTTGCATGCGAGTCCTTCCATTGCCTCTTGATACCAGCGCTTGGCGCCCGTCCTCATAAAGTCCTTTGTATGCAAGTTCTCTCCAATAAGTCCTCCAACACCGTGCATCCCTGTCTCATCTGAGGTGAGGACCTCGCGCCAAGGGTTTTATTGCCACGCCCTTGGAATCCTCTCAATCTCACCAGACGTTGCTTGCCACGCCCTATCACCCCATGCCCACCGAGCTCTGGTTGGCTGTTGCCCTTACCGTCACTGCCTTTGACGTGCTGCTTGACGCGGCCACACCTCGACCACACGCTCCTCCCTCTTTCCAGGCCTACCTCGTGTCATTTGACTAGTTTCGAGTGAAACCAAGGGCAGCGAACGCTGCTGGCAGCCAAAGCGTAACAAACTGCTGCGGGTGGCCCAAAGCGTAACAAATTGAGGGATGCCAAATGGGGATCGAGTTTGCCCATGATGGAAATTGAAGGGCGGCCACAAAATGAAAGGACCAAAGCTTATTATTTCTTTACACAACGCAGATGTCACTAGGGAAATGGCCTACTCTTACACATACGATGACATTGTGGCGGACACAAAAGCCCACTGGCGTGGTGACATCATTCCGCGCACCAAGTGGGCGGTGGCCACGCCCGAGGGGTAGGCGTGGCCTCATGATATACACTGGGTGCGCAGCCCGGAGTGCGCCAGTGTTACAGTGAGCTCCTGAAATAAAGACGCTTATAAGTTACCGCTTGGCCGCTTCCTCCTTGCTCGCAAGCAGCGCGCGTAACGCCGCGCTTTACTGGTGACCCCCTCGACGTTGGATCTGCCGGAGCGATCCTTCCACACGCGACGCCATTGCCATGGCCAACTTCATCAAACTTCCCGAATTTTGGGAGGCTCAGGCCGAAGTCTGGTTCGTCCAGGCCGAAGCCCAATTTCAGCTTCGGCGCCTCACCGGCGATGACACGCGCTATTGCCACGTCGTCGCCTCCCTCGGGCCCGGCACGGCCGCTCGAGTTGTGTCCGTCCTTCGCCACCCACGGGACGGCCACAAGTACGAGGCACTCAAGCGGCTACTCCTAGCCACGTTCGGCCTCACGGACGACGCACGGGCCGACCGCCTACTGGATCTCCCCGAGCTCGGTGACACGCGCCCGTCGGTCCGAATGGACCATATGCTGTCACTGTTGGGCGACGAAGCCCCCGGTTCTCTATTCCGGGCGCTTTTCCGTCGCCAACTTCCAGCGCAGGTTCGCCTTGCGTTGGCCGGGACCGGGCTAACGGAACCCCGAGCATTGGCAGCCGAGGCGGACAAGTACTTCGCCGCTTCGGACACGCGGGCGAGAGTCGGCGTGGCCGTCACGGCCCTCGTGGCTGATGCTGCTGATGCTGCTGCTGATCCACAGCATCAGCTTATACAGCATACGCAGCATGCTGATACACACCTCGTGACCGCCGCCACGCCCCGCCCACCGCCGCGGCGAAAACCGCCACCGTGGGGAACCCGCCAACTCCACCAGCCTGGCGGAGCCAGCCGCGCTCCTCCAGCTCCACCACCTGGTGCTGGTTCCACGCCAAGTTCGGCCACAAAGCTCGGCAGTGTCATCCGCCATGCTCCTTCAACAGGTCGGGAAACGCCCGGGCCGGCGCTCAATAGTGGCGATGAGCGCCGGCCGTTCGAGCAGCCTGCTGTTCATAACGGACACCTTCTCCGGGCGCCGTTACCTGTGCGACACGGGAGCGCAGGTGAGTGTCGTTCCCGCCGGCACGTCAGACAAGCACGCCGCGGGTGGGGGCCCCGCGCTGCTTGCCGCGAACGGGACGCCCATCCGTACGTATGGAAAACGCTGCCTCTCTCTGCGGTTCGGAGGGCAGGTTTTCCGATGGACGTTCGTCACCGCCGACGTGCCCATGGCACTGCTTGGCGCGGACTTCCTGGGCGCTAATGGGCTCCTGGTCGACGTCAAGCGCAGACGTCTTGTCCAGGCCGAGACGTTCAGCTCGCTCACTTGTGCGTTGCCCAGCTCGGCGAGCAGCTCAACGAGCGGCTTGCCAAGCGGCTTGCCGAACGGTTCGGTTCCGGCCACGTTGGTCTGTACGCTTCCGGCAGCGGACGCATTCACCCGCCTCCTCGCCGGCTTCCCGGCCCTCACGCGGCCCACCTTCTCGGCGGGGGCCGTCAAGCACGGGGTGGCCCATCACATCCCCACCGTCGGGCCACCGGTCTACGCCCGGGCACGCCTCCTCGAGCCAACGAAGCTGGCGGTGGCAAAAGCGGCGTTCGCTACCCTGGAGCGACTCGGCATCGTTCGGCGCTCAGAGAGCGCTTGGGCGTCGCCGCTGCACATCGTGCCGAAGCCCGGCGGGGGATGGCGACCGTGCGGGGACTATCGCCATCTCAATGACGCCACGACTCCCGACCGCTACCCCGTCCCCCACATTCAGGACATTTCCGACCGTTTGGCGGGCATGTCCTTCTTCTCGAAGGTGGACCTCATACGCGGCTACCATCAGGTCCCCGTCAGGCCGGAGGACGTCCCGAAGACGGCGGTCATCACGCCATTCGGACTCTTCGAGTTCCTGCGCATGCCCTTCGCTCTGAAGAATGCGGCTCAGGCGTTCCAGCGACTGATGGACAGCGTCCTGCGCGACTTGGATTTTGTCTACGTCTACCTGGACGATATCCTCGTCGCCAGCGTGTCCCGCGAAGAGCACCTACGCCACCTCCGCACGCTCTTCGAACGCCTGGGCCAGCATGGCCTGATTGTGAACCCCGCAAAGTGCCGGTTCGGCGCCGCCATAATCGATTTTCTGGGGCACCGTGTCACCAGGCACGGAGCCGTCCCCTGCCGGTCAAGGTGGAGGCGGTGAAGGGGTTTCCGCGCCCCCGCACGATCAGAGGGCTGCAGGAGTTCCTGGGCATGGTGAACTTTTACCATCGGTTCCTGCCCCGTATCGCCCAGCTCCTGCGCCCCCTGCACGAAGCTCTCCGAGGTAAGCCGGGCAAAGGCGACGTTACCTGGACCGAGCAGATGGACAAGGCGTTCACGGGCGCGAAGCTCGCCTTGGCTAACGCCACCATGCTCGCGCACCCGGCGCCCAATGCACCGATCGCCCTCACCACCGATGCCTCGGACTACGCGGTGGGCGCGGTGCACGAGCAATGGGTACGTGGAGCTTGGCAACCGCTGGCGTTCTTTAGCCGGCAGCTTCGCCCGCCCGAACGCCGTTACAGTACCTTCGACCGCGAGTTGCTCGGGCTTCACTTGGCGGTCAGGCACTTCCGCCATCTGCTCGAGGGCCGTGCGTTCACTGCCTTCGTCGACCACAAGCCGCTGATCTTCGCGATGGGCAAGGTCACCGAGCCGTGGTCGGCCCGGCAGCAGCGTCACCTCTCGGCCGTGTCCGAGTACACGACGGACATCCAGCACGTCGCGGGGAAGGACAACCCGGTGGCGGATTGCCTTTCCCGGGCCGTCGCCCACGCAGTCCACCTCGGCATCGAATATGCCCGGATGGCAGCGGACCAGGCCGCTGACCCCGACGTCCAGGCCTTGCGGACCGCCGTCACGGGCCTCCGCGTCACCGAGGTGCCGTTCGACGGCGCGGGCATGGCCCTCTTGTGCGACGTCTCCCTCGGGCGTCCTCGCCCCATCGTGCCCGCGGGCTGGCAGCGCCAGGTGTTTGACGCCATCCACGGCCTGTCCCACCCGGGCGCGAGGGCCTCCCAAAGGCTGATCGCCGACAAGTTCGTCTGGCATGGCCTCCGGAAGGCCGTCCGCGGCTGGGCCAGGACGTGCCTCGCGTGCCAGCGCGCCAAGGTGCACCGGCACACCCAGGCCCCGTTGGCCCCGTTCACGGTGCCAGAACGCCGATTTGACCATGTCCACGTGGACCTGGTGGGACCTCTGCCCCCCTTACGGGGTTTCACCTACGTCCTCACCATGGTGGACCGCACCACCCGGTGGCCGGAGGCCGTGCCCTTGGCGTCGACAACGGCGGCCGATGTCGCGCAGGCTTTCATCGCCACCTGGGTCGCCCGGTTCGGCGCCCCCTCAGACATCTCGTCCGACCGCGGCCCCCAGTTCACCTCGGAGCTCTGGGGGGTGGTCGCGCAGGGGCTCGGGGTCCGGCTGCAGCGAACCACGGCCTACCACCCCCAGGCTAACGGCCTGTGTGAGCGATTTCACCGCTCATTGAAGGCCGCGCTCCGGGCCACCCTCCGCGACGGCGGCTGGGTCGACAGGCTCCCCTGGGTCCTGCTGGGCCTCCGGACGGCACCCAAGGAGGACCTGCACGCATCCGCGGCGGAGTTGGTCTTCGGGCAACCGCTGCGGGTGCCGGGCGAGTTCCTCCCCGACTCCACGGCACCATGGTCCGCGGCACAGCAGCGCTCCGCTCTGCAAGAGACCGCCCAGAGGTTCGCCCCGGTGCCAACGGCATGCCACGGGCACCCACCGACGCACGTCGCCCCGGAGCTTCGCACGGCGGAGTACGTCTTCGTCCGCCACGATGCCCACCGGACACCACTGCGGCCCCCGTACGATGGGCCTTTCCGCGTGCTGGAGACCGGGGCGAAGCACTTCACCCTGGACATCGGCGGTACTCCTGACCACGTTTCGGTGGACCGCCTCAAGCCGGCCCACCTCGACGTGGACCATCCACCGCCAGTGGCCCGACCCCCACGTCGGGGCCACCCCCCTGCGGGCGGACCCCCGGCACCGCCCGGCCCCGCCGCCACGCCGCCCCCCAGTCCTGCACCCATCCCAGGGGCAGCCAGGGGCATCCCACCTGGCATCCCTGCACCCCGGACGCCGCCGATCGCCAGGGGGCGCTTCGGCCGGGTCATTCGTCTGCCCCGCAAACTGGCCCTCCAGGTGCGTGGGAATTCTGGGGGGGCGCGTGTGGCGGACACAAAAGCCCACTGGCGTGGTGACATCATTCCGCGCACCAAGTGGGCGGTGGCCACGCCCGAGGGGTAGGCGTGGCCTCATGATATACACCGGGCGCGCAGCCCGGAGCGCGCCAGTGTTACAGTGAGCTCCTGAAATAAAGACGCTTATAAGTTACCGCTTGTCCGCTTCCTCCTTGCTCGCAAGCAGCGCGCGTAACGCCGCGCTTTAACATAACCAATTCGAGCCTCGATTCAGTATACAAAAAATTCTAATGGGCCTACGTGTTGCTTGTGGACTAACTATGGGGGGCAAACCTTTAACCTTTAATGATGTTATATGTGCCATTCTCAAAACCTCAACAATATATATATATATAATATATATATATATATATATATATATATATATATATATATACATATATATATATTGTTACAGACGTGGCTTGGATGTTATTTACCGAGCGGTTTTATGGTATGACCACGTCTGCGCAAGTTACCCGATTGTGCCCGAACGTTGACTAGTCGCGCGATGCTGGCTCAATAAGAAAAAGAAGACACCCGGCTGGATTACAATAACACAATACGACACCAATGTTTCAATTCTCAAGACCTCCGGAGGAGATTATATTCGTACGGAAAGGTCAGATTACAGGGGCTAGAGGTATAATCACAGAAAGACAGGCACTTAGACACACTCTTATATTAACCCCGGACAGACGACAGACAAACGGGACAACGGCTGACTCACACGGGGGTTGATGACAGGAAAGCGGGTATCGATGGCTCCAGGTCCTCCTGGGCTCGGGGCAGGGTACAGTACGGTCCGGTCCGGTCCAAAGATGCGGGGAGGTATCGTCGCGCTGGGGGTGGCGGTGGCTTCTCTCTCCAAGCTGAGGCGCATCTCACGTCACATCCGGCGCGGGGCCGCGTATATCCGGCGGGGAGTGACACGCCCTCGGCTCGTTAGCGCCGCCCCAGATGGAATCGGCACGTTGCTTCTCATTGGGTGCGTGGGGGGGTTACTGGCTCCACCCCTGACGAGGAGCTGACAGCCAGCCCCTTCGGGGTAACGCCGTGGAGCGCATGGTCATGGCGGGTAACCGAGCCGGTGTGAGGACGCACACTCCCCGCCCCTCTGTTGTTGTAGTCGTAGTTGTAGTTGTAATTGTTGTTGTAGTTGTTGTTATTGTTGTTGTTTGGGGAAGAAGATGGGAGGAGGTATGGGAAAGGTCCTAAACTCACTACTGATGCCATATAATCACATTCTGGTGCAACGAAGAGTCATAATTAATGGAGACGAGGCCTTAACTGACATAGATTAAGAATAACTAGGAAGATGTCCGAAAGTTGTCTACGTGTGGTGCGGTGGACCTGGGCACGACATTTAATGGGGGAATAAGGGGAAGGTCGGCTCTACTGATTGTTGTTTACATGCAATGGGACTAGGGAATGGGGGATTGGGGAAAGTTGGGGAGTATTGGAGAAAATAGGGGAATATTTACAAGCGGATATGGAGGCCAAATTCCATATTCGCAACATTGCACCCTTCTCTACCCTCGGGGCGTCCCGACCCGATAAATTTTTACCTACTTTAGTGTGGCACGCAATGTAGTTCCCTCTACTATTAACTCTACCCTGAGTGCGACAGTTTTACAGATATTCACAAATGAGTAAATATGTCCCCCTGCGACGTTGCACCCTTCTCCTCACAGAAACACACCCACAGGATAACCGAATCCGGAAAGAATCCTCAAACTAAACATACAGCCGGTAGGGAGCATTATTTACACGACTACGCTGCTATTTACACTACGATCCAGGACCTGTTTTTGGAGGAACACATGCAGATGTTATGCATAGAGAGAGCGCGCTTGCCAGCATCGATACACCAACCCACGAGTGCTCTGTGGCCGACGGCGTTTAATAACGTGCAGAGCACCCCATCCCAGCATCAAAAGCACCACCCCACCACCAATCGGTGCAGTCACCATTGTTCAATGATTAAAAATAAATGCGACAACCCCTAACCCTGCAGGTGTCTCTTGCTCTTCGTGTGGCCTTCAGTGGTGTTAACTATTAGTGGTTCACCTGTATGGCATAGGTGCCACGTTGACCCATAGGTCCATCAACGGGTGGTGCTTGGCCGCAAACGAACTGCGGTCCATTGTGGGTGGCCACAAACATTGCGGTCCATATGGTGTATCGATCCCGGCAGCAAACAGCGAAAGTGCAGGCCCACAACTGCGCAGCCAGCACCTCTCTCTCCTCTCTCTCTACCCCAAAGCCAGATCCTCGGAGGTGGGAGACAAAAGAAGCAGACAAGTGAGTAAGGTGGTAAGGGCGCAAAAGTGCACGCAATGTAAGGTGATGCACACTGGGGGGCACATGGGAACCAGGTGAGACAGGTACGTTCCTATCGTACGCCCCCCCCACCAGGTAACCTACATGGCCCCTCCCTTACCCCTTACTGCATCCACAAAACACAACACTACCCATAAACATCTACTTTACAAATCGACAAACATCCCTACTGTCTTCCCCGTTCCTCCCATAAACCAAATTCGTCTTCTCCCCCTCCTAACCAATCAAATTTGCCATTTTCAACTCTCATCAAAATTTGCCATCTCCAACTGAACATCAAAATTTGCCATGACCAATTCATCATCAGTCCCTCCTAGGGAGGGAGAGATGGAATCACCCCAATGTCTCATCCACGTCGTGATGCGTCTCACAAATCCTCACAGCAATCTCATTTCCTGCACAAAACAAAGAAAACACAGGTGTGGAGTCATCATCATCACCACAGGTAAGTGGCTGCGTATGGTGCGACAGGTTCATCAATCCTAACTATCGCCTAAATGACTTTAACAACTTTACACTACCCGGGGTCTTTCTCCGGCCAAACCATTGGCCCTCTTACACTATGGGTTCTAAAAACCAATTCCCATTGGCCAAACTGTGGTGCTCTTCAATTTGGGGTCTCACTCCCCCGATTCATCTCCCGGTGCCCTCGTACAATTTCTGGGCTGCGACGTGTACCTCTCCCAGTGGGTCTACCCACCTGCACACCTCCACCACTGCAGTTGCCTCCGAGCTTACCTGCTCCTTACCCTAACCTAACTACCAGGGGAAGGCCCTCTGGCTCTCTCCCCACTCCGTGCCCTCTCTGGCACTGGGCTGCCCGATCCACACCCGGGATCCTCAGGCACCCACTCACAACTACCGGCTCCCAGAGCCCACCTGCGGCCTCACCTGGCCGACATCCTCACAGTGGTGGAGTGCCCAACCAACTACACACACTAACAGGCTACACGCCCAGCCATTTCCACAACACTAATGCACCCATTCACAACACCATTCTGCAACCGCACCACAAATGCCAATATCCAACCACAATTTACCTGCACCCTCTACCTAACACTTACACTACCCGCCCCGGGTACTCGTGAAAGGGGTCCACTCTTCCCCCATCCACACCTTCGCACCATGCACACCACTCCGTACCACTCACTCCAACTCTCTCCACACACCTGTACCTGCACACCTGTGCTCTCACACCTGGTGCCACCTGCACCCTTCTCTCCCCAAGCGCATTCGCGCTGATCCACACACTCACTACTCATACACTGCTCCACACACCTGTCCAGTTGCACACCTGTGCAATCACACCTGTTCAATTCTCACAAACACGGCATCATCTCAGCTAACTACTCCCTTCTGAAACTTGCGCTTCCCAGTCGTCCCTTTAAACTATTGCGCTCCCACGTCATTATCATCCATACTAATCTACCTGCGTCCCCACTACAGGTATCAGTCACTAACTAAACTTAACGTCACCTACTGTCATCTTCGCTAGATCCCTACACACATATAACCTAACCCACCCGGGCTAGTTTTCACTGCCATACACCCCATAAGCTATTGCTCCTTTGCCCCACACATGGGAAGGATGGTGGATTTGCCATCCCACCACATCGGGGGTCTCTCACTATCAATTTTGCACGTCAAATTTCAACAAATTAAAAATTTGCCAATCACTGCCCATCATCTGCCAATCACTACTGCCAATCCCTTGCCAATCATCAAATTTTGTTTTTCTCTAATTTTGGGTCCAAAACACTAACCTCATCACCCAGTCTACTCACTAATACCTCTCGGTGCGCCAATCCCTGTCCAAAGCCCGGCTTCGTAAAGCCAAGCAATGGATGCTGGTTGTTTTGTGCCGGCGGCTGGGTGCGTCCCGCATTCGGTGCAGGGAAGGAGGTTTACCCGGGCCGAGATCCCACGCACCATCTCGGCACGGAGCCATCCAATGCCCCGATCTCGACCTGCCGGCACGTCTCACCAAAAAGTGGTCGCCATGACGACCCTTTCTATCGGGCTGCCAGCTCCGCCTAGTGGAGCACGGACGCGGCCGTTCAAAGCGAGGCCCAGCACGCACCGAGGGCCCGATTCGGCTATAAGTCGTTCTAAACTCTACCCCGTCTAACGTCGATGCTTCACCTGGACGCTTACACCCCGCAGCCCGTTCCTTGCTCACACATCCAGCCGTGCCCATGCTCCTCGTACCTTTCCTTACACACCCAGGTACACCCATTCCACTCACAGCCTTGGTCACACACCTGACCACCGAACACTTTGGCACACATTCGTTGCTCGCACACCTCACCAATACACCGCTTCGCGCCCCCTCCGCGGTCACCTCCTCTGTGACAATCACAGGTGTGCCCTCATTCGCACACCCAATCACGTGCCTCACCACCAACTCCAGCGTGCATTCCCACTCACGCTCTACCATTCCAGGTGTGCATCCTTCCATCCCAGGTGTACATCCTCGCTCACCTGTCACAACTAACTCACGCTCCATGTCACTCTCACTACTTTCACCTCCATCCCTGACAGCACACTCGCCCTTACTCTTGACAGCGCACTCTTTCCTCATGCACCTGTCCGTTACACACCTTTCTCGCGCACACTCTCCCGTCATACCCTCTGTAACACTCACCACAGGTGTGCATTCTTCCTTGCCTTTGACAGCGCACTCTTTCCCCATGCACCTGTCCGTCACACACCTTTCTCGCGCACACTCCTGCGCACACTCTCCCGTCACACCTTCGGTAACACTTACCACACCGCGCTTCCATGTGCTCCCTCGCACACGCTCTACGACCGACTCACTCTCGCCAGCACCCTCACTCCTTGGCACACACTTTTTCCTCACACACCCCAGAGTCGGACTTTCTCGCACACCTCCTTTTTCGCACACCAGACCTGTCACACACCTCACCAACGGCCTTTCACGAACACCCGGATCCAAACCAATCCCCAAGCTTCTTAAATCCCCTGGCGCATCATACGCACGACCATATTGGTCACCACTTACACTGGGTCCTCTTCCTCTTCGCTTCTCCTCCATCACCTGCGAATCCCTCATCCGGTTAATGAGCACATCACGATCCAAACACAGACTTTGGACCAATTCTTTTATCTCCTCTTTTATCTCTTTGTTATCCCCTCTCCGTCGCTTCTTAATTTCGCTCACCCCTTCTTCCACTTCTTCTAATTTGTGCCTCACCTCTTTTATTCCCCGGTACGTCTCCTCAAGCTCGTCCTCCAAGGCTACCTTGACCGTTTCCATGTGCGTCCTCACCTGCCGGTCCTTCGTCTCCATTACCTCTACCACCTCGTCCAACCTCGTTGTCAGTCCCTCACGTACCATCTGACATTCCCTCTTTGTCGCTATTAAGTCGTTTTTTATGTCGTTTTGTGTCGCTTTTAAACCTCCTAATACCGCAGTGTTCCTTTGAACCTGCTCCACTAACTCCGTCTGTCCCACCGTCAGCTGCTCCACCTCCTGCGTCAGGTCCTCTATGCCCCCTTGTAACTTTACAGTCCCCTTTCTCACCTCCTTTTCCATGTGCTCCTCACAGTGCCTCACCTCCTCGCGCACTCCTCCGACCTCCTCACTCACTCCTCTTCTGATCTCCTCTCCCATCACTTGCATCTCCTGCCCAGATGCCACCCTCATCTGCTCCATTTCCTCCCTGTGAGCATCCAGTTTGGTTTCTACCCCCATTCTGACCCCCTCTATCTGCTGCTCCATTTGTTTAACTTCCCTTTCCGCTTGGTCCCTCATGTCCCTCAATTTGCCTTCCATACTGTTTTCTAACCCCTCTAACCCATTTTTCACTCCCTCTATCTGATTCTCCTGGGCAGCCATTCTATTTTCTACCCCCTCTAACCCATGTTTCACCTCTTTTATCCCGTTGTCTAACCCCTCAAATTTCTTTTCTAATCCCTCACCGGTACCCCTCATTTGGCCCTCTAATCGCCCACTATCAACCCTCATTTGCTCACTCTGAGCATCCATCCGGTTCCCCATTACCCCCAATTGCTCATTCTGAGCCTCCATCCGGTTCCCCATTACCCCCATTTGGTCCTCCAATCGCTCACCCAATCGCTTACTATCAGCCCTCATTTGCTCACTATTAGCCCTCATATCGTCCTTCTGCAGGTTGAGGGACGCCTGCATTTGCGCCATAAATTGCTCCATGAGGGCCTGCATTTGGGCCATCCCTCCCACTTGTGCAGCGGGTGCGGCCGCCGTAGCTACTTGCGAGGCGCCATTTCGCGCGCCCGTTACCTCGTGCGTGACGACGCTATTTTGCGAATCTGCTACCCCCGCTGTTTCGCTCTCCTCACGTGTCTCAATTTGGTCCTGGACCGACCCTGCTTCACTCTCCCCTACCGGACCCCAGCCGTCTTGATCCGCCATAGCGCGACTTTCAAAATTCGGGTTTTGTAAAACAAAACGAATTTCGGCCGCTCCAAATTTTGACCAAATTTTTTTTTTTTTCCTCTATTCGTTTTTTTTTTTCCAAAATTTGGTCGGGCCTCGAATCTCACTCCCAGACACCAATTGTTACAGACGTGGCTTGGATGTTATTTACCGAGCGGTTTTATGGTATGACCACGTCTGCACAAGTTACCCGATTGTGCCCGAACGTTGACTAGTCGCGCGATGCTGGCTCAATAAGAAAAAGAAGACACCCGGCTGGATTACAATAACACAATACGACACCAATGTTTCAATTCTCAAGACCTCCGGAGGAGATTATATTCGTACGGAAAGGTCAGATTACAGGGGCTAGAGGTATAATCACAGAAAGACAGGCACTTAGACACACTCTTATATTAACCCCGGACAGACGACAGACAAACGGGACAACGGCTGACTCACACGGGGGTTGATGACAGGAAAGCGGGTATCGATGGCTCCAGGTCCTCCTGGGCTCGGGGCAGGGTACAGTACGGTCCGGTCCGGTCCAAAGATGCGGGGAGGTATCGTCGCGCTGGGGGTGGCGGTGGCTTCTCTCTCCAAGCTGAGGCGCATCTCACGTCACATCCGGCGCGGGGCCGCGTATATCCGGCGGGGAGTGACACGCCCTCGGCTCGTTAGCGCCGCCCCAGATGGAATCGGCACGTTGCTTCTCATTGGGTGCGTGGGGGGGTTACTGGCTCCGCCCCTGACGAGGAGCTGACAGCCAGCCCCTTCGGGGTAACGCCGTGGAGCGCATGGTCATGGCGGGTAACCGAGCCGGTGTGAGGACGCACACTCCCCGCCCCTCTGTTGTTGTAGTCGTAGTTGTAGTTGTAATTGTTGTTGTAGTTGTTGTTATTGTTGTTGTTTGGGGAAGAAGATGGGAGGAGGTATGGGAAAGGTCCTAAACTCACTACTGATGCCATATAATCACATTCTGGTGCAACGAAGAGTCATAATTAATGGAGACGAGGCCTTAACTGACATAGATTAAGAATAACTAGGAAGATGTCCGAAAGTTGTCTACGTGTGGTGCGGTGGACCTGGGCACGACATTTAATGGGGGAATAAGGGGAAGGTCGGCTCTACTGATTGTTGTTTACATGCAATGGGACTAGGGAATGGGGGATTGGGGAAAGTTGGGGAGTATTGGAGAAAATAGGGGAATATTTACAAGCGGATATGGAGGCCAAATTCCATATTCGCAACAATATATATATATGTCAGGTCGCAGATCTGTTACTGCCTAAATGCCTGTCATGGATGTCGTCAGGCTAAATATGTTATGTTATAAATGCTGCTTAAAAATGCTATTTCATAAAGTTAATAAAGGTTACCGCTTCGTTTTAGTTTAAAATGAGAAAAAGCTCGCTTCATCCGTGCTGAACGTCTGGCCTCATTGTATACGATGTGCCCCTTGACGGCTGGATAAGTCTAAGTCATAAACCTTCTCTCTTTTCCCAGATGGCGCCCCAAACCGCGGGCAGGAGAATGAATAAAATGCGCACGGAATGTGTAACTTCACGTAGGATGCTTGAACCGTAGACATATAACCTTTGATAAACGGCCAAAACATTAATTATATTTCGTATAATCACAGCGGCGCTTGAGTTACAATAAATATGCTTTGAATTTATGTTTAAATGAGAAATGTGAACTGAAGGTGCTTTTAAACACCTGGGACTCATCAGAGCAACCTCATTTACTTTACGGTCTTATCGGAACCAAGAATGCAATTCCCTTTTCAGTGAGTTATATTTTCTGTCACCTCGGAGCCCTGAAAACACATCTGGTCCGGATCCTAATGGTGCGTGCTCCACTCCCCCAAGATGAAAGGACGGATGACGGTGGGGGCTAGGCCCACTAGGGATAACGGTGGGAGGAACTCTCGCCAGTTCCTTTGTTCTCTCGGAGATTTTCTGATAAACGTGTCCCTATTTAAGCGGACTGTGAATCAATGCATTTTCAGGAAGGCTAGACGTGGCATGAAGCTGGTTTGTGCTGTAGACGTCTCAGTCTCCTCCAGATCTGTATAAGTGGTATTTTAATAAAGTTTCGTCATTCTCAATCTCAAACTGTTGGTGAACTTCTGTTACGATCGCCGAGGAGGTGTTCCCCACAATTTTTGGTGCCGTGACTCGGATGCAACAGGACAGGGACAGTCGAGGCGAATCCTGAACGACCCGAGGGGGGCTGCCTGAGGCCGGGACGCCGGCACGCTGATTTGTTTTAAGGTGAGCATTGTTTTTTTTCATCAGAGGGCAATTTTTCCAAATTCGTACCCCCCTCCTCGAACGGGCACAGTTCGTCTCCCCTGTCACCTGTACTGCCTGCACTCCGAACAGAAATTGTAAGTAAAGGCTAATTTTCAAGCCTTGAATGGCGAGCCTTTGTTAAATTTACCAGGATAACGTTAAGAGGGTAACGGATATCAGTAAGGATAACGTTCAGTAAGGATAACGTTACAGTTAGCAAGGAGGAGGGGGAAATGTGAGGTCGGACAGCCATAAGAGCTGAGCCGGTGACCGAGAACTTTCCAGGAAGGAACAGCCCAGAGACAAGATGGGGTATGCCATTGCATGCCAGGGAAAGAAGGGCTGTGGCTAACTTAGAGGGCCAAAGGAACATGGCCAGGAAAAGGGAAATGCGCAGGTACCAGGTAGGCTTGACAAGAAGGTAGTGACAACTACGAGGTCAAGCCAGGAAGCTCGAGACTGGGCTTTAGACAAGAGGGCAGGAAAGTTGCTGAAGCTGTGGGGACAGAGGAAGCAAGCAACAGAGGTCCAGATAGAAACAGGCCAGGACCAGGTGAACAAGAGAAGATAAATAGGCTCACAGCAAGGGGCCAGGTGGCCACAGGTGGGAAGGATAGAAGTGGTTTTTGAAATATTGAAATTTTAAGCATTAGAGCTATGGTTATTGAAGCTACAAGGACAGAGGACAATTAAGTAAGCAGTTAAGCAAGTAGAACAGCGGTTGATGCCGCTGGTCCAAGATCCGGACCAAGACCCCCCACCCCCCCAAGACCTGAGCTCAGTCCCGGGGCTCTAGGCAACACCCCCAACACCCCCGCCCTGCCTTCCCTTTCCACCTCAACCCACCCCGTCCAACCCGTCCCAAAAATCCTTTTCCTTGAATGAGAGACGTAATATGAATGAACAAAGATTGTACATGGGAGTGGCTGGAGAAAGGCATGATTTGAGTCGATCTGATTTTCGCGCGAAGTCTGGGAGACTCACACACTGGTATACGAATGAGGAATGAATGAGTAGATGTATAGTGTATAGTGTATAGTGTATAGTGTATATCCTGTTTTTTGCGATGATTACGAGCTAGGGATGAGTTAATGACAGCTGACTGTTTTGACAGCTGAATGTTTTGACAGCTCAATGTTTTGACAGCTCAATGTTTTGACAGCTGACTGTTTGACAGGTGCCAAACTCATTTGAAAAGACTCATGTCCCAACGTGAGGTAAACCCCGCCGTGAACGCGAACAGAGCGGCGCGCAGTCTGGTTGCCGCGGCAACGGGCCTCGCAGGAAACCGCGAGGCGAGATTGTTGGGATTCGTGTGGAGGCACGAGGGTGCGCGCCGGGACGGGGGTCGGCGTGGCGTCGCCGCGTTGAGTTGGTTGTGCCAGGTCGATCGGCGATCTCTGAATTTAAATCGGATTTTTGTCGTGTGTATTGTGAATTTTAACGTCTATCCGAGGATCCTGGCGATGTTCGTTTAATTAAAGTGTGGTACGAACCTGTGGTTTCCGCCGTGCGGCTCCGTGGAAGTTTGGGTAGAGTTATTGTGCGTACGGGCAGGAGCCGAGCGAGCCGCGAGTCACGTGTGCGCTGTATGGGGGGCTCTCAGTTTTGGGCAGTTGTTGTTGTAGTTGTTGTTGGTATTGGGATATTAATTGACGTGTGTATCTGGCCAATGTATTTGTCTGTATGACATATGCAAAGCAGAGGGTTTCGGTGTGAAGCTTTGTAAGTGGTCTGCTTGACGTGCGGGAAATCCAGGCCGGGAATGTCGATTTTAGCGTCTATCCGAGGGACCAGGTGAGGTCCTTAACTGAGTCCGGATTTTCATTTGTTTGGGAGTGTTTGGGAGCGATTTGATATAAATCGGGCCAGGAAAGCACTCGGAGGAACGTTGATATGAAGCGGTTTCTTGGGAATGGGCTGCCTTTGCCTTTCGAGTGGCAGTCGGGCACAAATTTGGAATTTGTTGAACTAAATTCAGAATTTGAATCGAAATGTGTGTTTGACGTGAATTGAAGAGTTCATTCAATGGCAGATTGAAGAATTCAGTCAATTCAACTGAATTCAGAAGTTGGATTTAGAATACGGAGTTTGCTCAGAGTGCAGGTGATAACCTGCCTACTCAAAAGGGAGGTGCCCCGCACGGTGGGAGGTCCGTGAATGGTTGACAAAAGGTTTCTTGAATTTAATGGCAGGAATTATGCGATTAACGATTATATTGTGTATTGGTGACTTTTGTGGATTGTATGAGTATATCCCTGTGGCCGATGTGACCTTGGGAGTCAATGGGTCGTGTAATGAGAAAGATTACAGTTTGCTGGTGTGAAATTAGGTCATGGTGTGAAATGCGGTCAGAGAAAGAAATACACACCTTTGATCTGAAGGGAGAGCGGAGGTTGTGAATGCATTCCTGGTTCGCTGTGTACTGTACCTGGTTTCATTGCTGTCTGTTCTGTGGAGTTATATTTCTGAGGCATGGATTTCAAGGAGAAGGTGTGTGCCCCGAGAAGATTGTGGGTCGCAGATTGGGCACTCTGGGTGGGCACTGGGGGCTGCAGTTGAGTGGGCGCGAGGAGGTGTGTTGATGAAGTGTGCAAACGAGGAGGGATGTGCGAAAGGTGTGCACCAGGTAGTAAGGGTGCTGCATGGTAGAGCATGTCTCCCACGGAAGTTCCTGGGCGGATTGTGACGGTTGTTTGATTCGTAGAAGCTGGCATTTTGCGATGTAGAGCCTCAATAATGGTCGTTTGTCTGTCCGGATGTGGAGTTCTTGCAGAGGCGGGGATGTCGCCGGACTTGTATTATTTGTGGGATGAAAGCGCTGGTTACCCCAATTTGAAGTTTGACCTTTTAAAGTTCATTTGACCTTTGTTCGAGATATGTAAGGGTAAGAGGTCAGAGGTAATTCACTAACCTTGGAAGAACGACAGGCGGAGTCGGTCTACTGGGTGTTGCTTTAACGGCAGGATATAGAACTTAAATCTGGAGAGAATATCGGGACATATACTGTATGTACGTAATTAGTGAACAGTGAATATCGGGACATATACTGTTGATTAAAACTGAAATCATGTACGTAATTAGTGAACAGAGAATATCGAGTTCTGTTTGTTGTTGTAATTGTCGTTGATGTCTCGATTCAGGGGACTCAAGAAATAAACAGATTTCCGGTGCCGACCGGAAGCGTCAGGTACAGTACGCTTTGAATTTAATTTAACCGAGTCGAGTACAGTGACGTGTTTGATCGAGCTCTGGGGATAGTCATGTTAAATGCAGGACAATTGGGAAGATGCAAAGAGATGCAAGTAACATGGATTAAGTTGTGGTACCAAGAGGTGGGTGCCTAGGTATATTGTGGTTATTATAACTTGCTGATTATAGGGGGCGCACCAAGTACTGATCGGGTTGCATGGTGGAGCATGCATGCATGGAGCGTGGAGTGCAGTGAAATGCAGTGAAATGCAGTGAACATGCCCGACTTTTGTCTTTGCGAGGCTTCAGATAAAAGTTGGCATTTCGATACTGTGGATTATATTGTGCCTGTCTGGAGAGGTGATGTCCTGTGCTGAGGCTGGTGACATGCCTCTGTTATTTGTCTGTCTGTCTGTCTGATTGTAAGTCTGTGATCCTATGAAGGGCTAATTGAGTGCTCAGGCGTCATTGTTCCATGGAGGCAAGTACTGTGTACCTTGGGCCGAGTTGGGCCCAGGTACTCATGGGAATGGATCAAACCCACAAGGAAATTCAGTCGCTGAGGTTGCCAGAACTGAAAATCGAACTCCGGGCTTCTCAAATGGTCACAAAATTTGGACATGGGATGTAAGGTCAATGAGAGTTGAAGTGATTTGCAAGAAGACAGCAGAGTCAGTACTGGGATACAACCTCGTCCAGGGGTTTTGGTCCAGCCTTCAAGGGGCATCCGGCATGGTGAATGCGTTGATAAAAGTCTACTTTTGACTGGACCAAACGAGATCAAAGTTGGAAGTAAATCTAGATACATAAGGTGTGAAATATAGCATAAATAAGCTACAGGTAATGGAAATATGGCAGTGTAAGCTCGCTGAGGAAGAGTTACCTGTAGTAGAGGACGTGGCAGATTAGTGGATTAAACATCGAAAAGCGCAGGTCTCAGAAGGGAGTAGTCAGCTTCGATGATGCAACAGTGTATGAGTGAGTAATTGTGATCTGTTTAAGTGTAAGAGGCGGTGGAGATGGATTCGGAGGTGATGAAAGCGTGGATGAGGGTTTCTGCAGCCGTGAAGGAAAGGGATGGACGGAGACGGGCGATGTTGTTAAGGTGAAAGAAGGCTGTCTTTATGATCTGTTTAGTGTATTTGTCAAAAGAGAGGGTTTGGTCAATGAGGATGCCAAGATTCCGGAGGTGAGGGAAGGTGGATACTGGGAAACCATCAATGTTGAGGGCAGAGTTATGGGTGGTTGAGGTCGTTGTTGGGTGTTGTTGAACTGAAGCCAGGATTTTATTTCAGTGATGCAGTTTGTCAGGATAGAGCGGGTTGTGGTGATTGAGCTGTTGTAGATGTCATCAATTTTGCTTTGGATGAATGAAAGGAAGAAGATGCAGTTGTCTACTATGAATGACAGGTGGTGTGTGTTATCGTTGTTGTCTTGGAAGTTCAGTTGTTGACATAGTCCGGAGTGTTCTAATTTGCACAGGGAATGACAATTGGGATGACAATTGAAAAGAAAAAATTGAGTAAGTTACAAATTTTGTTTTGTGAATCTGCGGACAAGCTAGTTTGATGGGTACCCTGGGGTCTTCGGCGTGTCTATGTGTTTGTCTGTCTGTTACACCGGACTCTTGAATGGGTTTTCATGAGACGAATTTCAGACATAACAACAGTGAGAATCTATTTTGAGCGAATCACAGTGGGTGAGAAAAACATTGTGTGTGACCAGACACCAGAACTGACCAGAATTGGAATTGGAATTAGACCAGGTTATTTCTATTATTTGTTTATTCGCGAAAATAAATAAATAATAGGGGGAGGTTCATGGAGGTTAATGGTGGTTTGTTTGTGTTAATGGAGGTTAATGGTGGTTTGTTTGTGGTAATCCTAGTTGAAACTCTAGCTGAAAGAATTTTCGTTTATTTTTTATTTTTATTCATTATTGATGTAGGAAACAGGCAAATGGGATGCTGAGAGAAGGATTAGAGAAAATTGGATTGAATTTAAAATCGAATATTGGATAAAATTGGATCCACTTGGGAAATGTGGATTAGGAAATTGGTGACCAGGTGTTCCACCAGAGGAAAAAGACCAGGTGTTCGTGGAGCACTTCACCCGCAAGAACGCCCTGGAAAAGGTGGAAGGGCCCAGTCCAGGTGTTGCTGACTACACCAACGGCAGTCTTTTGCGAGGGCAAGACCTCGTGGATCCACGCCACGCACTGTAAGTTGGCCATACAAGCACCAGACACTACACCACAGCAACCACAGTAAGGATGGGCCTAATCATAGGTACGATACTATTGATAGTAACAGCAGCTAGGGGAAGCTCCGATCCCAATAGATGCGAAAACGGAACCCGACACCTCACCGTAACATGGGGACAAAGAGTATCACTACCATGTTTCGAACAGAAAACCCTGTACAAAAATTGGGTAGCCGTAAGATGGCTAGCACTGTCGGCAGGGCCTGGACGCGTTGGCATTGTACTACGAAAGATACGAGAGTTCCGGGAAGACTGGCAAGCTAGCATTAAGACCTTGGCCCAACCAGGATACCAATGGGGAACCCTGATTTTAAGCTACAAACACGCACACGCCTAGAGAAAGGCATGACTATGCAGGTCCGGTGCAGCGTCTGGACCCCTGGCGCGGCCGGTGGCGAAAAGAACTACATACGATGCAACGAATACATACTCACGCCGCAACCCCAGGATAAGGCCCCAAAGAAGGGTGAAAACACATATTGGAAAGTGGCCAGGGAGGTGGCAACAATTCAAAATAGGACACACTGCTGGTCGTGCATGCACTTTCCCCAAGCAGGCACCACAGGAATACACATGATAGTGCTACCTTTGTCCCTCAATGACCTCTGCTCACAACCTATCGATTCCCCATGTTTAGTCACCACGCTGGAAAGAGAAGGGGTTGACAACGGCAAGAGTTGCAATCGACAATTTAATTATCGCCCGTCAATGATTGCCCATGTGGCCGAGAGGCCTGCCCCCGTCTGGGTCAAACCACAGAAAGGGACGGTCTGCCTCCAGGGTTCCGGCCACTTGCGTATGGGAGAATCAGAATGCGCCTACACTCTCCCCGGGAAGCTGGGACAAGGGAGCTCGGGGATTACATTACGAATAGTACTGCAAGATAAACACAACCACAACATAACGGCTATAACATTCTCTAGGGGGGTTAGTAGAATTAATGGGGTGGTAAAGGGACTCCAGTGCTTATCCACCCACCTGGTCCCACCCCATGGGACAATGTTTATATGCGGCGACAAGGCTTACCCCTATTTACCAAATAATTGGGGGGGCACATGTTATCTGGGTTCAGTCCTTCCTGACGTTGAGATACTGGATGAGCTAGACCCAAAGTCCTTGGACAGGCGTTATAAGAGGTCAGTCATGAACGAAGATGGAACCACTAAACTACACGGGAGCCTATGGGAAAAGGTGTTAGGTTTCTTCTTCCCAGGTGCGGGCACAGCCATGAACAGCTTCCGGATAGACAAATTGGCTTTGGCCCTAGAAAAGGTGGCAAACGACACCGCTACGGCTCATGATATACTATTGGACACGGTAATTCACATGCGTACAATGGTGATGCAGAATCGGGTGGCTTTGGACATGCTCCTGGCAGAGAAAGGAGGGGTATGCGGAATAATAGAGGGAAAATGTTGCACTTACATACCTGATCCATCTGAAGGAGTGTCAGCCGCAATAGTGAGACTAAGGGAAACTAGCCACGCCCTGACGATCGATCGGATCGCGCGCGAGAATTCTTATAAATTTAGCTGGCTCACTGACTGGTTCCGGGGATGGACGGGCACCATAGTGAAGTGGTTATTGACCGCACTGGCCGTGATAATTGGGGTAGTAATTTGGGGGGCACTAATGAAATCTCTAGTCCTCCTCTGTATGAGAAAGTATTTTACAGGATGGAAAGTGAAGAAGCCGCCGACAACGACTATGGTTCTGACCACAAAGGCCGTCGACCTGAATGGGCCCTTCAACAAGGCAGTTGTGACCAGCGCTCCAGAAAATTGTATTGAATTTTGTGATGACTGTGATACTTGTGTTGATCCCATGTGGGAACTGGCTGCTGCCTGTAATGATGTCTGTGATGACTGTGATACTTGTGCCGTAAACCCCTTGCATGTACTGGCTAACGCCTCTTATGTATTACAAGCTGACAGCTGTACACCCCCTTCTGACCCAACTATGGATCTGATTGCGACGTTGGGTCTGGCAGTCGAGGGACCCGACGTGGATATCCTAGACCCGCAAGCCGACCAGGCGCCCATGGGAGACTTTGACATAAAGGAAGTCCCTCTCTTTGCTTCAAATGTTTTAAGTTCAAATGCTTCAAGTGAATCGGATTTTTACGCTCTGTACCCTGACCAGGAAAATGAGACACAAGATACTGACGACATTATGTATTCCCCAGAACAGCAGCACGTGAGAGATCTCATGGGCATGATCGTTGATTAACTTCGAAGATCTGCAAGGACCGCGTCTGTAAAGGGTGGGGGGAGCAAGTTCCGCAGGGGAGGTGACTGGCCCCCTGGCGGGGCAGAACCTCATCTGGACCAGACGCCTTCGTTGTGGATCCGAAACGTTAATGGACTTTCATGTTCTGAGCCCTCAAGTTCCAAGCACGCACCACACGACACGTTCCCCAAATGCACGGGCGAGGCGCTATGTGCGCACGGTATGCCCTTGGGAGATACCCGCATTACACGATTGTCTTTCAATAAAGCCTGATGCGGCACGTTGTCTCTTGAGATACTTTGTCTCGTTGAGACAAGAGGAAGGGATGTCAGGTCGCAGATCTGTTACTGCCTAAATGCCTGTCATGGATGTCGTCAGGCTAAATATGTTATGTTATAAATGCTGCTTAAAAATGCTATTTCATAAAGTTAATAAAGGTTACCGCTTCGTTTTAGTTTAAAATGAGAAAAAGCTCGCTTCATCCGTGCTGAACGTCTGGCCTCATTGTATACGATGTGCCCCTTGACGGCTGGATAAGTCTAAGTCATAAACCTTCTCTCTTTTCCCAGATGGCGCCCCAAACCGCGGGCAGGAGAATGAATAAAATGTGCACGGAATGTGTAACTTCACGTAGGATGCTTGAACCGTAGACATATAACCTTTGATAAACGGCCAAAACATTAATTATATTTCGTATAATCACAGCGGCGCTTGAGTTACAATAAATATGCTTTGAATTTATGTTTAAATGAGAAATGTGAACTGAAGGTGCTTTTAAACACCTGGGACTCATCAGAGCAACCTCATTTACTTTACGGTCTTATCGGAACCAAGAATGCAATTCCCTTTTCAGTGAGTTATATTTTCTGTCACCTCGGAGCCCTGAAAACACATCTGGTCCGGATCCTAATGGTGCGTGCTCCACTCCCCCAAGATGAAAGGACGGATGACGGTGGGGGCTAGGCCCACTAGGGATAACGGTGGGAGGAACTCTCGCCAGTTCCTTTGTTCTCTCGGAGATTTTCTGATAAACGTGTCCCTATTTAAGCGGACTGTGAATCAATGCATTTTCAGGAAGGCTAGACGTGGCATGAAGCTGGTTCGTGCTGCAGACGTCTCAGTCTCCTCCAGATCTGTATAAGTGGTATTTTAATAAAGTTTCGTCATTCTCAATCTCAAACTGTTGGTGAACTTCTGTTACGATCGCCGAGGAGGTGTTCTCAACATATATATATATATTGTTGCGGATATGGGATTTGCATCCATCCATATCCGCTTGTAAATATTCCCCTATTTCCTCAATACTTCCCAACTATCCCCAATCCCCCATTCCCTAGTCCCATTTTCTGTAAACAACACTCTGTAGACCCGACCTCCCCCTATTTCCCCCATTAAATGTCGCACCCAGGTTCACCGCATCTCATGTAAGACAACTATAGGACATCTTGCTAGTTATTCTTAGTCTATGTCAGTTAAGGACTCGTTTCCATTAATTCTGACCCTTCGTTGCACCAGAATGTGATTGTATGGCACCGTTAGGAAGTTTAGGACCTCCCAATACCTCCCCGCAGCTCTTCCTCACGGTTCAGCAACAACAACAACAACAACAACAACAGCAGCGGCGGGCGCGGGGAGTGCGCGTCCTCACTCCGGCTTGGTTGGTAGGGGGTGTTGGGAGGGCACCAGGCCTTTCCAACGAGCCGCCATCAAACATGTGCTCGACGGGGTTACCAAATAGGGGCTCCCTGTCAGCTCCTCGTCAAGGGCGGAGCCCGGTAAGCCCCGCACCCAATAGAAGCGGCGGACCGGTCCCATCTGGGGCGGAGCCAACCAGCCGAGGGCGTGTCACTCCCCGCTGAGCATGCGCAGGAAGAGGGAGGTGACGTCAGATGCGCGCTGAGCTTGGAGAAAGAAAGACGCCACCTCCGAGCGCTGTGAGGCCTCCCTGCATCTCTTGGACCGTGCTTGATCCTGTCCCCGAGCCAAGGTGCACCTTGTGCTATCGAACTACCTGTCCTTCCCTGCCATCAATCCCTGTGTAAGTCAGCCTTGTTCCGTTTGTCTGTCGTCTGTCGGGGATAAGATAAGACTGTAACTAAGTGCCCATCTCTTCTGTGTCTTTTACCTCACTCTACCTTGTAATCTACCCCTTTTCTCCACCACTAATTATATCCTCCTCCGGAGGTCTTGAGAACTGTACCCCTTGCGTCGTTTCATCTATCCCAGTTGTTGTGTCCTTTCCATCATTGATTTAGCGTAGCGCGATTTGGCCAACGTTCGAGTGGAATCGGGTGAGTTGGGGAAGAATCGGGGGAACTGTTAGGTCGCGGTGGACCATCCGCTCGGCCCATAATAACATCTAATCCGCGATCCGTAACAATTGGTGTCGATGAGTGAGATTCGAGGCCCGAAGCGCGCTTAACGCGCTCAAAATTACAAGCAGTTGGAAATTGTTTTGTTTTACAAAAAAAAACCCGAATTTTGAAAGTCGCGCTATGGCAGATCAAGACGGCTGGGTTCCAGTAGAGGAGAGTGAGGCAGGGTCGATCCAGGACCAAATTGAGGGACAAGAGGAGAGCGAAGCAGTGAGGGCGGCAGGTTCGCAAAATGGCGTCCTCGCGCACGAGGTTGCGGGCGCGCAAAATTGCGCCTCGCACATGGCTACGGCGGCCGCACCCGCTGCACAAGTGGGAGGGATGGCCCAAATGCAGGCCCTCATGGAGCAATTTATGGTACAAATGCAGGCGTCCCTCAACCTGCAGAAGGACGAGATGAGGGCTAATAGTCAGCAATTGGGGAATCGGATGGATGCTCAGAGTGAGCAAATGAGGGCTGATAGTGAGCAGATGAGGGCTGATAGTGAGCGATTGGGGGGCAGAATGGGGGGCAAAATGGGAGAAATGGGGGAACGGTTAGAACAAAGGATGGAGTCCAATAGCGAGAAATTGAGGGATGACATGGGGGCCCAGATCGGAGGGTTAGGGAGTAGAATAGAGGGATTAGACAATAGATTAGGGGAAATACAGGAGGGGTTAACGGGGGTAGAAAACAGAATGGCCGCTCAAGAGAATCAAATGGAAGGGATGAAAAAGGGGTTAGAGGGGTTAGAATACAGTATGGAAGGCAAATTGAGGGACATGAGGGACCAAGCGGAAAGGGAAGTTAAAAAAATGGGGCAGCAGATAGAGGGGGTCAGAATGGGGGTAGAAACTAAATTGGATGCTCACAGGGAGGAAATGGAGCAGATGAGGGTGGCATCTGGGCAGGAGATGCAAGTGATGGGAGAGGAGATCAGAAGAGGTGTGAGTGAGGAGGTCGGAGGGGTGCGCGAGGAGGTGAGGCACTGTAAGGAGCGCATGGAGAAGGAGGTGAGAAAGGGGACTGTAAAATTGCAAGGTGGTATAGAGGAGTTGACGCTGGGAGTAGAACAACTGACAGTGGGACAAAAGGAGTTGGGGGACCAGGTAAAGAAGAACACAGCGGTAATAGAGGGTTTAAAATCGACACAGAAGGAGATGAAAAAGGACGTAGGGGTAATTAAAAAAGAGTGTCAGACGGTACATGAGGACCTGACGAGGAAAATGAACAAGGTGGTCGAGGTGATGGAGGTTAAAGAGCGGGAGGTGCGGGAGCACATAGAAAAAAATAAGGTGGAGTTAGAGGAAGAACTTAAGGGGGCGCACGAGGAGATGAAGGAGGTGAAGCAGAAATTAGAAGAAGTGGAAGAAGGGGTGAGTGAAATTAAGAAGCGACGGAGAGAGGATAAGAAAGAGATAAAGGAGGAAGTAAAAGAATTGGTCCAAAGTCTGTGTTCGGATCGTGATGATGTGCTCATTAACCGGATGAGGGATTCGCAGGTGATGGAGGAGAAGCGAAGAGAAAGAGGACCCGGTGTAAGTGGTGACCAATATGGTCGTGCGTATGATGCGCCAGGTGATTTAATAAGCTTGGGGGTCGAGATGGACCCGGATGTTCGTGAGAGGCCAAGAGTGAGGTGTATGGCTGGTCCGGAGGGTATGGAACGAGGGTGCGAGCGAGAGGGTCCGGTGATGGGAGAGGTGCGAGGTGTGAGTGAGCAAGGTTGTGGTGGTATGGAATGGGTAGCGGGTTGCGGAAGTGTGACCCATGCATCGACACCAACAGGGGTAGTTTTTAGAGCGACAGGGGAGGCACGAGAGCCCCTTGGGGGTAATGTACTGTGGGGGTTCGGCCCCGCGCTGACCCCGCAAGGGGCGACGCACGGGGTCCGGCAGGCGGGCAACGACTCACATACGAGGTGGTCCCACAAGGTCCCACTCGCGCCGTATGACGGTGGGTAAGGGTGGCATCCCTGCCACCCTTCCCATGATGGTGGGGCAAATGCGCTATAGATTATGGGGTGTATGGCAGTGAAAACTAGCCCGGGTGGGTTAGGTTATATTGTTAGGGATCTAGAGAATGACATTAGGTAACGTTAAGGTTAGTTAGTGACAAGGATACCTGCAGAGGGGACGCAGGTAGATTAGTGTGGATGATAATGACGTGGGAGCGCTGAGTGTAAGGGAAGACGGAGGAGCGCGAGTTTTAGAAGGGAGTAGACAGGGCAGATGATGCAGTGTGAACGGAAGTGCTGGTGAGCAGCTTCAAATGAGGCATCGGTGAGGCAATGCTCCGAGGTGTCTGTGAGTGTACAAGTGATGAATGAGAGAGCATTGCGGATGAGTGTCATGGTGAGTAGTGAGTGTTGTGGATCAGTGCGAATGCGCTTGGGGGAGAGAAGGGTGCAGGCGGCACCAAGTATGAGAGCACAGGTGTGCAAGTACAGGTGTGTGGAATACATGGAGTAAGTGGTACGGAGTGGTGTGCATGGTGCGAAGGTGTGGATGGGGGAAGAGTGGACCCCCTTTTCACGAGTACCCGGGGAGGGTAGTTTAAAGAATAGTTAGAAGGTATAGGTAAATTGTGGTTGGATATTGGCATTTGTGGTGCGGTTGCAGAATGGTATTGTGGATGGGTGCATTGGTGTGGTGAAATTGGCTGGTCGTGTGGCCTGTTAGTATGAGTGTGAATGGTTGGGCACTCCGCCACTGTTAGATGTCGGCCAGGTGAGGCCGCAGGTGGGCTCTGGGAGCCGTTAGTGTCAGTGGGTGCCTGAGGATCCCGGGTGTGGATCGGGCAGCCCGTGCCAGAGAGGGCACTGAGGGGGTGAGAGTGCGAGAGGGCCTTCCCCAGTTAGTTAGGTTAGGGTGAGGAGCAGGTGAGCTCGGTAGGCAACAACAGTGGTGGAGGTGTGCCGGTGGGCGGACCAGCTGGGAGCGTCACACGACCCAGCCACCGAAATTGTGCGGGGGCACCGAGTGATGAATCGGGGGAGTGAGACCCCAACTTGAGAAGCACCACAGTTTGGTCAATGGGAATTGGTTTTTAGAACCCATAGTGTAAGTTGGCCAATGGATTGGCAGGGAAAGACCCCGGGTAATGTAAAGTTGTTAAAGTCATTTAGGAAATAGTTAGGATTGATGAACCTGTCGCACCATACGCAGCCACTTACCTGAGGTGGTGATGATGACTCCACACCTTTGTTCCTTTGTTCTGTGTTGCAGGAAAGGAGCATTGCTGTGTGGATTTGTGAGACGCATCACGACGTGGATGAGACATTGGGGTGATTCCATCTCTCCCTCCTTAGGAGGGACTGATGATGAATTGGTGATGGCAGATTTTGATGTTGAATTGGTGATGGCAGATTTTGATGGGAGTTGGAAATGGCAAATTTGATTGGTTAGGAGGGAGAGAAGACGAATTTGGTTTATGGGAGGAACGGGGAAGACAGTAGGGACGTTTGTTGATGTGTAAAGTAGATGTTTATGGGTAGTGTTGTGTTTTGTGGATACAGTAAGGGGTAAGGGAGGGGCAATGTAGGTTACCTGGTGGGGGGGGGGCGCGTACGGTAGGAACGTACCTGTCTCACCTGGTTCCCATGTGCCCCCAGTGTGCATTACCTTGAATTGCGTGCACTTTTGCGCCCTTACCACCTTACTCACTTGTCTTCTTTTGTCTCCCACCTCCGAGGATCTGGCTTTGGGGCAGAGAGAGAGGAGAGAGAGGTGCGGGCTCCGCAGTTGTGGGCCTGTACTTCCGCTGTTTGCTGCCTGGATCGATACACCATATGGACCGCAATGTTTGTGGCCGCCCACCATGGACCGCAGTTCTTTTGCGGGCAAGCACCACCCGTTGATGGACCTCTGGGTCAACGTGGCACCTATGCCATACAGGTGAACCACTTTTAGTTGGCCCCCCTGACGGCCACAATTTAGAAATGGACGCGGTTGGCGCCTTTCTTTATTTCTAAAGAAGCCAGAAGGCCAAGTGCACTCCATGAAGGCAAGACCAGCGGCAGAACATCGGCCGGCTGCGACACCACCGGTGACCATGGACACTTAATTGTGCATTTTTATGAACACTTTATTGGTGCACCGGATGGTGCTGACTGTGCATAATGGGGTGGTGCTTTTGGTGCTTGGACGGGGTGCTCTGCACATTATTAAAGGCCGTAGGGCCACAGGGCACTCGTGGGTTGGTGTATCGATGCTGGCATGCGTGCTCTCTCTATGCATAACATCTGCATGTGTTCCTCAAAGAACAGGTCCTGGATCGTAGTGTAAATATCAGTCTTGTATAAATGATGCTCCCTACCGGCTGTATGTTTAGTTTGAGGATGCTTTCCGCGATTCGGTTATCCTGTGGGTGTGTTTCTGTTAGGAGAAGGGTGCAATGTCGCAGGGGGACATATTTACTCATTTGTGAACATCTGTAAAACTGTCGCACTCAGGGTTGAGTTAATAGTAGAGGGAACTACATCTGAGTGCCACACTAACGTAGGTAAAAATTTATCGGGTCGGGACGCCCCGAGGTAGAGAAGGGTGCAATATTGCGGATATGGGATTTGCATCCATCCATATCCGCTTGTAAATATTCCCCTATTTCCTCAATACTTCCCAACTATCCCCAATCCCCATTCCCTAGTCCCATTTTCTGTAAACAACACTCTGTAGACCCGACCTCCCCCTATTTCCCCCATTAAATGTCGCACCCAGGTTCACCGCATCTCATGTAAGACAACTATAGGACATCTTGCTAGTTATTCTTAGTCTATGTCAGTTAAGGACTCGTTTCCATTAATTCTGACCCTTCGTTGCACCAGAATGTGATTGTATGGCACCGTTAGGAAGTTTAGGACCTCCCAATACCTCCCCGCAGCTCTTCCTCACGGTTCAGCAACAACAACAACAACAACAACAGCAGCAGCGGCGGGCGCGGGGAGTGCGCGTCCTCACTCCGGCTTGGTTGGTAGGGGGTGTTGGGAGGGCACCAGGCCTTTCCAACGAGCCGCCATCAAACATGTGCTCGACGGGGTTACCAAATAGGGGCTCCCTGTCAGCTCCTCGTCAAGGGCGGAGCCCGGTAACCCCCGCACCCAATAGAAGCGGCGGACCGGTCCCATCTGGGGTGGAGCCAACCAGCCGAGGGCGTGTCACTCCCCGTTGAGCATGCGCAGGAAGAGGGAGGTGACGTCAGATGCGCGCTGAGCTTGGAGAAAGAAAGACGCCACCTCCGAGCGCTGTGAAGCCTCCCTGCATCTCTTGGACCGTGCTTGATCCTGTCCCCGAGCCAAGGTGCACCTTGTGCTATCGAACTACCTGTCCTTCCCTGCCATCAATCCCTGTGTAAGTCAGCCTTGTTCCGTTTGTCTGTGGTCTGTCGGGGATAAGATAAGACTGTAACTAAGTGCCCATCTCTTCTGTGTCTTTTACCTCACTCTACCTTGTAATCTACCCCTTTTCTCCACCACTAATTATATCCTCCTCCGGAGGTCTTGAGAACTGTACCCCTTGCGTCGTTTCATCTATCCCAGTCGTTGTGTCCTTTCCATCATTGATTTAGCGTAGCGCGATTTGGCCAACGTTCGAGTGGAATCGGGTGAGTTGGGGAAGAATCGGGGGAACTGTTAGGTCGCGGTGGACCATCCGCTCGGCCCATAATAACATCTAATCCGCGATCGATAAATATATATATATATATATATATATATATATATATATTGTTGCGGATATGGGATTTGGCCTCCATCCATATCCGCTTGTAAATATTCCCCTATTTCCCCAATACTCCCCAACTATCCCCAATCCCCCATTCCCTAGTCCCATTGTCTGTAAACAACACTCTGTAGAACCGACCTTCCCCTTTTTCCCCCATTAAATGTCGTGCCCAGGTTCACCGCATCTCACGTAGACAACTATAGGACATCTTGCTAGTTATTCTTAGTCTATGTCAGTTAAGGACTCGTTTCCATTAATTCTGACTCTCCAGAATGTGATTGTATGGCACCAGTAGTAAGTTTAGGACCTCCCAATACCTCCCCACAATCTCATCTCTGCATCCTCCCATCATCTCATGAAACAACAACACCAACAACAACAACAGCGCGCGGGGAGTGCGCGTCCTCACTCCGGCTTGGTTAGCCGCCATTGCCCATGTGCTCCGACGGGGTTACCACACAGGGGCTGACTGTCAGCTCCTCGTCAAGGGCGGAGCCCGGTAACCCCCCCCCCCGCACCCAATAAGAAGCGGCGGACCGATTCCATCTGGGGCGGAGCTAACGAGCCGAGGGCGTGTCACTCCCCGCTGGATATACGCAGCCACTTACCGGAGGTGACGTCAGATGCGCCTGAGCTTGGAGAGAAAAGGACGCCACCTCCAGCGCGACGATACCTCCCCGCATCTTTGGACCGGACCGGGTCGATTCTGCCCCTGAGCCAAGGTGCACCTTGAGCCCTCGACTACCTGCCCCTCCTTGCCATCAATCCCTGTGTGAGTCAGTCTTGTCCCGTTTATCTGTGGTCTGTCGGGTCTAAGATAAGACCGTGTTTAAGTGCCCACCTTCCTATGCTGTACCTCTTGTCCGTGTAATCTAAACGTTCTGCAAACCCATATTATAACCTCCTCCGGAGGTCTTGAGAACTGTACCCCTGGTGTCGTGTCATTTAACCCAGCCGTTGTGTCCTTTCCTTCATTGATTTAGCATAGCGCGATTCGGCCAACGTTCGAGTATAATCGGGTAAACTGTGCGAACATGGCGGCCATTCCGCTCGGCCCAGCATAACATCTCAATAAGTCGTGTCCGTAACAATATATATTGTAACGGTTTTGAGAAGTGTGTAACGAATTTGAGAAGTGTAACGGTTTTTGAGAAGTGTAACAATTTTGGAGGAAGTGTAACGAATGTGAAAACGTTACAATGTGAACGTTACAAAAGTATGGTAACACCCTGGTAATGTAAATAATGGTCGCAGCTGTCCTCCTAGTTAATTCCATGAAACTTACACGCAGGTCACGATATATCTTTTTAAATAGTGTATTTCCTTATTCCATGTAGGCTAAATCTGTGTTTCCCACTAGATTGACTTTGCATTGTATCAAACAAAATAAGAGTAGGCCCTTGCAATTTCCCCAAACATCTCCGCTCTCCAAAGTTCCTTTCAAAAGGGTGGGAGTTGTGTTCAATCCCGCAAGCCGCCATTGCCCATGTGCTAATCTCGGAGAAGAAAGGCGTGTCTCCACCTCGTCATCGAGGGGAGGAGTGAGCCAGAGGGTCGCATGGCCAATCAGCACCGCGGTGAGCGAACCGGTAGGCGTGCCCTCGCAGCCGGCGGCTTGATTCCGCCGCGAGTTATAAAAGCGACTGTAAGGGACTGCTTTATGAGATGACCTGGGAGAGGAGCGAAGAGGCGGCACCAAGAAGAGCGGTGAGATGCGAAACGCTCCAAGCCAAAGAGGAGAGGTACTTGGCAAGGAAACCAGCTTTGGAGAGACGCGCTGAAAGGAGGGAGACGGCTCCACCACAAGAAGAGGAGCAGGTGTGCCGAACCAGCGCGTGACGTCTACAGCAGCGGATACGCGACGAAGGGTTTTCCCGCCAAAAACCGCGAGGAATTGAGAGCTGCTGCCTCCGACCTTGCCTCCCTCTCAAGCAATCCACCTCAAGCCCTACCTGCCTGCAATATCCCCTGTGTAAGTGTGAACGTCCTGTCCTACTCGTTGTCTTGGGATTAAGTAAATTGAGTAGAATAAGCTAACGATGCACTGTGTGACTGTTTTTTTTCCATCCATTGCTTGTAAATAATTTTGGTCGCTCTTCCTTTTTGCTTGTGTGTGTATAATAAATCTGTTCTTCCTCCGTACTCTGTCTTTTTCTCTTTTCCTTCTCTTTCGGTCGCTTTAGAGATTTCCCGATTGAATATCTGTGGGGCGATCTGGTCAACGTCGGGTGGAATCGGGTTCTAATCGGGGAGTAACTGTTCGGACGCGGTAATACACCACCGCTCGGTCAATATAACATCTAAAACCGCGTCTGCAACAATTGGTTGTCAGGAGTTGGATTCGGACCTGGGACTAAATTTGTTAGGCCCAAATTTTGGAACACCAATTGTACTATTAGAGTAACAATTGGTGTCGAGGAGTGAGATCGGACCCGAAATCGGACCCGAAGCGCGCTTAACGCGCTCAAAATTACAAGCTGCCGAAATTTATTTTGTTTTATAAAACCCGAATTTTGAGATCGCGCCATGGACAATCAAGGCGATCGGATGTCGGTGGGAGAGATAGACAGGGTGGAATCGACCCAGGACCTCGGGGAAATGTATGTGGAGGAAAGGGAGGAGGAGAACATTGGCAATGTGGTTGAGGGGGTATCAGGTGCACAAAATGGCGTCCTCGCGCACGTGGGTGTAGCGGCACCAAATTTGGCCGTGGTCGCGGCAGCCGAGCCAGAGATGCCAATGAATTTGGACCTGTTTATGAAACAGATGATGGCCTTTATGGTAAAAACAGACGATAATTTCAAAGGGATGGAAAACAGAATGGGAAACCAAATGGGGGTAATGGGAAACCAAATGGGGGTAATGAAGGACGAAGCGAGGGGTACCGGTGAGGAGTTAGACAAGAAATTTGGGAAGTTCGACAATAATTTTGAGGGGTTAGACAACGGGATAAAAGAGGTGAAAAATGGGTTAATGGGGTTAGAAAATAGGATGGAGGACAAATTGCGGGAAATAGGGGAACAATCTGCCAGGGAAATCAAACAAATGGGAGAGCAGATAGAGGAGGTGAAAATCGGGGTAGAAACCAAACTGGATGCTCAGAGGGATGAATTGGGACAGATGAGGGTGGCATCTACAAAAGAGATGGAGGAAATACGACGAGGGGTAAGTGAGGAGGTTTCGGGGCTACGCGAGGAGGTAAAGCGAGGTGAGAAGCGTATGGAGAAAGAGGTGAGAAATAATACGGCTAAGTTACAAGGGGGAATAGAAGATCTGACGGAGGAGGTGGAGCAGCTGACGGAGGGACAAAAAGAACTAGTGGAGCAGGTTCAAAAGAACACTGCGGTACTAGGAGGGTTAAAGGCGACACAAAAAGAAATAAAAAACGAATTAATAGCGACACAGAAGCAATGTCAGATGGTACGTGAGGAACTGACAATGAGGGTGGACGAGGTGACAGAGATAATGGAGACAAAGGACCGGCAGGTGAGGAAGCACATAGAGACGGTCACGGTAGCCTTAGAGGACGAACTTGAGGAGACGCACCGAGAAATAAAAGAGGTTAAACAAAAATTAGAGGAAGTGGAAGAAGAGGTGAGTGAAATTAAGAAGAGACGGACAGAAACTAAGAGAGAAATAAAGGAGGAGATAGCGGAATATGTACAAGGTCGGTGCTCAACTCATAATGTGATGCTCACTAACCAAATAAAGAGTTTGCAGGTGGCAAAAGAGGTGCGGAGACGAGGTACGGAGGTGAGTGGCAATGTACATGATGTGAGGAAAGCTTCAGTCGGCTTGGGGATTGGTTTGGATCCGGGTGTTCGTGAAAGGCCGTTGGTGAAGTGTGCGACAGGTCTGGTGTGCGAAAAAAGAGGTGTGCGAGAATGTCCGACCATGGGGTGTGTGAGGAAAAAGTGCGCGCCGACGAGTGAGTCTGCCGTCAAGAGTGAGTTGGCCGTAGCGCGTGTGCGAGGGAGCACATGGAAGCGCGGTGTGGTGAGTGTTACGGAGGAAGTAACGGAAAAGTGTGCGCAAGCGGATGCGCGAGAAAGGTGTGTAACGGACAGGTGCATGAGGAAAGAGTGCGCTGTCGGGAGTAAGGGTGAGTGCGTTGTCAAGAGTGGTGGTGAGAGTAGTGAGAGTGACACGGAGCGTGAGTTGGTTATGACAGGTGAGCGAGGGTGTACACCTGGAATGGAAGGATGCACACCTGGAATGGTAGAGCGTGAGTGGGAATGCACGCTGGAATTGGTAGTGAGGCACGTGGTTGGGTGTGCGAGTGAGAGCACACCTGTGATTGTCACAGAGGAGGTGACCGAGGAAGGGGCGCGAGGAGGTGTGTTGGTGAGGTGTGCGAGCGACGAATGTGTGCCAAGGTGTTCGGTGGTCAGGTGTGTGACCAAGTCGGGGAGCGGAATGAGTGTACCGAGGTGTGTAAGAAAAGGTACGACGAGGAGCATGGAAACGGCTGCATGTATGAGCAAGAAAGGGGTAGTGTATGCTTGTAAGCATCCAGGTGAGGCGTCGACAGTAACCGGTTTAGCGGTTAGGGCGACTTATAGCCGAATCGGGCCCTCGGTGCGTGCCGGGCTTCGCGTGCCGCGAGAACCAGCGGGGATCCGAGCCACGGCGGGTTCGAAAGGACCGCCGTGCGCGATCCACGCTGGGCCTCGCGTGGAACGGCCGCGTCCGGGCTCCCCTAGGCGGAGCGGGCAGCCCGATAGGAAGGGTCGTCATGGCGACCACTTTCTATTGAGACGTGCCGGCAGGTCGAGATCGGGACATTGGATGGCTCCACGCCGAGGTGGTGCGTGGGATCTCGGCCCGGGTAAGCCCCCGTCCCTGCACCGAGTGCCGGACGCATCCAGCCGCCGGCACAAAAGAACCCGCGTTCATGGCTCGGCTGTACGAAGCCGGGCTGTAGACGTGAATTGGCGCACCGAGAGGATGTAATAAGTAGACGGGTGATAGTGATCGTGATTTGATACGAAATTTATAATAGTGGGTAGAATTGGCAGTAAATGGAAAATTTTTGAATTGGTTGGAATTTGGACGAGCAAAATTTATAGTGAGAGACCCCCGATGTGGTGGGATGGCAAATCCACCATCCCTCACAGGTGGGGGCAAATGCGCAATAGTTTATGGGGTGGCTATGACAACCGAGCCAGGGAGGGCTTGGATAATGATAGGGATCTAGCGAAGATGACATTAGGTGACGTTAAGGTTAGTTAGTGACTGATACCTGTAGTGGGGACGCAGGTAGATTAGTGTGGATTATAATGACGTGGGAGCGCAATAGTTTAAAGGGACGACTGGGAAGCGCAAGTTTCAGAGGGGAGTAGTTAGCTGAGATGATGCCGTGTGTGTGAGGATTGAACAGGTGTGATTGAACAGGTGTGATTGCACAGGTGTGCAACTGAACAGGTGGATGGAGCAGTGTATGAGTGAGTGATAGGGATTGTGTATTGTGATGACCAAATGGTCCAGGAAGAAAGGAGGGTGCAGGTGGCACCAGGTGTGAGGGCACAGGTGTGCAACAGCAGGTATGGAGAGTGGTAGTGTGGAATAAATGGAGTATTGGAATGGATGGTCGTGGAGTGAGTATGGTGGAAATTGTGGAGTGGAGTGGATGGTGCGAAGGTGTGAATGGGGGAAGAGTGGACCCCCATCACGGATACCCGGGGCGGGTAGTGTAAGTGTTAGGTAGAGGGTATAGGTAAATTGTGGTTGGATATTGGCATCTGTGGTGCGGGTGAAAGAATGGTCTTTGGATGGGTGCATTAGTGTCGTGGAAATGGCGGGGCGTGTAGCCTGTTAGTGTGTGTAGTTGGTTGGGCGCTCCACCACTGTAAGGATGTCGGCCAGGTGACTCCGCAGGTGGGCTCTGGGAGCCGGTAGTAGTTGTTGTGGATGGGGCCCGAGGATCCGGAGGACGGACCCGGGTAGCCCAGTGCCAGAGGGCACCGAGTGGGGTGACAGAGCCAGGAGGGGCCTGCCCCAGTTAGATAGGTTAGGGTGAGGAGCTAGGTAAGCTCGGGTGGCAACTACAGTGGTGGAGGTGTGCAGGTGGGTAGACCTGCTGGGAGAGCTACACGTCGCAGCCCAGAAATTGTGCGAGGGCACCGGGAGATGAATCGGGGGAGTGAGACCCCAAATTGAGAAGCACCACAGTTTGGTCAATGGGAATTGGTTATTAGAACCCATAGTGTAAGTTGGCCAATGGATTGGCAGGGAAAGACCCCGGGTAGTGTAAAGTGTGTTAAAGTCATTTAGAAAAATAGTTAGGATGAAGGATCTCCTCGCACCATCTGCATCCACTCACCTGAGGTGACAGGTACTCCACACCATGCCATGTTTTGATTATTTTTTATGATGCAAATGTTTGGATTGTGAGACGCATCATGACGTGGGTGTGACATTGTGCTTTGATGTTCCATCTCTGCCTCCTTATGAGGATTGATGACGAATTGGGTGATGGCAAATTTTGGTTAGAGGGATTGTGGTGACGAATTTGGTATAGGGGAAATATGGGGAAGACGTGACAGTAGTGACGAATTGGTAATGTGTAGATTTTGTACATATGGGGTAAGGGCAAGGGTAGGGTAGGTGACAGGGGGGTGACGTACGGTAGGGACGAGCTTTCTCACTTCGCCCTCCGTACGCATTTCGCCTTGCATTGCCTTATTGACGTGTACCCTTGTGACCTTACCCCTCGCTCAATTGTCTTTCTTTTGTCTCCCACATGACCTGTGCGCCATTGGGTGCCGAGGGGAGCGTGCGTGAGGTGGCCATTGTGCGCCCGAGATTCCCAGAACCAGCATGCATTGCGTTGATGTACCACTTTATGGACCGCTGTTCTGCGGCCAAGTACCACTTGATGGACCCCAGGTTCTGGGGCAGGGCACCTCTGTTGGAGACCGGCCATAGTGGCCAGGGAATCTTGCTTGCGGACCTCGGTAAGTTGGCACCTATGCCAAACAGGTGGACCACCCTTAGTTGGCCCCTGTTGCCCTAAATAAAAATGGACACGGGTTGTGCTTTTTATTATGTCCAAATAGGCCGCATGAAGCCAGAAGACGTCGGGAAGAACATCGGCCCAGCAGAGAAAGTGAAGACCACCACCAGTTGTTTTGTTGTGTTTATTAAGAACCATGGTGACTGCGCACCGAGTGGTGCTTTTGGTGCTTTGTGGTGCTTTTGGTGCTTTTGGGTGCTTTGGTGGTATTGGTACTGGTGCATCGATGCAATGCGTGCTGTCTCCTCCCTCCCAACAGGAATTTCTTTTTTTCTTGTTCCTTAAAAAGAAAAAGAAAAAAAAAACACAGGTCCTGGGTTGCGTTGTAAATAAGAAATCACGTCATTGTAAATAATGCTCCCCACCGTAAATGTATAGTTTGAGAATAATTCCGTAATTCGGTTAGCTGTGGGCTTGAGTCTGTTAGACAGGGTGCAATGCAATAGGGGGACATACTTATTTGTGTTTTAAGATTGTCACACTCAGGGTCAGGTTAATTGTAGAGGGAATTACACCTACGTGTCACACTAAGTTAAAGTTTAGTAGGCCCGAGCTTGGGCCTGAAGAAAGGAGGGTGCAGTGTAATGCTTTTGAGAAGTGTGTAACGAATTTGAGAAGTGTAACGGTTTTTGAGAAGTGTAACAATTTTGGAGGAAGTGTAACGAATGTGAAAACGTTACAATGTGAACGTTACAAAAGTATGGTAACACCCTGGTAATGTAAATAATGGTCGCAGCCGTCCTCCTAGTTAATTCCATGAAACTTACACGCAGGTCACGATATATCTTTTTAAATAGTGTATTTCCTTATTCCATGTAGGCTAAATCTGTGTTTCCCACTAGATTGACTGCATTGCATCAAACGAAATAAAGCGTAGGCCCTTCCAATTTCCCCAAACATCTCCGCTCTCCAAAGTTCCTTTCAAAAGGGTGGGAGTTGTGTTCAATCCCGCAAGCCGCCATTGCCCATGTGCTAATCTCGGAGAAGAAAGGCGTGTCTCCACCTCGTCATCGAGGGGAGGAGTGAGCCAGAGGGTCGCATGGCCAATCAGCACCGCGGTGAGCGAACCGGTAGGCGTGCCCTCGCAGCCGGCGGCTTGATTCCGCCGCGAGTTATAAAAGCGACTGTAAGGGACTGCTTTATGAAATGACCTGGGAGAGGAGCGAAGAGGCGGCACCAAGAAGAGCAGTGAGATGCGAAACGCTCCAAGCCAAAGAGGAGAGGTACTCGGCAAGGAAACCAGCTTTGGAGAGACGCGCTGAAAGGAGGGAGACGGCTCCACCACAAGAAGAGGAGCAGGTGTGCCGAACCAGCGCGTGACGTCTACAGCAGCGGATACGCGACGAAGGGTTTTCCCGCCAAAAACAAAAACGAGGAATTGAGAGCTGCTGCCTCCGACCTTGCCTCCCTCTCAAGCAATCCACCTCAAGCCCTACCTGCCTGCAATATCCCCTGTGTAAGTGTGAACGTCCTGTCCTACTCGTTGTCTTGGGATTAAGTAAATTGAGTAGAATAAGCTAACGATGCACTGTGTGACTGCTTTTTCCATCCATTGCTTGTAAATAATTTTGGTCGCTCTTCCTTTTTGCTTGTGTGTGTATAATAAATCTGTTCTTCCTCCGTACTCTGTCTTTTTCTCTTTTCCTTCTCTTTCGGTCGCTTTAGAGATTTCCCGATTGAATATCTGTGGGGCGATCTGGTCAACGTCGGGTGGAATCGGGTTCTAATCGGGGAGTAACTGTTCGGACGCGGTAATACACCACCGCTCGGTCAATATAACATCTAAAACCGCGTCTGCAACAATATATATATATATATATATATATATATATATATATATATATATATATAATATATAGAAGATAATGTAAAAACAAAACAAGGCAATTTCACTTACATTTTCGGATTCAGCGTTCAATTCTATGTAAGTGACTGTATTTTGAGGCATGTGTGACTTCAAATAAAATTGTAAGCCAGGAAAAACGTTCGTTTCATTCCTTAGGGATACAACATGTAAAACTGGCCCAAACGTGAAAACAAAACTCGCTCATTTTAAGTCGTACAAGCTAATGCGACCACTCATTCTTCTGGGAGGAATCCCGTGCACATGCTTGTCACACTTATGGCACCTGTCTTTATAAGGTCAGCAAATACTGACACCGCGATTGACATTCGCTGAGGTAAATGTTGATATCTTTTCTGAGGTAAAAAAAAACAAAACAAAAAAAACAGTTTTAAAGCATTATACGTATCAAACGATATATTTTATGAAACGTGGAAACCGAATACACACTTTGGTGGTTTTATAATGACAGAATGTCTTTTTTAGAAAAAAAAAAAAGAACCTTGAAGACGGCGCTGCTAAAAAAAAAATACACCGCTCTAACGCATAACCACAAGTTTAAACTACATTTACAACAAATATGAAAACTATTTTCATATCACAATGTTAAATATAGAATATATGGAAGATAATGTTAAAAAAAAATGAGCCCTATCTTCCAACGGTAAAAAATCCTTCAGAAAATTACTGGATCCGGAATAATATCCTGAGCTTCACCAAAAACTAGTCAATTCTTCCTTATCCCAAGGGCAATCATCCCACCAACTTTCATCCAAATCCGTTCAGAACCTTTCCAGATATCTTGTTCACAAACACACGAACACACATACGCACACACACACGGACGGACACGATCGAATGCATTACTCCCTGGCGGGAGTAATAATAAAAACAACTCGTTCACAGAGATAATGTCATCATTCCACAAATCCCATTCAAATTCCCATTTTAATTTTAACATGACGTCATCATTCCACAAATCCCATTCAAATTCCCATTTAGATTTTATCCAATAAATCATGAAAAGAGACAAAGATTCCCACTCTGAGGACATTGAGGGACGTAAAGCCGGTTGTCTCGTCTGCTTGAACCTGTACACATGAAAATCCCCTCGAAATGAGAAGGTCATTGTGTTCCGGTGCCCGTTCATGGAGATGTTGAACGGATCCAGATGCTAAGTTTGAAGGTGCATGGTTCGAATTGGTTCATACATTGAACATCAGGTAATTGATGAAGCACAGGTGTGTTGGTCCAAATGTCCACCTGTGCGGGTTTTCTTGAACATTTTGATGATTAAAGATTTCTATAAAACACACAAATGGAGTGACGTGGAAACATGGATAATTATATCTGTTTTTGTCAATTTCATTGCTTCATTTATTCCTTGGGGTGAAATAAATTATCATTTTAGGTAAGGGTAAAGGTGTGTACCGGGTGTGACGTCAGAGGAGCAGGTGTTTGTATTTATTGTATAAAAAGGTGAGTCTGGTGTGGAATTCATTCGTTTCGTCATTCACTTACTTGTCTGTGCCGTGGTTCAGGTTGGTTACCTGGTGCATCTTTGGTTGCCCCCCCCCTTACTGGTCCAGGTGATCTCGCTCGTTTCTTTCCTCGTGAGGTGTTTCTTGTTTTGAACAAAATGGCAGTGGAGGTTCAGACCGTCGGTACTCAGGTGAGTCATTTGGTTCTTCAGGTGAAAAGATGGTGGATCGAGTTCCAGGTGAATCGGTTTTGCGGGGAGAACCGGGAAATCAGTCGGGGAGTTAAACATGATTCGTTAAAGTTGTTCAAACGCTTTTATGGCTGGGCGAACTGATGGATCGGTCTTTCTCTTTGGTTTGGCGGGTTAGTGCTTGGGGGGGGGGGGGGGGCTGGGCGGGGGGGCATGTTGGGGGCGGGGGTGCGGGTGCGGATGCTCGGGGGCTGGAGAGGGGGGGGGGTTAGCGGGGGTGGCTGGGTGAGAATCCCTAAATTCCTTTTGAATTCCTCAATGTTTGAATCCGAATCCTTTATCATGTGATCCCGAATTTAATTTGTATTGCAGAGCTTTGTAATGTGTCCGACCAATGTTTGGCTGAGACTTGGGTTTATTAACTAGTAAATGCTCGTGATTAAAAATACCACATGTAAGAACAAAATAAGTAAACGAAAAAAACGTGTTTTAGGGCGACACTTATTTAAAAGAATAAAAATTTTAACCTATTTAAAACAAAAAAAAAAGGTTTTTTATTTCGAATTTTTTAAATTACATTTTGATAGATGAAATTGTACCAGAAAAGAGGACCGTGGGCCAAATTTCAGCTCTCTAGGACGTGGAACCTAGAAAACGAACAGCTTAGAGATTTTAAACGGGACAAAAAGTTCAGATAAAGTTAAATAAAAGTATAAAAATAAACCCACTTTATTCATGTGCTAATTGAGACAACTGAAAATGGGTGCATGTCTTTACATAATACTCACACATGAGGAGGAATGAATAAACTGAGGCAGCGATTTGGTGCTTATACACTGCCTCTGTTATTTATTTATTTTCCTGAGGAATGTTTTCATTTTTCAAAGTGGAACAGAGCGCATTCGCCGATTTGTGAATGAATCTGACGTAACGATATTGTGTTTCAAGTAACTGCTTTGCTGAGGTGGAAAACACAAACGAATCGATCGTTCATTTCTAAACCAGGATTGACGAGGTTAGTTTGTGGATTTGATAGTTGACTCCCAGTCCCAGCCTCATCCGCTCTGAGAATCTCAATCTGTAAAACCCAAAAAGTTTCAGAATGTGAGATGTCCTCATTGTTTATCTCTCCTTGTCCGCAGAATGTCATTCAGAGATTGTCTTCACTGCCGTTGTTCAGTTCTGCTGCGGATGAGTTGGTTCAGGCCTACAGGTGTGGGAAAGAGTCGAGGCCTGTTCTCTCATTTGGTAATATGGTGGAACAGGGTGTTACAGGGGTAGCTGTGATCACCTCCAGTGGGATCGAACCAATCGCCAGGATTCTTCATCCGCAGAGTGAGTGAATCTGTGCAGATCGGACGACATGGCTGACCTGTTTTTAATTTATTTTATGGAAAGTTATCCATTCTGGAGAAGCACGGACATTGTTGGATCGTTTTTTGAAATTGTCCGCTTTGTGTAAATTATTTATCCGTTATCTTTGAGTTTCCATGAAATGTCTTTGATACAGTTAAGTTTGTCGACGAGCTCGCATGCCGGGGTCTGGATCTCGTGGAAGAGAAAGTACCGTTGTTGCACCAACCTGCCAACAAGGTATTGGGAATAGAGGAAGTGACTCCATGTTCCTGTCATGTAATTCCTTCAAATGGTCCAATGGAATTTGGTTGTGGAGATTCGTGGAACTGGAACTGTCTGCTTTGAACTGGGAAAACAAGGAAATCTTATTGTTTTTGAAGTAACTTAAGTTTTCCTTTGTTCAGTGATGGATATTTCCTTGTTTGCAGGTGCTTGGTGATGTGAAGAAGAATTTGCAAATTGCACAAAAACAAATGGGAGTCTTCCTGGATTGGTCCAAGTCCCAGGTCGGAGTGGGTATGGAGCGATCCAAGCAGGCCATGTTGGACGGTACGGACTCTCTACTGAAAACAAAGTTTGGACAGGTGGTTTTGTCAGGTGCAGACTCTATGCTTTCTCAAGTCGATGGATACCTGCCACGTGATCAGCCGGGTAAGTTGGTGCTGTGTGGACTTGATGTACTTGTGCAGAAAGTTTTGTACTTCTGCAGAAAGTAATACCTGTGCTTTCTGCAGAAGGTGAAAGTCCTGATGAAAAAGTTGTCGTGCGAAGCGACTCGTCCCTTGACCTTTACCGTCGGCTCATTGCTGTGTCCAGCAAGGCCGGACGAGAGGTGTTCAAGAAGAGTTCTTCCGGGATCCAACGTGTTGCAGAGACCGGTCGTGCCGGTCTAACCAGTGTTCTCGAATGTTTCAACGCACTATTCGACTCCGTTGTGAAGAAGACTCCGGTGAACCAGGTGATCGATGCGGTGCACCAGGAACACGATTCAGATCGCTCCAGTGATGTCTGTAAACCCTCAACCGGTGCGGAGACCCTGGGCAAACCAAGCAAATGAGTGAATGTCCGCAGGTGATTTCTCATTTGCTAAATTTTTGTGCAGCTTCACATTGAATGCATTGGATTTGCTGGGTTTGTCACGTGATGGAAATAAAGTTCTTGAAGAAAGTGATTTTTGTTTGTTTTGGGTCCTGAATTCATTCCCATCTTGGTTGTAATGTTGTCTAGGCGGTCTTCCATGTGGTCATTGTACCCGTTTCGGTTTGAGCTTGGAAAGGTTTGTCCTTACCTAACAAGGAATTCAGGTTTGTCTTTTAAAATTTTTATTCTCCCTCCAGTGTTTTAGGTTTTGCTGATACCCACACAGTCTTCCACAAACTTCTCCGGTATCGATTGGTCCTTGATGCGATGGATGTTGGCAGGTTTTCCTTTCTTGCCTCTGCTGTCACACAATAAATCTCCCACATTCAAAGTGGTCCAGACCTTTGTGGCAACTGTTACACGTTCGTTCCTCCATGATATTTGGGTTTGCGATGCTGTGGCACCTTTCGAAAAGAGAAGACCATTGCACGTATCCTTCTGAAAAATCCCCATGGGTGGGGGTAATGCTGGTTAGGGCAGGAATTTGTAATTTGACAAGGATTCCGATGATAACTTGCCGACCTTTCACGAAGGTCACCGTGGGATTTTTGAGGATCCACAAACTAATGCTGGTGATGTGACGCCTTGTTTACCGTACATCGGAGGGACGGCACACACATGGAATCACCTAGTCTGTAAAACACCGGGATGACAGTTTGCAGGATTCAAACCCAGGCTAGAAAAGCAATCGATTTTGTCCGATCGAGATAGACCCGATGAGAAAAGCAAAGGCAGCACCGAAACTGGCCGACGACCTATGGACAGACACAAACTACATCTTCTATAATGGATTTGTTGTACACCGCTCCTTTCCAATGCAATCTCCAGGCGGTGCATGACGTCATCGCCGGGCACCGAAGGGGGCTCGGCAATGACGCACACCAAGGGAGTACTCAGTTTTCACTCCGGTTGTTTGTTGCCGGAAAAGATTCCTCCTTTTTTTCATCCTGTCATCCATTTCATCCATTTCATCCAAAGATTCCATCCTGTCAAGATTCCGGCAAGTATGTTGGTTGGTTGGTTTCTGTTTGCGCAGCACTACGTCTGCATCGTTGCACAAAGCATCGCCAAACTTTACACACATTTGTCTTGCCCTGGAATAGACTGGCCAATTTTCAACAATCTCGGACCAAGGCCTCCATTATGACGTCATAATTCGACAAGTACAAGACTTCATCCAATCAAGATGCAATTTCTTCAGCGACATGACGGCACAAACCGATTGAGGGAAAAAATGTCATCGGTCACGTGGTTCGGCCACCATCTTGGAAAAACCAAAAAACTTTGCACCTCGATATCTCAGTGCTGAATAGAAAAAATTGAGACATGGCTCATTGTAAAGCACTCTCCATGGGGAATAAAATATGTTAATGATGTCATAGGTGCCTCCATTATGACGGCATAATTCGACTTGTACAAAACTTCATCCGATCAAGATGAAATTTCTTGAGCATAATCGTGGAATAAATTAGTTTAGAAAACAAACAATGACGTCATCGGTCACGTGGTTCGGCCGCCATCTTGGAAAAACCGAAAAACGCTGCAAAATGGCCGATAAAAAAGTACCTTCCGGCAAGTCCTCGGTCTGATCTTTTTGTCCGCACAGAATAAATATGATTTTCTCTACAAATGTTGGTCTGATTGACAGGAAATTTTCACCACAGGTGCAACTCCACCTGTATTTTTTAAATGATAATTATGACGTCATAGGTCACGTGGTTCGGCCGCCATCTTGGAAAAACCGAAAAACTTTGCACCTCCATATCTCTGAAAGTGTTGAATAGAAAAAATTGAGACGTGGCTCATTGAAAAGAACTCTCCATGGGGAATAAAATATGTTAATGTTGTCATTGGTCACGTGGTTCGGCCGCCAATATTTGTCCTAAATGGTGGATAAAAAAGTAAATTCCGGCAAGTCCTCGGTCTCTGACCGATTTTTCATCTGTCTGTCTGTCTGTCTGTGCACAGCACGACGTCTACACCGTTGCACATAGAAACACCAAACTTAACACACATATTTGTCTTGCCCTGGAATAGAATGTGCCCAATTTTTAACTGTCGGCCTGAGGCCTCCATTATGATGTCATAATTCGACGAGTACAAAACTTCATCCAATCAAGATGCAATTTCTTGAGACATGACGGCATAAACTGATAGACAAAAAAATAATGATGACGTCATCAGTCACGTAGTTCGACCGCCATCTTGGAAAAACCGAAAAACTTTGCACCTCTATATCTCCGAAAGTGCTGAATAGAAAAATTGAGACATGGCTCATTGTAAAGAACTCTTCATAGGGAATAAAATATGTTAATGATGATGTCATTGGTGCCTCCATTATGACGTCATAATTCGACAAGTACAAAACTTCATCCGATCAAGATGAAATTTCTTGAGCATAATCGTGGAATAAATTAGTTTAGAAAACAAATAATAATGACCTCATCGGTCACGTGGTTCGGCCGCCATCTTGGAAAAACCGAAAACCTTGCTCCAAAATGGCCGATAAAAAAGTACCTTCCGGCAAGTCCTCGGTCTCTGATCTGTTTATTTGTTTGTCCGCACAGAATAAATATGATTTTCTCTGCAAACGTTGGTCTGATTGACAGGAAATTTTCACCATAGGTGCAACTCCACCTGTGTAATTTTTTCATGATAATTATGACGTCATAGGTCGCGTGGTTCGGCCGCCATCTTGGAAAAATCGAAAAATTTGCACCTCTATATCTCAGAAAGCCCTGAATAGAAAAAATTGAGACATGGCTCATTGTAAAGAACTCTCCATGGGGAATAAAATATGTTAATGGTGATGTCATAAGTGCCTCCATTATGACGTCATAATTCGACAAGTACAAAACTTCATCCTGTCAAGATGAAATTTATTGAGCGCCACGTCAAAGATGGCTGCCGGGACACTTCAAATGGGCTGCACTCGTGCCAAAGGATTTACATGATGAACTGCCCTGGTTTATTATAAGACTTCCGGCTCGGAAAGGCGCAGTGGAAGTTGTCATGGGAAGATCGATTAAAACTGAAACGACGGCCATTTGCTGCATTGTTTCCATGGAGATTAATACTTGGTTAAGCGGTTGCGAGCGCTCCATTCCATTGGAGTCTTTGCTTAAGCGATTCGAATTGAAGCGAGCCGCTTGCTTCGGGAACTCACCTCTGATTTGTGTTTCTTGAACATCTTTATGAGTTAAATGATAATAACTAGAACGCCACTCAGTAGAGCACATACTCCCGCCGTGGGTCAAGTTGCAATCGTACGATTTCACAAAAGTTTGAGGGAGTAGTTCAGTGACAACACAAGTCAAGACAACACAAGGCAGACACTGCACATAATATATATTGTTGCGGATCTCAGCGCCGGCCTTTCCCCTAACCAAGGGGGGATTAGTCCCCTTGTCTTTTACTAGCCGACGGGACCCGGGACCGATGACGTCCTTCCCGGACAGCGTTAGGGAGGGTTTTAGGACTAGGGATTCGCTATTACCTAAGTACTAACGCCGCCCAGAAACGAGGAAATAAGCCCCGCCCGAATCACGGGTGTTACGGGAAACACCGAACGGTAGCGACCCGTGACCCGAGCCGTTAGCAATGACTAACCCGATCCAAGCGGTTCATAATCGTGCCACGCTTACCCAATGATGGAAATGACTGAATCGGTCGAATTTGGAAGAAAGGAATAACACGATTTATTTACACTTTGTACAACGAGAAGAAAAAGAATACACAGTGCAGCCTTAAGTACAGTCTTAACCTATCCCTGGACAAACGGGCCCATCACACTCAGACACACTCACACAGGGTTGCAGACGAACAGGTCGATGGTCCAGGGATGCGTCCAGGCAGCTCGCTCTCCGGTCCCCAACTCGCACCGCGAAGCAGATGAAACAGCCGGCAGCGGCCAGGAGCTCTCCGCGTGTCGTTTGGCGCGCACGGGATTATCATAGAGCGAATCGGTAGGGCTGGGCTTTGGCGGTTACACTCGCAGCTCAGCCGCGTACGTAATAAGCGAACAGTTCCGATAACCGCGAACCAGGCGCTCCTCCCTTCTCAACTGCCAACTTGCATGCGAGTCCTTCCATTGCCTCTTGATATCAGGGCTTGGCTCCCGTCCTCATAAAGTCCTTTGTATGCAAGTTCTCTCCAATAAGTCCTCCAACACCGTGCATCCCTGTCTCATCTGAGGTGAGGACCTCGCGCCAAGGGTTTTATTGCCACGCCCTTGGAATCCTCTCAATCTCCCCAGACGTTGCTTGCCACGCCCTATCACCCCATGCCCACCGAGCTCTGGTTGGCTGTTGCCCTTACCGTCACTGCCTTTGACGTGCTGCTTGACGCGGCCACACCTCGACCACACGCTCCTCCCTCTTTCCAGGCCTACCTCGTGTCATTTGACTAGTTTCGAGTGAAACCAAGGGCAGCGAACACTGCTGGCAGCCAAAGCGTAACAAACTGCTGCGGGTGGCCCAAAGCGTAACAAATTGAGGGATGCCAAATGGGGATCGAGTTTGCCCATGATGGAAATTGAAGGGCGGCCACAAAATGAAAGGACCTAAGCTTATTATTTCTTTACACAACGCAGATGTCACCAGGGAAATGGCCTACTCTTACACATACGATGACATTGTGGCGGACACAAAAGCCCACTGGCGTGGTGACATCATTCCGCGCACCAAGTGGGCGGTGGCCACGCCCGAGGGGTAGGCGTGGCCTCATGATATACACCGGGCGCGCAGCCCGGAGCGCGCCAGTGTTACAGTGAGTTCCTGAAATAAAGACGCTTATAAGTTACCGCTTGGCCGCTTCCTCTTTGCTCGCAAGCAGCGCGCGTAACGCCGCGCTTTACTGGTGACCCCCTCGACGTTGGATCTGCCGGAGCGATCCTTCCACACGCGACGCCATTGCCATGGCCAACTTCATCAAACTTCCCGAATTTTGGGAGGCTCAGGCCGAAGTCTGGTTCGTCCAGGCCGAAGCCCAATTTCAGCTTCGGCGCCTCACCGGCGATGACACGCGCTATTGCCACGTCGTCGCCTCCCTCGGGCCCGGCACGGCCGCTCGAGTTGTGTCCGTCCTTCGCCACCCACGGGACGGCCACAAGTACGAGGCACTCAAGCGGCTACTCCTAGCCACGTTCGGCCTCACGGACGATGCACGGGCCGACCGCCTACTGGATCTCCCCGAGCTCGGTGACACGCGCCCGTCGGTCCGAATGGACCATATGCTGTCACTGTTGGGCGACGAAGCCCCCGGTTCTCTATTCCGGGCGCTTTTCCGTCGCCAACTTCCAGCGCAGGTTCGCCTCGCGTTGGCCGGGACCGGGCTAACGGAACCCCGAGCATTGGCAGCCGAGGCGGACAAGTACTTCGCCGCTTCGGACACGCGGGCGAGAGTCGGCGTGGCCGTCACGGCCCTCGTGGCTGATGCTGCTGATGCTGCTGCTGATCCACAGCATCAGCTTATACAGCATACGCAGCATGCTGATACGCACCTCGTGACCGCCGCCACGCCCCGCCCACCGCCGCGGCGAAAACCGCCACCGCGGGGAAACCCGCCAACTCCACCAGCCTGGCGGAGCCAGCCGCGCTCCTCCAGCTCCACCACCTGGTGCTGGTTCCACGCCAAGTTCGGCCACGAAGCTCGGCAGTGTCATCCGCCATGCTCCTTCAACAGGTCGGGAAACGCCCGGGCCGGCGCTCAATAGTGGCGATGAGCGCCAGCCGTTCGAGCAGCCTGCTGTTCATAACGGACACCTTCTCCGGGCGCCGTTACCTGTGCGACACGGGAGCGCAGGTGAGTGTCGTTCCCGCCGGCACATCAGACAAGCACGCCGCGGGTGGGGGCCCCGCGCTGCTTGCCGCGAACGGGACGCCCATCCGTACGTACGGAAAACGCTGCCTCTCTCTGCGGTTCGGAGGGCAGGTTTTCCGATGGACGTTCGTCACCGCCGACGTGCCCATGGCACTGCTTGGCGCGGACTTCCTGTGCGCTAATGGGCTCCTGGTCGACGTCAAGCGCAGACGTCTTGTCCAGGCCGAGACGTTCAGCTCGCTCGCTTGTGCGTTGCCCAGCTCGGCGAGCAGCTCAACGAGCGGCTTGCCAAGCGGCTTGCCGAACGGTTCGGTTCCGGCCACGTTGGTCTGTACGCTTCCGGCAGCGGACGCATTCACCCGCCTCCTCGCCGGCTTCCCGGCCCTCACGCGGCCCACCTTCTCGGCGGGGGCCGTCAAGCATGGGGTGGCCCATCACATCCCCACCGTCGGGCCACCGGTCTACGCCCGGGCACGCCGCCTCGAGCCGACGAAGCTGGCGGTGGCAAAAGCGGCGTTCGCTACCCTGGAGCGACTCGGCATCGTTCGGCGCTCAGAGAGCGCTTGGGCGTCGCCGCTGCACATCGTGCCGAAGCCCGGCGGGGGATGGCGACCGTGCGGGGACTATCGCCGTCTCAATGACGCCACGACTCCCGACCGCTACCCCGTCCCCCACATTCAGGACATTTCTGCCCGTTTGGCGGGCATGTCCTTCTTCTCGAAGGTGGACCTCATACGCGGCTACCATCAGGTCCCCGTCAGGCCGGAGGACGTCCCGAAGACGGCGGTCATCACGCCATTCGGACTCTTCGAGTTCCTGCGCATGCCCTTCGGTCTGAAGAATGCGGCTCAGGCGTTCCAGCGACTGATGGACAGCGTCCTGCGCGACTTGGATTTTGTCTACGTCTACTTGGACGATATCCTCGTCGCCAGCGTGTCCCGCGAAGAGCACCTACGCCACCTCCGCACGCTCTTCGAACGCCTGGGCCAGCATGGCCTGATTGTGAACCCCGCAAAGTGCCGGTTCGGCGCCGCCATAATCGATTTTCTGGGGCACCGTGTCACCAGGCACGGAGCCGTCCCCCTGCCGGCCAAGGTGGAGGCGGTGAAGGGGTTTCCGCGCCCCCGCACGATCAGAGGGCTGCAGGAGTTCCTGGGCATGGTGAACTTTTACCATCGGTTCCTGCCCCGTATCGCCCAGCTCCTGCGCCCCCTGCACGAAGCTCTCCGAGGTAAGCCGGGCAAAGGCGACGTTACCTGGACCGAGCAGATGGACACGGCGTTCACGGGCGCGAAGCTCGCCTTGGCTAACGCCACCATGCTCGCGCACCCGGCGCCCGATGCACCGATCGCCCTCACCACCGATGCCTCGGACTACGCGGTGGGCGCGGTGCACGAGCAATGGGTGCGTTGAGCTTGGCAACCGCTGGCGTTCTTTAGCCGGCAGCTTCGCCTGCCCGAACGCCGTTACAGTACCTTCGACCGCGAGTTGCTCGGGCTTCACTTGGCGGTCAGGCACTTCCGCCATCTGCTCGAGGGCCGTGCGTTCACTGCCTTCGTCGACCACAAGCCGCTGATCTTCGTGATGGGCAAGGTCACCGAGCCGTGGTCGGCCCGGCAGCAGCGTCACCTCTCGGCCGTGTCCGAGTACACGACGGACATCCAGCACGTCGCGGGGAAGGACAACCCGGTGGCGGATTGCCTTTCCCGGGCCGTCGCCCACGCAGTCCAACTCGGCATCGACTATGCCCGGATGGCAGCGGACCAGGCCGCTGACCCCGACGTCCAGGCCTTGCGGACCGCCGTCACGGGCCTCCGCGTCACCGAGGTGCCGTTCGACGGCGCGGGTGCGGCCCTCTTGTGCGACGTCTCCCTCGGGCGGCCTCGCCCCATCGTGCCCGCGGGCTGGCAGCGCCAGGTGTTTGACGCCATCCACGGCCTGTCCCACCCGGGCGCGAGGGCCTCCCAAAGGCTGATCGCCGACAAGTTCGTCTGGCATGGCCTCCGGAAGGCCGTCCGCGGCTGGGCCAGGACGTGCCTCGCGTGCCAGCGCGCCAAGGTGCACCGGCACACCGAGGCCCCGTTGGCCCCGTTCACGGTGCCAGAACGCCGGTTTGACCACGTCCACGTGGACCTGGTGGGACCTCTGCCCCCCTCGCGGGGTTTCACCTACGTCCTCACCATGGTGGACCGCACCACCCGGTGGCCGGAGGCCGTGCCCTTGGCGTCAACAACGGCGGCCGATGTCGCGCAGGCTTTCAACGCCACCTGGGTCGCCCGGTTCGGCGCCCCCTCATACATCTCGTCCGACCGCGGCCCCCAGTTCACCTCGGAGCTCTGGGGGGTGGTCGCGCAGGGGCTCGGGGTCCGGCTGCACCGAACCACGGCCTACCACCCCCAGGCTAACGGCCTGTGTGAGCGATTTCACCGCTCATTGAAGGTCGCGCTCCGGGCCACCCTCCGCGACGGCGGCTGGGTCGACAGGCTCCCCTGGGTCCTGCTGGGCCTCCGGACGGCGCCCAAGGAGGACCTGCGTGCATCAGCGGCGGAGTTGGTCTTCGGGCAACCGCTGCGGGTGCCGGGCGAGTTCCTCCCCGACTCCACGGCACCATGGTCCGCAGCACAGCAGCGCTCCGCTCTGCAAGAGACCGCCCAGAGGTTCGCCCCGGTGCCAACGGCATGCCACGGGCACCCACCGACGCACGTCGCCCCGGAGCTTCGCACGGCGGAGTACGTCTTCGTCCGCCACGATGCCCACCGGACACCACTGCGGCCCCCGTACGATGGGCCTTTCCGCGTGCTGGAGACCGGGGCGAAGCACTTCACCCTGGACATCGGTGGTACTCCTGACCGCGTTTCGGTGGACCGCCTCAAGCCGGCCCACCTCGACGTGGACCATCCACCGCCAGTGGCCCGACCCCCACGTCGGGGCCGCCCCCCTGCGGGCGGACCCCCGGCACCGCCCAGCCCCGCCGCCACGCCGCCCCCCGGTCCTGCACCCATCCCAGGGGCAGCCAGGGGCATCCCACCTGGCATCCCTGCACCCCGGACGCCGCCGATCGCCAGGGGGCGCTTCGGCCGGGTCATTTGTCTGCCCCGCAAACTGGCCCTCCAGGTGCGTGGGAATTCTGGGGGGGCGCGTGTGGCGGACACAAAAGCCCACTGGCGTGGTGACATCATTCCACGCACCAAGTGGGCGGTGGCCACGCCCGAGGGGTAGGCGTGGCCTCATGATATACACCGGGCGCGCAGCCCGGAGCGCGCCAGTGTTACAGTGAGCTCCTGAAATAAAGACGCTTATAAGTTACCGCTTGTCCGCTTCCTCCTTGCTCGCAAGCAGCGCGCGTAACGCCGCGCTTTAACAAAACCAATTCGAGCCTCGATTCAGTATACAAAAAATTCTAATGGGCCTACGTGTTGCTTGTGGACTAACTATGGGGGGCAAACCTTTAACCTTTAATGATGTTATATGTGCAATTCTCAAAACCTCAACAATATATATATATATATATATATATATATATATATATATATTAGGGTGGGCTTCAAAAAATCAAAATGCAGATTTTCTCCGGGACATGGTCTATTTTTGTTCCTTTTGGTGTCAAAGGACACCACACCAAAGTTGAATGAAATCCAATAATATTTAGGGGTGCCACAGCAGTGATGAATTTTCCCCCATGCAAAAATAGGAATTCCCATTTTTTGGGCTGTATATACACAAAATAAATACATAATTATATATATACATTAAATATAATATTAAAAATAAATATATAGTAAATATACATTAAATAATAATAATATATATTATATTATACATTATATATACAATTATACGATAGACAATTATACAAATACAGTATAGACAAATATAATACATTAAATAATATATTAAAAATAAATATAATATATTAAAATTTAAATATAACTAGGGCATGCCCGTACTATATATATGCCCGTACTATATATCTATCTAAAATTATATCCCCCCCCTCTATTTACATGAAATGGTTTGGTCCATTCGCAACGCCAAAGCGAACGGCGAACGGCTTGCGAGTACAGTGACAATCCCCCCCCTCTATTTACATGAAATGGTTTCGTCCATTCGCAACGACCACAGAACCCCCCCCTCTATTTACATGGAATGGTTTGGTCCATTCGCAACGCCGGCACACGCGATCGTTCGCTGCTCTCTGATTGGTTGAATCGTTTTTTGGACATAGCTCGGTAAGTAATTGTCCGATTAATATGAAACCTTGAAAAGGCACATCCTCGGGTCCCCAGCAATATACCTGGCAAGTTAAAAGTATATCGGACCCGTGGTTGTCGAGAAACAGCGGTCACAGACAGACAAACGTACAAACGTACAAACGTACAGAGATTACTGGAATTATAGATAGATAAATAAATATATAGTTATACAATATATATACATTATAATTAAATATACATTCAATTTATACATAAAATATACATTAAATAATAAATATACATAAATACACATTATACATTATATATATAGTTATATACAATATATTATACATACAGTTTTGAGACTTCCTATGATCACTATCTGGGCAATTTTCATGCATGTTTTGTACAGGTTCCCGGGGTCAGGGGTACGCTTTTTTAGTGTGTAATATGTAGGCCTAACTTATTGACTGTGGCTCTTTTGTAGAGAGTGACCCTGTGGAGTAAGAATTACCAGGATTTTACCCACATTCTTGCGTATTTTGCAGATATGGCATGTGCTAGTAGTACCAGTGTTTCATTGAAAACTCGGGCTCAGGATAATGTGTATCTCATTGGGTCCACTTCTGGAGATGCCATCAAAGGTGCCAAGCTCCCGACTGTGCATCAATCTCTTGTCCTGTTTTTCCATCACCTGAAGAAGGAGAATCGCACTGCCCGGGAGAGTGCAACCCTCACCATTGAAGAGGTTGTGAAGTTCTGGGAAAAAGCTCACCTACCTACAACGACGAAGCAGCACTGCATCCATCGTTTGGAGAGGCTATATGAAGAATGGAGGAGCCTCCAAAAAGGTGCAAAGCGGGGTGGTGCGACCCAAGAGAAAAAGGAAGCATCCTTCAAGGCCTCCTTGGAGAAGACGTTTGATCTTAGGCATGCAGATTCGGACGCCATAATCACCAACCCCGAGGACAGGAAGTTTCTTCACGATCAATTCTCAGAGAGGAAGGCTTCAATGGGATCTGTAGACACTGTGTTGGAAGCAAAAACGAAGCGAAAGAAAGAAAGGGAAGAAAAGGAGAAGACTAAGGCAGAGAAGGAAATAAGAGACAGGAAATGGTCATGAAGGGTGCTACTGCTATGGAAGTCACAGACTCAGACTCTGACTCTGAGACCACGGCACAGGCTGGTTCTTCATCATCTGATGGTGGGATATCTCGTCCCAAGAAAAGAAGGCCTATCAACATTGTCACTCCTGAAGTCGCAGCTTCTTTGGATCGTACGAAAACAAGTGACCGAATGGCTGTCCACAACTTGGCATCCATTTGTAGAGCAGTAGGATGGGATCCTGCAGAGCTGGCACTGAACCGATGGACAGTGCGGCGGAATCGCATGATGCATCGATGCAAAACCATGGACGAAATAAAACAAGCATTTCATCATAATGTGCAGGGTCCTTTAGTGGTCCATTGGGATGGAAAGCTTTTTCCCGATGTCACTGGAGATTTTGTGCATGTGAAGGTGGATCGTCTTCCAATCGTTGTGTCCAACCAGTACCATGGAATGGAGCAGCTGTTGAATGTTCCCAAGTTACCTGACGGGGGAGGAGAAGCTATGGCAACCGCTGTAGTGGACACACTGAAGAGCTGGAACCTTGTGGGCAAGGTGAAGGCTTTGTCTTTTGACACAACGGCCAGCAATTCAGGTGTTCGTGGAGGGGCTGCTGTCCTCATTGAAAAGAAGCTACAGACTGAACTAATTCATTTGGCTTGCCGCCATCATGCGCACGAAATCATTCTGGGAGATGTTTTCACCACTCTTTTCGGTCCTTCATCAGGCCCTGACATCCAGCTTTTTAAGCGGTTTCAGGCGGAGTGGCCGTCCATTGCCCATCACCAACCAATAAATGGATTCACAGATCCTGATACGGCAGCTGAGTTTGCACAGAACAATGACATGATGGATGAAGCTCTGGAATTTGCTCTTGTGTGTTTGAAAGATCAGCAGCCACGAGATGATTATCGTGAACTCCTAGAACTGACTGTCATCTACATGGGAGGAATCCCACCTCGTGGAATCCGGATCATGGCTCCAGGAGCAATGCACAGAGCCAGATGGATGGCAAAAGCACTATATTCACTACAGGTGTTCATGTTTCGGTCAGAGTTCCACTTGACACTTCGAGAGGCGAGAGAACTCCGAGCCTTCAACATTTTTGTCTGCCTTGTGTATGTACAGGCTTGGTTTCGGGCTCCACAAGCTATTGAGGCTCCCCTGAATGACATTAACCTCTTCAAGAAGTTGGAAACGTTTGAACAAATCAATTTGAAGATGGCTCAGGCAGCCTTGAAGGCACTTGGCCGCCACACGTGGTACATGAGCCCAGTACTAGTGGCATTTGCATTCTTTGACACCAGAATTGACAAAGAAAGCAAGATCAATATGATTGAAGCATTGAAAAATGACGGTGAAAACCCCTCTCCAAAGAGACCAGCTATCAAACGAGGAACCGCCCTGTCAATCGCTGGCCTCATAACAAAACACACCAAGCATTTCTTCAGCATCCTAGGGACCCCAACTGATTGGATGGATAAGGATCCTGGTTCATGGGAGCAAGAAACCAGCTTTCAGGAAGCAAAGAAAGCCGCCAGTGGCTTAGTCGTGGTGAACGACAGGGCAGAAAGGGGTGTCGCATTGATACAAGACTACAATAAGCTCCTTACAAAGGATGAAGAGCAAAAGCAAGCTCTGCTCCAAGTTGTTGCTGCTCACAGGAAGATGTACCCCGATGCCAAGAAGGCAACAGTGGTGAAACAGGCCCAGAAATAGGAGTTACATTTCTCATTATATTTGGGTTTTTTAATATTATGTGATATGGTGTCTCTTCATTTTATGAACTGAACATTTGGATTGTTATCATTGAATTTGAGTTTTCATAGCAATATAGTGCTATTTGTGCAGCTATTGTAACTTGTGTTTGCTAGAATACAAAGAAAGTGAGTGGAGGGTGGATTTTCATAAAACAAACTTCTGGTTTTGCTTTCGATCCATATATAGAAAAGTTTTGTAGACACCTTTAGTTTGAAGGCTGATGTGGCACCCCTAAATAAAATTAGATTGCTTTCATATTTGGTGTCTTTTCATTTTGGAACAAAAGGAACAACATTAAGCCATGTCCCAGTAAATATTTAAAAAAAATTATTTTGAGCACCACCCTAATATATATATATATATATATATATATATATATATATATATATATAATATATAGAAGATAATGTTAAAAAAAAAAAAAAAGGCAATTTCACTTACATTTTCGGATTCAGCGTTCAATTCTATGTAAGTGACTGTATTTTGAGGCATGTGTGACTTCAAATAAAATTGTAAGCCAGGAAAAACGTTCGTTTCATTCCTTAGGGATACAACATGTAAAACTGGCCCAAACGTGAAAACAAAACTCGCTCATTTTAAGTCGTACAAGCTAATGCGATCACTCATTCTTCTGGGAGGAATCCCGTGCACATGCTTGTCACACTTATAACTCACCTAAGTCTTTATAAGTTCAGCAAATACTGACACCGCGATTGACATTCGCTGAGGAAAATGTTGATAGCTTTTCTGAGGTTAAAAAAAAAAACAGTTTTAAAGCATTATACGTATCAAACGATATATTTTATGAAACGTGGAAACCGAATACACACTTTGGTGGTTTTATAATGACAGAATGTCTTTTTTAGAAAAAAAAAAAGAACCTTGAAGACGGCGCTGCTAAAAAAAAAATACACCGCTCTAACGCATAACCACAAGTTTAAACTACATTTACAACAAATATGAAAACTATTTTCATATCACAATGTTAAATATAGAATATATGGAAGATAATGTTTAAAAAAAATGAGCCCTATCTTCCAACGGTAAAAAATCCTTCAAAAAATTACTGGATCCGGAATAATATCCTGAGCTTCACCAAAAACTAGTCAATTCTTCCTTATCCCAAGGGCAATCATCCCACCAACTTTCATCCAAATCCGTTCAGAACCTTTCCAGATATCTTGTTCACAAACACACGAACACACATACGCACACACACACGGACGGACACGATCGAATGCATTACTCCCTGGCGGGAGTAATAATAAAAACAACTCGTTCACAGAGATAATGTCATCATTCCACAAATCCCATTCAAATTCCCATTTAAATTTTAACATGACGTCATCATTCCACAAATCCCATTCAAATTCCCATTTAAATTTTATCAAATAAATCATGAAAAGAGACAAAGATTGCCACTCTGAGGACATTGAGGGACGTGAAGCCGGTTGTCTCGTCTGCTTGAAGTTGTACACATGAAAATCCCCTGAAAAGGAGAAGGTCATTGTGTTCTGGTGCCCTTTCCTGGAGATGTTGAACTGATCCAGATGCTAAGTTTGAAGGTGCGTGGTTCGAATTGGCTCCGACATTGAACATCAGGTAATTGATGAGGCACAGATGTGTTGGTCCAAATGTCCACCTGTGCGGGTTTTCTTGAACATTTTGATGATTAAAGATTTCTATAAAACACACAAATGGAGTGACGTGGAAACATGGATAATTTGAACTGTTTTTGTCAATTTCATTGCTTCATTTATTCCTTGGGGTGAAATAAATTATCATTTTAGGTGAGGGTAAAGGTGTGTACCGGGTGTGACGTCAGAGGAGCAGGTGTTTGTATTTATTGTATAAAAAGGTGAGTCTGGTGTGGAATTCATTCGTTTCGTCATTCACTTGTCTGTGCCGTGTTTCAGGTTGGTTACCTGGTGCATCTTTGGTTGCCCCCCCTTACTGGTCCAGGTGATTCTCGCTCGTTTCTTTCCTCGTGAGGTGTTTCTTGTTTTGAACAAAATGGCAGTGGAGGTTCAGACCGTCGGTACTCAGGTGAGTCATTTGGTTCTTCAGGTGAAAAGATGGTGGATCGAGTTCCAGGTGAATCGGTTTAGCGGGGAGAACCGGGAAATCAGTGGGGGAGTTAAACATGATTCGTTAAAGTTGTTCAAACGCTTTTATGGCTGGGCGAACTGATGGATCGGTCTTTCTCTTTGGTTTGGCGGGTTAGTGCTTGGGGGGGGGGGGGGGGGCTTGGGGGGGGGGCATGGGGGGGGGCATGGCGGGGGTGCGGGTGCGGGTGCGGATGCTCGGGGGCTGGAGGGGGGGTTAGCGGGGGTGGCTGGGTGAGAATCCCTAAATTCCTTTTGAATTTCTCAATGTTTGAATCCGAATCCTTTATCATGTGATCCCGAATTTAATTTGTATTGCAGAGCTTTGTAATGTGTCCTACCAATGTTTGGCTGAGACTCCCGAGTTTATTAACTAGTAAATGCTCGTGATTAAAAATACCACATGGAAGAACAAAATAGCAAGTAAACGAAAAAAACGTGTTTTAGGGCGACACTTATTTAAAAGAATAAAAATTTTAACTTATTTAAAACCAAAAAAAAGGTTTTTATTTCGAATTTTTTAAATTAAATTTTGATAGATGAAATTGTACCAGAAAAGAGGACTGTGGGCCAAATTTCAGCTCTCTAGGACGTGGAACCTAGAAAACGAACAGCTTAGAGATTTTAAACGGGACAAAAAGTTCAGATAAAGTTAAATAAAAGTATAAAAATAAACCCACTTTATTCATGTGCTAATTGAGACAACTGAAAATGGGTGCATGTCTTTACATAATACTCACACATGAGGAGGAAGAATGAATAAACTGAGGCAGCGATTTTGTGCTTATACACTGCCTCTGTTATTTATTTATTTTCCTGAGGAATGTTTCATTTTTCAAAGTGGGACAGAACGCATTAGCCGATTTGTGAATGAATCTGACGTAACGATATTGTGTTTTAAGTAACTCTGCGTTGCTGAGGTGTAAAAACACAAACGAATCGATCGTTCATTTCTAAACCAGGATTGATAAGGTTAGTTTGTGGATTTGATAGTTGACTCCCAGCCTCATCCGCTCTGAGAATCTCAATCTGTAAATCCCAAAAAATTTCAGAATGTGAGATGTCATTGTTTTAACTCTCTTCTTGTCCGCAGAATGTATTTCAGAGATTGTCTTCACTGCCGTTGTTCAGTTCTGCTGCGGATGAGTTGGTTCAGGCCTACAGGTGTGGGAAAGAGTCGAGGCCTGTTCTTCTCTCTTTTGGTAATATGGTGGAACAGGGTGTTACAGGGGTAGCTGTGATCACCTCCAGTGGGATCGAACCAATCGCCAGGATTCTTCATCCGCAGAGTGAGTGAATCTGTGCAGATCGGACGACATGGCTGACCTGTTTTTAATTTATTTTATGGAAAGTTATCCATTCTGGAGAAGCACGGACATTGTGTTGGATCGTTTTTTGAAATTGTCCACTTTGTGTAAATTATTTATCCGTTATCTTTGCGTTTCCATGAAATGTCTTTGATAGTTAAGTTTGTCGACGAGCTCGCATGCCGGGGTCTGGATCTCGTGGAAGAGAAAGTACCGTTCTTGCACCAACCTGCCAACAAGGTATTGGGAATAGAGGAAGTGACTCCATGTTCCTGTCATGTAATTCCTTCAAATGGTCCAATGGAATTTGGTTGTGGAGATTCGTGGAACTGGAACTGTCTGCTTTGAACTGGGAAAACAAGGAAATCTTATTGTTTTTGAAGTAACTTAAGTTTTCCTTTGTTCAGTGATGGATATTTCCTTGTTTGCAGGTGCTTGGTGATGTGAAGAAGAATTTGCAAATTGCACAAAAACAAATGGGAGTCTTCCTGGATTGGTCCAAGTCCCAGGTCGGAGTGGGTATGGAGCGATCCAAGCAGGCCATGTTGGACGGTACGGACTCTCTACTGAAAACAAAGTTTGGACAGGTGGTTTTGTCAGGTGCAGACTCTATGCTTTCTCAAGTCGATGGATACCTGCCACGTGATCAGCCGGGTAAGTTGGTGCTGTGTGGACTTGATGTACTTGTGCAGAAAGTTTTGTACTTCTGCAGAAAGTAATACCTGTGCTTTCTGCAGAAGGTGAAAGTCCTGATGAAAAAGTTGTCATGCGAAGCGACTCGTCCCTTGACCTTTACCGTCGGCTCATTGCTGTGTCCAGCAAGGCCGGACGAGAGGTGTTCAAGAAGAGTTCTTCCGGGATCCAACGTGTTGCAGAGACCGGTCGTGCCGGTCTAACCAGTGTTCTCGAATCTTTCAATGCACTATGCGACTCCGTTGTGAAGAAGACTCCGGTGAACCAGGTGATCGATACGCTGCACCAGGACCAGGATTCAGATCGCTCCAGTGATGTCTGTAAATCCTCAACCGGTGCGGGGACCCTGGGCAAACCAAGCAAATGAGTGAATGTCCGCAGGTGATTTCTCATTTGCTAAATTTTTGTGCAGCTTCACATTGAATGCATTGGATTTGCTGTGTTTGTCACGTGATGGAAATAAAGTTCTTGAAGAAAGTGATTTTTGTTTTGGGTCCTGAATTCATTCCCATCTTGGTTGTAATGTTGTCTAGGTGGTCTTCCATGTGGTCATTGTACCCGTTTGGGTTTGAGCCTGGGAATGTTTCTTTACCTGACAAGGAATTCAGGTTTGTCTTTTTAAATTTTTATTCTCCCTCTAGTGTTTTAGGTTTTGCTGATACCATTCAGCAAATGGATTGGAGTTTCTACACAAGAATGCAATTGGAAGAATTTTTATTTCTTCCCACCCCCCCCCCCCCTTCCCGTTTGTTCACATGGCCATTGAGTTCGTGGTTTGGTCATGCATTGATGGTAGCCTTGTACTGTGGCTGTTGCAGCTTTGATGGGGGTCTGGCATACCCTTTAGTCTTTGATCAAATTATTTCTGCGTAACAGACCTCAGTTTATCTGGATAAATATGATAATGGTGAATAGTTTCCGACGAATCGCTTCCCTTCATTGGTGCACTCGCTGAACGTTGTGTGATCCAAGGCGGGGCCCACAGTCTACCACAAACTTCTCCGGTATCGATCGGTCCTTGCTGTGATGGACGTTGGCAGGTTTTTCTTTCTTGCCTCTGCTGTCCCACAATGTCTCCCACATTCAGTGGTCCACACCTTTGTGGCAACTGTTACACGTTCGTGCTTCGTAGTGTGGTCAGTTATGGCAAAATACCTAACGAATATTTACCTGCTGGACAAAAGCACCAAACTTGGCATATCTTTTATATGTACCCAAGAATAATTTTTTATGAGACAATTGCGACCTTGACCGCCAAGGTCAAATTTGGTCGTTTTCAAAGAAACATATTATTCATTAGCCACAAACCAGGTCTTTCAAAAAGAAGTTCCTGACAAAATCTAATTAATTATTGCTCATTTGTGAACAGTTAAAGATGGCAATTTAATTGAAAAAACGTTATGTCACCGACGAAAAAGTCTACTTTTCTCGAAATGTTTCTCCAAAGCCATGAGTGGCTACAAGATGTTTCGTACATGACAATCGGTGTTCACCATGCGGTTTAACAGGCAATAAGGTGAAATTTGGCGAGTTTTACTGTACATACCACAAGACTGGATGCTTGAGGCATATTGCAATTATGCAATAGGACTCGTTTTTGGCACGCACATTTGCAGAGACTGGTGCACTTCAAATTAGCACGGAAGCAGCGGCAGACTTTGCATGGCATAGCACAGGCACACTTGATGAACTCCCCACATGCCAAGGAGACCTCGGGCTGCGTCATCCACAGAGGCTGCCACCCACCATCACACCTGACCCATCCGAATTCCGAGGGGCACGTTGTTGGTCTTGTTGGGGTTGTACTCATTGTCCATATACCTGTCTGATATACGGCACGTCTGGTGTGGTGTAGCAACGCGTTCTGAAAAGAGGCAATGAAGATAAGAAAGTCAGAAAGTGAAATGAAATTGAGAATGCGCATGCGAAAAATTGAGGATTCATTACGCGTCTGTCTAGTCGCTGTCTTGATATTTTCAATCTTACCTGTGTTGGTGGCAGTTTGTTCAGTGGTCTTGGTTTGGTCTTGAACATCACATCATCCTGGCTTCATTGATGGAAGTTGTACTGAGTTTGCTGTCGTACAATAAGACGACAAACCTTTCTAGGACGGCAAAGACCGGCGATTCCGTTGTCACATTCAGAAACGGTTCTCGCGCTATAGCCAGAAAAGCATCAGTCAATTCGGGTAGCATGTCCCATACGCGCCAGGCTTTCTTCTTACTCGACCAGTGAAACCCAGAAGTGGTGTCACATCCAGTAAAGGCATGGAAGGCTGTAAGCGCTTCGGCACGATCTCCGAGAGTAGCAGAGAGCGATCCTATGTCCACACAAGTGTAGTGGCCACCCATGCCAAATGCTGCCCAGAGCTGAAGGTCATAGTGTTGAGACCGCAGTTTACTGTACATGCCAAGAAGAATCACAACCACATCCGTATCCACCGAGCGTACTTGAATAAGGCTGTGTCCACTTTGCAGGGCGTCCAGGATGTGAGCCACAATGCGCGTATCGGCCTCTTCATGATCACATCTGGCTAAATCGCTTTCAGCATCTTGCCCTGAAATGAACACAGAAATGCAAAATTAGAAACGAGAACGCTTTCACAAAATGTATTTGGTAGGAAATCGTCATATAATGGTTTCTCATCAGAATTCATAACCTGTCATAAGTCGTTTTCCAGGTGGAAGCGCCATCTTCGTAGCTTCAGCCGTGAGGTAGGCAAATAGTTCCTCTTTGTTTTCTGAAACTTTCAGGAATTCCTACCACTTGGCGGGAATCTTAGTCTGGTTACCAACTTTGAGTCGGGAGCCTGTACCGCGCTTCTCGTGAGTTGCCTCCTTCAGACTGTCTTGAAGAAATCTATCCCAAACGACGTCAAGGCAGTTGGATGTACGGAGTTGTTGACATAGATATGCGTTGAATATGTGCTGAGCGTAATCTTGGAATGTTGACGCCGATTTTCTGGGTAGCGAATGAATCATTACGGCTCCATCGATTATTTTGCAATCATAGACGCTCGGTGGTTCCTCACTGTCATTTTTCGGTAGTAGGCATTCGAGAAGCTGGGATTTCGTGGTAAAAAACATCTTACCCTGATCAGAAATCGAAGGAGGATAGGATTTGCTTTCATGCGAAAAAAATTCTGCCATGTCTCCTGATCGATTCTGGACTGACACGTACAACTGTCCAAACACAGAAATATCATCTTTCAGTTCTGCCATCTTTATTTTTGTCTTGGAAGCTGCTTTCGGTGTAGGTTTGAAGAGCTGGATGTTATTCCTCTTGATGGTTTGATGAATAGATGTCAACTTTTCGGTGAGTACATCCTTGACGAAACACTGGAATTTCTCAGTTCCGATTTTCTCTAGCGTCTGTAGGCAGTCAATGGCGGTCTCCGAGGCACATGTTCGATTCAGACTGATCAGCTCAGGGAAATGGTCCGAAAACGGATTCCCCATATCTGCAATAGCTCGGTACAGAAGCCAAACTTGTCTATGAAAAGTTTTCTGACTGGCGAATCCAGAATCGTAATTCTCATCTGATAAGTCCGTAGTCAGTCCCAGATCCGCTTCAAATTGCATTAATAAGCGTGACTGTTCCGGGGCACACAAGAGCCATTGTCTCAACATTGCCGGGTTCTGAAGGAGACCAATGGCACCGCCACATCCCTTCACGATTTTATTCATTTGTTCGTGCGCCTCGTCGATCGGGATTGTTGAAAATTTCTTCGAAGTCTTTGCAATCACCCATCCGCCATTCTGGAATTCCGTCGCTACTTCGTCCGGCAGCAGTTTCATGTCCTTCAGATACACGGGCAACCACCGAGCGTAGTTTGTATGATTGAATGCAAAAGCGAATGGGATTACCTCCTCCAAAACTCTCAGAAAGAGTTGAAAGTTACGCTCCCTGTGCGCCTTCACCATGGTCAAAACGAGTACCTCATACCGTCGGACCAAATCCCAGAAATAGTAGGTCGGGTGCTGCCTGCACATGAGTTTTCGCCAGGATTCCAATGTAATCGTGTCGTCGTCCAAAGCCCCGTCAGCGATAAAGGCATCTTGTTCCAGCAGAGACAAGCAGATGACAGTTACCTGGTGTGCGTGTCTGTAAGTATAAAGATGAGGAAATTGATTATGTGTTCATAATAATAGAAAAAATCGTTAAGATGGAAAAAATCGTCAGTGTCGTCACTTTACAAACTACATACTCAGAGCAAACTCACCTGGTTCTCTTCAGATGAGAGACATTCAAGAATGACTCGGCAGTACCGGACCCCGTGATGTTTGCCTTCGTCAGAGCGTCTGTCCACCCAGAATGGTCAAGGAGATTTCCTGCGATATTCCAGAGAGACATTTCTATGTGTAGCCCTCCCAGCATGACGACGAAATGTTCCGCACCGTATTCCAGAGGCCATTTCCATTGTATTGACTTGGCAATGGCATAGAGTGGCTGATCAACTGTAAGAACCGCGACCTGTCCAGGGTTCAAGAAATTGATGGCCGTTTTAACGACGTCCATACCATGTTTGATCATCGACGGTGTTGCAGACTTTTCATAGAACAGTGGAAGCATAGCTGATATCGTTGTACAATTTATGGAGTCTTGGAGAGCGGCGTGGAAGGCAGACCATGTTACCATATCTCCCTGAGAAATTTCGCATTCTCGCATTTTTTGGATGCAGTAATCTATCCACTTGCTGAGCTCCGGTGCGGTTTCGCCAACTGTTTCCGTTTCTGCGGGCGTCAAAGATGGCTGGGTAGCGGGAGGCATGTACTCACATTTTGTTACGTTTGTTGGCACTTCCAAGACATCATGATAGCTCTTGAGCATCAGCGGCTGGGTACCCTTTGGTGGAAATCCTATCGGTTCTCTAACTTCACCGGGATTGGTTTCTGAAATCTTCTGGAACAATGAAATACCAGTGCCGTGGAATGAAGATGTAGCAGATGTGGAGGATAAATTGTGGTCAATATTGTCCAGAGCCGCGACAGTAAAAATCTGTTTTCTGAGCTGAACTGGGCACACGACACCGTCCTCAATGAATCGCTCACTCAAAGACACAGCCATTGCCGACTCTATTTCCAGGACACGAGAATAAGAAATGCTGAGCCCTAACTTGAAGAGGGCCTGAATGAGTATTTTGTCTCGAAACTGTGCGTGAATTCTCAGGCCAATATAGATCGGCAGCAGTGGAGGATACGTGTGCCTGTGGCCGTGATCTGTGTCAGTTCCCTTTTTCTTAGCATTAAGAAGTATTGTTTGACATGCGGTCAAACACGCTTGTGACTCCACTTTAGTTTGGTCCTTCAAGTCCGACCCATTCAAGATCATTGCGATCATTGACAGAAGAGACGTGGGTATGGCTTCCTTTTGGCATCCCGGATGAAAATTTCCAGAAAAGGTGAATTTCTTGTGTTCAAACAGGTCTCTGAGAATGATATTGGCAGCTTTCATGAGTGTACGTGCTTCTTCATCATAGTCCCGTAACGTCATATGGTCCTTCAGCAAGTACGATAGCGAATCTCTGTAAACTATCAACAAATTGCGTCCTTCAGAAACTGTCGTTGCTTCCGGAAAGTATTCCAATATTTCATTCTTTAGTCTGCTCCGGTTTGTCAGCTTGTCTATACCGAGGTCACTAAGGCGAGCTTGATACAAGTCATACAATTCACTGAGTTTGAACACAACTTGACCGTTCATAACAGAGTTTTCAACATACGTGAAAAGTTCAACACGAGCTCGCGACTGGGACATCATTTCCGACTCATCTGCCGATGTCTTTTGTTCGTTTCTTTTCAGCGACCGATGGCGATTCCGAAACTTCGTGAGGCAATCGAAATGATATTTTGCTTCGATTGAAATCAAATGAGAACCTCCAGTCAATCTAGTTAATAAATCGCCGTCCTGCAATTCTGTGGCCATTTGGCGAATTTTTTTATCAGCACCAAAAGTCATGCACTCGTGAAGATCAGTTCCAACTGTACCGTCCCTGCCACAGAACAAACATTGTCACTTTGTGTCGTCCACAGACCCGTGACGTTTGCTACGTTTTGCAGTTGCGGCGGCGTCGTCGAAGTCCAGGCTGGCCCGTTTCCGAATTCGTTCAAGCTTTTGATCGTTGAATTTTGAGTAGCACGATTTGTGCCACTTCGCGGTGTTTGAGATCAGCTTGCTAACGTCCTCCGGGATGAAGGGCACATTTACTGGCATAGCTTCAAGCTCTCGGAATATGCGAACGTTCTCCAGGAATTTAGTATACGCTTCCGACTTTTCATCCCTTCTGTTGAACGCATCCAGCGGGCATCTCAGATTTTCCTGAGTTATCTTCTGACAAATCAGGCACTTATTCCAGTCGGTAGGCCGGCTGGTCTCGGCCTCCGCGAGTAACTGAAAGAGACCAAAAGATACAATTAATATCTCAATACAGAATTGTATCCAAAAAAAATTTGTTTAATAAAATACTTGTTTTGTTATAGTGAAAATTCTGGAGCATGCCCCCGAACCCCAGCAGCTCGAGGCGCCCTGACCTACTCATCTAAAATATCTGCCACCCCTCATAATAAAAAGTTCCTATCCACCCATGAAAAGGTTTGAAGAATTGATAGAAATATGTAATTATGTAATTTAACTACTTCACTTGAAATAGCTAATTGCTATATAGAATATATCCATCAAAAAAGCAATTTCTGTCAGGTTTGCTGTCACAACAGGGGACGGTCTGTTTTACTAAATACACAGCAGGCTTGCCTAGGAGAAAGATGGGTGTTCTAAGCATTCAGTCTATTTTTCTCTGGGGATGGTATGTTTTTTCAAAACCCCATTTGGAGAGTCGTGAGAGCAAAAGATAATGGTAGGATGACTTGCCTTACCCCTCCCTTTTTTACATTCGGGCCCAAAATTTATCGTGGTGGGAGGGAGGTTAACAGAGAATAACTCCACATAGAGCACATAAATGGCATATTATAAAGCTGAAATGGCTCATGTGCAGACCCTTTTCGCCAAATTACTTACCTGCTACCCACACCCGCTCGCTATGGGTGTAACAACATCGTTTCTTTTCGGAAATAACAGAAAAAAATCCAACCAAAAAAAACGTCTTGTTCGTCACATATTGCCCACAACAGATGTGTATTTAGGATTAAGACTCACAAATACTACGTAATACATCAGCTACATCAGCTAAACAGCTAGTTTTACTAAATCTGAACCTTCAAAATGTGTCAACTGCATCAATAAATACTCAAAACAATTCAAAATTATTCAAAATCGCACTTACCGCCGCCATTTTGCGAAGAAATGCTCTGCCTCCATCGGAAAACGAAGCACGAAAAGGGTGTTCCCGTCGGTTCCGCACTGTGGCGACGCCCATTTTCCCCTACCGTACATAGCGCCCTCTTGTGGGCGTATAGTAACCGATCTCGATTGTCTCCTCATTGAAATTGCTTGTAGGCATGATAGGGAACCCACACACAAAAAATGGTACTTTTGTCCAGCAGGTAAATATTGTTCCCTTATCTGACCACACTATCTATGATATTTGGGTTCGCGATGCTGTGGCACCTTTCGAAAAGAGAAGACCATTGCGTGCTGGTACCGGGACGACCCAAAACCAATTATCTTCTTTTTGATTCGTATATAAACATCATTAAAAGTAAATAATGACCTCGGCCAAAGTTCAAACGACGTGGGTTTAATCTCTACATGAGATAATTCCACATAGCTATTTGGGCGGTGTATAAGCCAACAGATCGCTGTCTCCATCGATCTTGCCAAGGCCGTAACACCTACCGGCTCGAAATCCTTTTAACTGTTGATTTGGTAGTTTTTACAAGGAAGGAAACATTAACAATGGTGTTAAAAGTTTATTTTGTGATTAATTTGTGATTGGAGTTATGTTTGGAATGAAAAGAGATATCGAGTTCAAGTAAATGACATGCCGTGATGGTTTCTACCTTCTATTTCTAAACGTGAACTTCGCGGATCGCCATATGCACAGAGGATTCTTAATCATTACTGATCATTATGTTTGTTACGTCTTTCAGACCGTGTTCATTGTTGAAGTTGCAATAAACCGCCAACTGGATTAACAAAGAGAACTGGTCTTATTTATGAACACGGTGCAAGTTGACCAAAGCCACGATGCCTGCTGTGGGATTCCCAATCGCCGGATGTGACTACACCACTGAAGACCTCGATCCTGCTATCCTGGCCGCACTCATCACTGCCCACAGTGCCATACACGCCCCTGGACATGCCGCCAAGGTTGAAAAAGTCAACAGGCCCACAATTGGCGCCGCTGGCTCCAGTGAAGAGTGGGCTTACTTCGAGTCATGATGGTCTGAATACGTCGATGCAACCAAAATCATTGGCCGCGATAAAGTAGTGCAGTTACTAGAGTGCTGTGACGAACCTCTGCGCAAGGATCTAACAAGATCGACAGGTGGTAGCCTCTCAAACAAACCCATCGAGGTGGTAATGGCAGCCATTTAAAAAACTTGCTGTTCGCGGAGAGAACACTATGGTTGCCAGAGTAGCACTACATAATTTGCGTCAACACCGTGATGAGACAGTGCGCAGCCTCGAGGCCGGCCTACATGATCAAGCGGGAATATGCAAATTCCTAATCAAATGCCCTAGTTGTGATGTTGAAGTTAACTACACAGAAGCGATCGTTCGTGATGTTCTTACACGAGGAATTGCTGACCCTGAAACCCAGCTTGACCTCCTTGGTGACAAGAACCAGGACATGATCCTGGAGGACGTTTTCCAATTCATTGAGGCTGTAGCGGTTACCGCTGGATGCACACAATCGCCTTGCACCGGCCAGAACACGGCCAGACGCGCCTCTCCCGGGCATGCCCAGACTCACTGTTCCCGGGCATGCCCGAACCTCCCGGGCACGCCCGGTCTCGTCTTTCCCGGGCATGCCCGCTCTCGCCTTTCCAGGGCTCGCCCAGAGCGTCCGGGCATGCCCGCTCTCGCCTTTCCAGTGCTTGTCCAGAGCGCCCGGGCACGCCCAGCCTCGACTTGCCAGGCCGCAGCCAAACACGCCCGGGCAGGTCCAGACTCGCCTTTCCAAGGCTCGCCCTTGACACCCGGGCATGCCCGGTATAGCTTTTGCCGGGCAAACTTCCCGACATAAATGTGTATATATATTGCTGCCCGATAAACGGGCTTTTGTCAGAATACCTGAGCTGTTTTGTTTTAATAAAGCAACTCGGCCGAATTCCGTCTTTGGTCGCGTCACTTCTTTCGACTCGCGTTGGAGCGCAGCTCCCTCACTGGTGACCTACCGACATGGACACGGCAGTGACTCTTCAACTGCCTACCTTCTGGGAGGCTCACGCGGCTGTTTGGTTCACCCAGGCGGACTCCCAGTTCGCCCTGCGAGGCATCACCGCGGACGACACCCGCTTCCACCACGTCGTGGCAGCGCTCGGTTCCGCCACCGCTGCCCGCGCCCTGAGCCTCCTCGAGCACCCGCCCGCTGCCGACAAGTATGACGCGCTGAAGACGCTCCTCCTCGACGCTTTCGCCCTCTCACCGGCGGCACGCGCACGGCGCCTGCTCGACCTGCCCGAGCTCGGCGACACGCGCCCTTCCGAGCGCATGGACTATATGCTCTCGCTGCTCGGTGAGCACTCTCCGGATTTTCTGTTCCGCGAGTTGTTCCTTCGCCAGCTGCCTCACCCGGTACGCCTCGCCCTGGCTGGCAAGTCGATCACCGATCCCCCGCCCTCGCCAGGGAAGCCGATAAGATCTCCTCGGCGGGCCAACACATCGGCGCGGCTACCTGGAGCCTGCCGCCGTCCGAGGCGACGCCCATGACGCCCGAGCGCCCTGCGCGGTTGGAGGCCGAACTGCCGGTGAAACTGGCGGCCGCCACGCCGCACCGACCGCTTCCGACACGACGGCCGGGGCCTCCACCTGACCAGGCGTGGTGTTATTACCACGCCAGGTTCGGACACAAGGCTCGGACGTGCCGACCCCCGTGCACTTTCGGCAAGTCAGGAAACGGCTGGGCCGGCGTTCATTCCCAGCCATGAGCGCCGGCCACTCGGGCAACTTGCTTTTTATTCGGGACAAAGCGTCCGGGCGGCGTTTCCTTTGTGACACCGGCGCCCAACTGAGCGTCATACCCGCCTCCGAGCAGGACAGGCGGACGCCGTTTGCGGCCCCTCTTTGGTCGCTGCTAATGGCTCGGCCATACGCACTTTCGGCCCGCGCAACGTCACCCTCTGCTTCGGCAGCCAGCGCTTTCAGTGGACCTTTGTGACCGCCTGCGTCCCTATGGCTTTGCTGGGCGCCGACTTCCTCTGCGCGCACGGGCTGCTGGTCGACGTCAAACGTCGTCGCCTTGTCAACGCCGAGACCTTCAGCTCCCTGGCGTGCACGATGAGCAGCTCTGCGCCGACCGAACTGGCGTGCGCCCTCCCGACGGCGAACGAGTTCGCTCGCCTGCTCGCGGAATTCCCGGTCCTCACACGGCCGACGTTTTCGGCCGTCGCAGTGCGGCATGGGATCGAGCACCACATACCCACTACGGGCCCGCCGGTCTACGCCAGGGCCCGCCGCCTCGACCCGGCCAAGCTCGCCGTGGCAAAGGCCGAGTTCGACGTGTTGGAGCATCTCGGCATCGTGCGGCGCTCCAATAGCGCGTGGGCCTCACCACTGCACATCGTGCCAAAGCCGGGGGGCGGATGGCGCCCGTGTGGCAACTACCGCCGCCTCAACGACACTACCACCCCCGACAGGTACCCAATCCCGCACATCCAGGACTTTTCCGCCCGTTTGGCGGGACGGGTCATATTTTCCAAAATTGACCTGATACGGGGATACCACCAGGTACCTGTCCGGGCGGCCGACGTCCCGAAGACGGCCGTCATCACGCCGTTCGGCCTGTTCGAATTTTTGAGGATGCGGTTTGGCCTCAAGAACGCGGCCCAGGCGTTCCAGCGCTTAATGGACGGCGTGCTGCGCGACCTGCCATTTCTTTTCGTCTATCTGGATGACATCCTCGTCGCCAGCACGTCCCGCGCCGAGCACCTCCTCCACCTCCGAACACTGTTCGGTCGCCTCAGCGAGCACGGCTTAATTGTCAACCCGGCCAAATGCCACTTCGGCACGACGACCGTTGACTTTTTGGGCCACCGCATCACAAAGACCGGGGCCGTGCCGCTGCCGACCAAGGTCGAGGCCATCACCACGTTCCCGCGTCCCCGTTCCATCAAGGCCCTACAAGAGTTCCTCGGCATGGTGAATTTTTATCACCGATTCGTGCCCCGCGCTGCTCAGCTCATGCGGCCCCTTTACGAGGCCCTCCGGGGCAAGCCGGCCAAGCATGACATCGTTTGGTCCGCGACCATGGACACGGCCTTCGCGAGCGCAAGACGGGCCCTCGCCGACGCAACGCTGCTGGCTCACCCGGTGCTCAACGCGCCCATCGCCCTCACTATGGACGCCTCCAACTACGCGGTGGGTGCCGTCCATGAACAATGGGTGGACGGGGTTTGGCAGCCACTCGCTTTTTTCAGCCGGCAGCTCCGGCCGAACGAGTTAAAATACAGCACGTTCGACCGCGAGCTGCTCGGTCTATTCCTGGCCGTTCCCCATTTCCGACACCTCCTGGAGGGCCGCCCGTTCACGGCTTTCGTCGACCACAAGCCATTGGTCTATGCAATGGCCAAAGTCACGGAGCCGTGGTCGGCCCGCCAGCAGCGCCACCTCTCCGCCGTGTCAGAATTCACCACGGACATCCGGCACGTCGCCGGCAAAGACAACGCTGTGGCCGACTGTCTTTCTCGGGCCAGCGCGAACGCGGTCCACCTCGGCGTGGACTTCGCGCTCATGGCGGCCGACCAGACCACTGACACCTCGGTGCAGGCCCTCCGGGCGGCGGACACGGGCCTCCGCCTGGCCGACATCCCCTTCGCGGGCACCGTCCTGCTCTGCGACGTCTCCCAGGGCCAGCCTCGCCCCATCGTGCCCGTTTCCTGGCAGCGCCGCATCTTCGCCTCCATCCACGGCCTTTCTCACCCGGGCCGGAAAGCTTCTCAGAAGCTGGTGTCGGCGCGTTTCGTCTGGCACGGCCTTCGACGGAACGTCCGCGACTGGGCCAACGCCTGCACGGCCTGCCAGCGGGCCAAGGTCCACCGCCACACCCAGGCCCCGCTGGCACCTTTCACCATGCCTGCACGGCGTTTCGACCACGTCCACGTGGACCTGGTGGGTCCCCTGCCCCCATCGCGGGGGTTCACCCACCTGCTCACCATGGTGGACAGGACCACCAGGTGGCCGGAGGCCGTGCCCCTCACCTCCACCACCACCGCCGACGTGGCGCAGGCGTTCATCGCCACCTGGGTCGCACGCTTTGGCGCACCGGCGGACATCTCGTCCGACCGCGGCCCACAGTTCACGTCCGAACTTTGGGGCGCGGTCGCCCGCTCATTGGGGGTCACGCTGCACCGCACCACGGCCTACCACCCCCAAGCCAACGGGTTGTGCGAGCGGTTTCACCGCTCCATGAAGGCCGCACTCATGGCCGGCCTTCAGGACGACGGTTGGACCGACCGGCTGTCGTGGGTCCTTTTGGGGCTCCGCACGGCCCCCAAGGAGGACCTCCGGGCGTCCGCCGCCGAGCTCGTCTACGGCCAGCCGCTCCGCGTCCCGGGCGAGTTCGTGCCCGACGCTACCAGTCCCTGGTCCGCCACACACCAGCGCTCGGACCTCCAGGAGGCCGCCCGCCGATTTGCCCCCGTGCCAACGTCCCGCCACGGTGGCCCCCAGTCCTACGTCCCCCCAGCGCTTCGCACAGCGGAGTACGTCTTTGTGCGTCATGACGCGCACCGGGGGCCACTCCGGCCGCCGTACGACGGGCCCTTCCGGGTCCTGCGACGGGGCGACAAGTCCTTTGTCGTCGACGTTGGCGGCCGTTCGGACCGGATCTCTGTGGACCGCCTCAAACCGGCGCACATGGACGTCGACCGACCACCACGGTTGGCCCTTCCTCCACGGCGAGGCCGCCCCCCGTCCACAGTTCCCCCCGCTCGACCACCCACCACCACGTCGGACCCCTCCCCACGACCCTCCAGGGGTCGCTTCGGCCGGGTCATCCGGACCCCCCTTAAATTGACCCTGCCGGTGCAGGTCGATTCTGGAGGGGCGTGTGTAGCGGTTACCGCTGGATGCACACAATCGCCTTGCACCGGCCAGAACACGGCCAGACGCGCCTCTCCCGGGCATGCCCGGACTCACTGTTCCCGGGCACGCCCGAACCTCCCGGGCACGCCCGGTCTCGTCTTTCCCGGGCATGCCCGCTCTCGCCTTTCCAGGGCTCGCCCAGAGCGTCCGGGCATGCCCGCTATCGCCTTTCCAGGGCTCGCCCAGAGCGTCCGGGCATGCCCGCTATCGCCTTTCCAGGGCTCGCCCAGAGCGTCCGGGCATGCCCGCTATCGCCTTTCCAGGGCTCGCCCAGAGCGTCCGGGCATGCCCGCTATCGCCTTTCCAGGGCTCGCCCAGAGCGTCCGGGCATGCCCGCTCTCGCCTTTCCAGTGCTTGTCCAGAGCGCCCGGGCACGCCCAGCCTCGACTTGCCAGGCCGCAGCAAACACGCCCGGGCAGGTCCAGACTCGCCTTTCCAAGGCTCGCCCTTGACACCCGGGCATGCCCGGTATAGCTTTTGCCGGGCAAACTTCCCGACATAAATGTGTATATATATTGCTGCCCGATAAACGGGCTTTTGTCAGAATACCTGAGCTGTTTTGTTTTAATAAAGCAACTCGGACGAATTCCGTCTTTGGTCGCGTCACTTCTTTCGACTCGCGTTGGAGCGCAGCTCCCTCAAGGCCAAATAATCTGGCAAACGTTCAGCATCTACACTACTGGACACACACTCAGTGGAAGCAGCTAGCAGCACATATCAAAAGGCCAAGCAAGTAACCATCAAGGACAGAAACGACCCATGCTCCTACTGTGGCAAAAAGGGACACGGGAAGAGTGCCCCAGCCCACGTTCGCAAAACAGAATGCGCAGCATATGGTCACAGATGTGGGCATTGCAATCGCGATAATCACATGAAGAATGTATGTCGCAGTAGGAACAAACCCAAACGCATGAGTGCCTCTTCTAATAACAGTGAAAATGCTGTGTTTGATACTTTATGTACTGTCCACGTATCAGAACAACAGTCAAATGAAACTCCTAACATATCTGGGCATGAATGTAATGAGTTTGATAATGTTATTAATTCGGGTCGATCACGCAGTGAGCGTTCCATCACCCTTGACCACCATGTTTATGACAAACTCTCTAATACATGGATCAGGAAGGGTTCAAAACCTCAACCATTTGTTAGTGTGACTGTCAAAATCATGCGCGAAGATTACGCAGCCCTTGGCTTTGACCTTTCCACCCAGACCATGACTTGCCATGTCCCCGCGATGGCAGACACAGGGTGCCAGAGTTGCCTTGCTGGTATAAAGGTCATCCACCGCCTTGGTTTGCGCAAATCTGACCTCATCCCACTAATCATGAGAATGCGCACTGCCAACAATGAAGGCATCAATATCCTTGGGGCCACTGTACTCCGCTTGTCGGGCAAAGACAAACGGGGTCAGGCTGTTGAAACTAGGCAAATGACCTATGTCACAGAAAGCTCTGACAAGCTCTTCCTCAGCAGAGAAGCCTGTGTCGCCCTTGACATCATCCCGGATAGCTTCCCCAAGATTGGTGTAGACCTGACAGCACAGCAGCCGGACGCAACAGCAGTCTTACAGGAAGACCCCAATACAGCGTGCCGTTGCCCTCAGCGTCGTCGACCCCCACCACCCCCGACAAAGCTGCCGTTCCCCGCAACTGATGCTAATCGCATGAAGCTACAACAGTATCTCCTTGAATACTATAAGTCAAGCACATTTAACACTTGTGAGCATCAAACATTGCCTCTAATGGATGGCCCGCCCATGAAACTGATGGTGTGTAGCGGTTACCGCTGGATGTACATAATCGCCTTGCACCGGCCAGAACACGGCCAGACGCGCCTCTCCCGGGCATGCCCGGACTCACTGTTCCCGGGCACGCCCGAACCTCCCGGGCACGCCCGGTCTCGTCTTTCCCGGGCATGCCCGCTCTCGCCTTTCCAGGGCTCGCCCAGAGCGTCCGGGCATGCCCGCTATCGCCTTTTCAGGGCTCGCCCAGAGCGTCCGGGCATGCCCGCTATCGCCTTTCCAGGGCTCGCCCAGAGCGTCCGGGCATGCCCGCTATCGCCTTTCCAGGGCTCGCCCAGAGCGTCCGGGCACGCCCAGCCTCGACTTGCCAGGGCTCGCCCAGAGCGTCCGGGCATGCCCGCTATTGCCTTTCCAGGGCTTGCCCAGAGCGTCCGGGCATGCCCGCTATCGCCTTTCCAGGGCTCGCCCAGAGCGTCCGGGCATGCCCGCTATCGCCTTTCCAGTGCTCGCCCAGAGCGCCCGGGCACGCCCAGCCTCGACTTGCCAGGCCGCAGCCAAACACGCCCGGGCAGGTCCAGACTCGCCTTTCCAAGGCTCGCCCTTGATACCCGGGCATGCCCGGTATAGCTTTTGCCGGGCAAACTTCCCGACATAAATGTGTATATATATTGCTGCCCGATAAACGGGCTTGTCAGAATACCTGAGCTGTTTTGTTTCAATAAAGCAACTCGGACGAATTCCGTCTTTGGTCGCGTCAATTCTTTCGACTCGCGTTGGAGCGCAGTTCCTTCATTGGTGACCTACCGACATGGATACGGCAGTGACGCTTAAACTGCCTACCTTCTGGGAGGCTCACGTGGCTGTTTGGTTCGCCCAGGCGGACTCCCAGTTCGCCCTGCGAGGCATCACTGCGGACGACACCCGCTTCCACCATGTTGTGGCGGCGCTCGGTTCCGCCACCGCGGCCCGCGCCTTGAGCCTCCTCCAGCACCCGCCGGCTGCTGACAAATACGACGCGCTGAAGACGCTCCTCCTCGGTGCTTTCGCCCTCTCACCGGCAGCACGCGCACGGCGCCTGCTTGACCTGCCCGAGCTCGGCGACACGCGCCCGTCCGAGCGCATGGACTATATGCTCTCGTTGCTCGGCGAGCACTCTCCGGCATTCCTGTTCCGGGAGCTGTTCCTCCGTCAGCTGCCTAACCCGGTACGCCTCGCCCTGGCTGGCACGTTGATCACGGATTCCCGCGCCCTCGCCAGGGAAGCCGATAAGATCTCCTCGGCGGGCCAGCACATCGGCACGGTTACCTGGAGCCCGCCGCCGTCCGAGGCGACGCCCACGACGCCCGAGCGCCCTGCGCGGTTGGAGGCCGAACTGCCGGTGCAACTGGCGGCCGCCACGCCGCACCGCCCGCTTCCGACACGACGGCCGGGGCCTCCACCTGACCGGGCGTGGTGTTATTACCATGCCAGGTTCGGACACAAGGCTCGGACGTGCCGGCCCCCGTGCACTTTCGGCAGGTCGGGAAACGGCCGGGCCGGCGTTCATTCCCAGCAATGAGCGCCGGCCACTCGGGCAACTTGCTGTTTATTCGGGACAAAGCGTCTGGACGGCGTTTCCTGTGCGACACCGGCGCCCAACTGAGCGTCATATCTGCCTCCGAGCAGGACAGGCTGGACGCAGTTTGCGGCCCCTCTTTGGTCGATGCTAATGGCTCGGCCATACGCACTTTCGGCCCACGCGTCGTCACCCTCTGCTTCGGCAGCCAGCGCTTTCAATGGACTTTTGTTACCGCCAGCGTCCCCGTGGCTTTGCTGGGCGCCGACTTCCTCTGCGCGCACGGGCTGCTGGTCGACGTCAAACGACGTCGCCTTGTCCACGCCGAGACCTTCAGCTCCCTGGCGTGCACAATGAGCAGCTCCACGCCGACCGAACTGGCGTGCGCCCTCCCGGCAACGAACGAGTTCGCTCGCCTGCTCGTGGAATTCCCGGCCCTCACTCGGCCGACGTTTTCGGCCGTCGCGGTGCGGCACGGGATCGAGCACCACATACCCACTACGGGCCCGCCGGTCTACGCCAGGGCCCGCCGCCTCGACCCAGCCAAACTCGCCGTGGCAAAGGCCGAATTCGACGCGTTGGAGCACCTCGGCATCGTGCGGCGCTCCGATAGCGCGTGGGCCTCGCCACTGCACATCGTGCCAAAGCCGGGGGGTGGATGGCGCCCGTGTGGCGACTACCGCCGTCTCAATGACGCTACCACCCCCGACAGGTACCCGATCCCGCATATTCAGGACTTTTCCGCCCGTTTGGCGGGACGGGTCATCTTTTCGAAAATTGACCTGATACGGGGATACCACCAGGTACCTGTCCGGGCGGCCGACGTCCCGAAGACGGCTGTCATCACGCCGTTCGGCCTGTTCGAATTTTTGCACATGCCTTTTGGCCTCAAGAACGCGGCCCAGGCGTTCCAGCGCTTGATGGACGGCGTGCTGCGCGACCTGCCGTTTCTTTTCGTCTATCTGGACGACATCCTCGTCGCCAGCACGTCCCGCGCCGAGCACCTTCTCCACCTCCGAACACTGTTCGGTCGCCTCAGCGAGCACGGCTTAATTGTCAACCCGGTCAAATGCCACTTCGGCGCGACGACCGTTGACTTTTTGGGCCACCGCATCACCAAGACCGGGGCCGTGCCGCTGCCGACCAAGGTCGAGGCCATCACCACGTTCCCGCGTCCCCGTTCCATCAAGGCCCTCCAAGAGTTCCTCGGCATGGTGAATTTTTATCACCGATTCGTGCCCCGCGCTGCTCAGCTCATGCGGCCCCTTTACGAGGCCCTCCGGGGCAAGCCGGCCAAGCATGACATTGTTTGGTCCGCGGCCATGGACGCGGCCTTCGCCAGTGCCAAACGGGCCCTCGCCGACGCAACGCTGCTGGCTCACCCGGTGCTCAACGCGCCCATCGCCCTCACTACGGACGCCTCCAACTACGCGGTGGGCGCCGTCCATGAGCAATGGGTGGACGGGGTTTGGCAGCCACTCGCTTTTTTCAGCCGGCAACTCCGGCCGAACGAGTTAAACTACAGCACGTTCGACCGCGAGCTGCTCGGGCTATTCCTGGCCGTTCGCCATTTCCGACACCTCCTGGAGGGCCGCCCGTTCACGGCTTTCGTCGACCACAAGCCGTTGGTCTACGCAATGGCTAAGGTCACGGAGCCGTGGTCGGCCCGCCAGCAGCGCCACCTCTCCGCCGTGTCGGAGTTCACCACGGACATCCAGCACGTCACCGGCAAAGACAACGCCGTGGCCGACTGCCTTTCGCGGGCCAGCGCGAACGCGGTCCACCTCGGCGTGGACTTCACGCTCATGGTGGCCGACCAGACCACCGACGCCTCGGTGCAGGCACTCCGCGTGGCGGACTTGTGAGCCTCCGCCTGGCCGACATCCCCTTCGCGGGCACCGTCCTGCTCTGCGACGTCTCCCAGGGCCAGCCTCGCCCAATCGTGCCCGTTTCCTGGCAGCGCCGCATCTTCGCCTCCATCCACGGCCTTTCTCACCCGGGCCGGAAACCTTCTCAGAAGCTGGTGTCGGCGCGTTTCGTCTGGCACGGCCTTCGACGAAACATCCGCGACTGGGCCAACGCCTGCACGGCCTGCCAGCGAGCCAAGGTCCACCGCCACACCCAGGCCCCGCTGGCACCTTTCGCCGTGCCTGAACGGCGTTTCGACCACGTCCACGTGGACCTGGTGGGTCCCCTGCCCCCCTCGCGGGGGTTCACCCACCTGCTCACCATGGTGGACAGGACCACCACGTGGCCGGAGGTCGTGCCCCTCACCTCCACCACCACCGCTGACGTGGCGCAGGCGTTCATCGCCACCTGGGTCGCGCGCTTCGGCGCACCAGCGGACATCTCGTCCGACCGCGGCCCACAGTTCACGTCTGAGCTTTGGGGCGCGGTCGCCCGTTCGTTGGGGGTCACGCTGCACCGCACCACGGCCTACCACCCCCAAGCCAATGGGTTGTGCGAGCGGTTTCACCGCTCCATGAAGGCCGCACTCATGGCCGGCGTTCAGGACGACGGTTGGGCCGACCGGCTGCCGTGGGTCCTTTTGGGCCTTCGCACGGCCCCCAAGGAAGACCTCCAGGCGTCCGCCGCCGAGCTCGTCTACGGCCATCCACTCCGCGTCCCGGGCGAATTCGTGCCTGACGCTACCAGTCCCTGGTCCGCCGCTCGCCAGCGCTCGGACCTCCAGGAGGCCGCCCGACGATTTGCCCCCGTGCCGACGTCCCGCCACGGTGGCCCCCAGTCCTACGTCCCCCCGGCGCTTCGCACAGCGGAGTACGTCTTTGTGCGTCATGACGCGCACCGGGGGCCACTCCGGCCGCCGTACGACGGGCCCTTCCAGGTCCTGCGACGGGGCGACAAGTCTTTCATCATCGACTTCGGCGGCCGGCCGGACCGGATTTCTGTGGACCGCCTCAAACCGGCGCACATGGACGTCGACCGACCACCACGGTTGGCCCTTCCTCCGCGGCGAGGCCGCCCCCCGTCCACAGTTCCCCCCGCTCGACCACCCACCACCACGTCGGACCCCTCCCCACGACCCTCCAGGGGTCGCTTCGGCCGGGTCATCCGGACCACCCTTAAATTGACCCTGCCGGTGCAGGTCGATTCTGGAGGGGCGTGTGTAGCGGTTACCGCTGGATGCACACAATCGCCTTGCACCGGCCAGAACACGGCCAGACGCGCCTCTCCCGGGCATGCCCGGACTCACTGTTCCCAGGCACGCCCGAACCTCCCGGGCACGCCTGGTCTCGTCTTTCCCGGGAATGCCCGCTATCGCCTTTTCAGGGCTCGCCCGGAGCATCCGGGCATGCCCGCTATCGCCTTTCCAGGGCTCGTCCAGAGCGTCCGGGCACGCCCAGCCTCGACTTGCCAGGCCGCAGCCAAACACGCCCGGGCAGGTCCAGACTCGCCTTTCCAAGGCTCGCCCTTGACACCCGGGCATGCCCGGTATAGCTTTTGCCGGGCAAACTTCCCGACATAAATGTGTATATATATTGCTGCCCGATAAACGGGCTTGTCAGAATACCTGAGCTGTTTTGTTTCAATAAAGCAACTCGGACGAATTCCGTCTTTGGTCGCGTCAATTCTTTCGACTCGCGTTGGAGCGCAGTTCCTTCAGGTGGATCCTAATGCTGAACCAGTGGCACACCACACACCGGTACCAGTCCCACTACACTGGCGGGATGTGGTCAAAGTTGGGATAGACCACGATGTACAGTTGGGTGTGCTTGAACCAGTCCCCATTGGCGAACCCTTCACCTGATGCCATAGAATGGTTGTCTGTGCAAAGAAGAATGACCAGCCACGCTGCACCGTTGATTTCCAGGCCCTCAACACCCATGCTACATGGGAAACACATCACACGCCATCACCCTTTCATCAGGCTAGATCGGTTCCGAACGGTAAGAAGAAGACGGTCTTTGATGCGTGGAGCGGTTACCACAGCGTGCCCATCTGCAAAGAAGACCGGCACCTGACCACCTTCATCACACCCTGGGGTAGATACCGCTATAAAACAGCCCCTCAAGGGTATATTGCGTCTGGCGATGGATATACAAGACGTTATGACGTGATCGTGTCTGACATCCCCAATAAGACCAAATGCGTTGATGACGTTGAAGGAGCTGCGCTCCAACGCGATTCGAAAGAATTGACGCGACCAAAGACGGAATTCGTCCGAGTTGCTTTATTGAAACAAAACAGCTCAGGTATTCTGACAAAAGCCCGTTTATCGGGCAGCAATATATATACACATCTATGTCGGGAAGTTTGCCCGGCAAAAGCTATACCGGGCATGCCCGGGTGTCAAGGGCGAGCCTTGGAAAGGCGAGTCTGGACCTGCCCGGGCGTGTTTGGTTGCGGCCTGGCAAGTCGAGGCTGGGCGTGCCCGGATGCTCTGGGCGAGCCCTGGAAAGGCGATAGCGGGCATGCTCGGGCATTCTGGGCGAGCCCTGGAAAGGCGAGAGCGGGCATGCCCGGGAAAGACGAGACCGGGCGTGCCCGGGAGGTTCGGGCATGCCCGGGAACAGTGAGTCCGGGCATGCCCGGGAGAGGCGCGTCTGGCCGTGTTCTGGCCGGTGCAAGGCGATTGTGTGCATGCAGCGGTAACCGCTACAACGTCTTGCTATGGTCTGACTCGCTGGCAGACAGTTTCTTCCAGGCTGTTCAGTGGCTTGACACATGTGGACAGAATGGAATCACCCTGAACCCTGCCAAGTTTGTGTTTGGCGAAGATATAGTGGAATTTGCTGGGTTCGAAATAACTCCCAATAGTGTCCGTCCTTGCAGGAAATACCTACGCGCGATCCTCGATTTCCCAACACCCAAGGACATCACAGATGTACGTTCTTGGTTTGGACTTGTCAATCAAGTGTCATACGCCTTCAGTATGGCTGAGAAGATGTTGCCGTTCCGGCAACTACTTAAACCTAGTACACCGTTTAAGTGGGATGAGCACCTCCAAGATGCATTTGAAGAGTTGAAAGCTGTCATTGCCAGTGAGATCGAGGAGAGTGTCTGGATATTCGACCCAAGCAAGCCCACGTGCCTCGCTACAGACTGGTCCAAGACTGGCATTGGCTTCTGGCTACTGCAGAAACACTGTACCTGTACCAACATAAAACCCTTCTGTTGTCACACAGGATGGAAAATCACACTCGTTGGCAGCAGATTCACCCACCCTGCTGAATCACGTTATGCACCAGTTGAGGGTGAGGCCCTAGCAGTTGCTGATGCCCTAGACAAGGCCAGATACTTTGTTCTGGGATGTGAAGACCTCATAATCGCTGTTGACCACAAACCTCTGCTCAGGATCTTTAATGATCGAAGTCTTGAGGATATCTCTAATGCTCGACTTAGGAACTTGAAGGAGAAGACCCTGCGATACAGGTTCTGGATGGTCCATGTGCCGGGGATTAGACATCGCGCCACAGACTGCATCTCATGCCACCCTACTGGAGAGCCTGTGAAACTGACCTTCACTGACGATATGGCGGCCATTGATTCCACACCCATCATCCTGACGCATTCCAAAACCCTCCTGAGTGGCTTACGTAGCTCAGCACCAGAAACCCCCCGACGAGTATGTTTCCACGTCTGCTATGTCCTCCCTCGCCTCACTCACCCTCAAATCTGTAACATGGGACAGGGTTCGAACCGCAATAGCGAGTGACAATAACATGCAGAGCCTTGTTGACCTTATCGAGTCAGGTATCCCTGAATTCCGTCATGAGCTCCCTGGACCCCTACGTGAATACTTCCAATTTCGAGATAGTCTACATATAGTTGATGGTGTCATACTCTACGAGGATCGTGTCCTTATACCACCGTATCTCAGGGATGAGGTGTTCGCCGCTCTGCACCTGCCCATCAAGGGGTCACCTCTATGACTGCGAGAGCCGAGTCATCCATCTTCTGGCCTGGCATCGCCCCGGCCATTGCGGCCCTTCGTGCTGGGTGCTACCATTGTAATCGGATTGCGCCCTCCAATCCAAGTGCACCACCCACTCCTCTGACACCTCCAGATTATCCATTCCAATGCATGTGTGCCGACTACTTTCACTACAAAGGATGCAACTACTTGGTAGTGGTCGACCGGTATTCTAACTGGCCGATAGTTGAGAGAGCCTCACATGGTGCAGGTGGACTCATCGCTTGCCTAAGACATACCTTTGTCACATTTGGTATCCCTGATGAATTAGCTTCCGATGGTGGTCCTGAATTCACAGCTGTCGCTACACGTCAATTCCTCAAGGACTGGGGTGTACATCATCGACTCTCCTCAGTAGCTTATCCACATAGCAACTGCCGTGCTGAAGTTGGTGTCAAGACTGTGAAGCGTCTTCTCATGGACAACACTAGCCCTAATGGAGGCCTTGATACCGATGCATTCCAACGTGCACTGCTCCAGTATAGAAATACTCCAGACAGAGACACAAAACTCTCTCCAGCGATGTGCATTTTTGGCCGCCCAATTCGAGACTTCATCCCAATACCACCTGGCAGATACAAACCTCATAACACCTGGCGTGGGACTCTGGAGGCTCGGGAGGAAGCACTTCGCAACCGCCACATGAGAGACGCTGAGCGCTGGTCTGAACATACCAAGAGACTCTTGCCCCTTGTTGTCGGCGACTGTGTTCGCATCCATAATCAGACCGAGCCACACCCCCTCAAATGGGACAAAACCGGCATCATCATCGAGGTTCGCCAGTTTGATCAATATGTGGTAAGAGTTGACGGTTCAGGAAGGGTTACTCGCAATAGGAAATTCCTGCGAAAGTACATTCCTGTGCTAACGCCCCTACCAAGATTGACGATCGATGGTGATATTGGAGTGCAGAGACCAATGGTTCGGCAGAACATCCCACACCCATGCATTGTGCACACCACAACCCCGTCCAGTCACAAGGAGGCTTGTGGCCCATCCATTACTAGTCCAATGCCACCGCAACATCCCACCATCAACTCTGACGCCACTCCACCGCAGCCACCTGCTACGTTTCCTGTTGAATCACCCAGGGTCAACCGGAGCCCTCCTGGCCGCCATCAGCTCTTTGATGATGCTACATCCCCATCTATGGCTAAGTCATCGCAGGTAACTCGGCATATGAGTGCAGCGCCTCCAATGTCACCTCCTCAAGTCAGTGGTCCCAAACCCAATACGGTTACCACACGCCCTGCGCTTGACAAACCAGCTGCTGCACCCAGACGGTCCGGCCGAAGCACGAGCAAGCCTGCCTGCCACTCTGACTATGACATGTGATTCTGGCATTGACCATTACTGACATTGTGTTTGGTTTCTGGTTCACCAGTTTTTCAATTCGCTTCAAAGTTAGTTACATATGTTCTTCATATTCTCAGTCTTTGTCATGCTAAAAGACACACATACTTGTTATACACTTATATTTTCCATGCCAAAGACTTGGGGGGAGATAGAGGATTCTTAATCATTACTGATCATTATGTTTGTTCTTATGTCTTTCAGACCGTGTTCATTGTTGAAGTTGCAAGAAACCGCCAACTGGATTAACAAAGAGAACTGGTCTTATTTAATGCAGATTCGCCACGGACCCACGATCGATGTTTCTATACGTGAACGTACCCATTTGTTTGCGAACGGGTACGTTTTTCATGGAAGTCCTTCACGAACCTGCTGTCCATGTCTGACGTGCGACTGAAGGTGCTACAGGAATGTGGAATTTATTGGTTTCATGCTTTGTCATTTGCCGTATCTGCATTGCCTGCTTCCTTCTGGCCTCCCACCCGTGCATAGCACGGGAATCTCACTGGTAGTACTTAATTAATAGACGTACTCATCGCCCAATAGTACGTAATTAATAGACGTGCTCATGTTCCAATCGTACATAATTAATACACGTACTCACCGTCCAATAGTACGTAATTAATAGACGTGCTCACGGTCAAATTGTACGTAATTAATAGACGTACTCACGGTCCAATAGTCGGTAATTAATAGACGTTCTCACGGTCCAATTGTATGTAATGAATAGACGTTCTCACGGTCCAATAGTACGTAATTAATAGACGTACTCACGGTCCAATAGTACGTAATTAATAGACGTACTCACGGTCCAATTGTACTTACTGAATCGACGTACTCGCCGTCCAATAGTACGTAATTAATAAACATACTCACCGTCCAATAGTACGTAATTAATAAACATACTCACCGTCCAATAGTACCTAATTAATAGACGTACTCGCCGTCCAATAGTATGTAATTAATAAACATACTCACCGTCCAATAGTACGTAATTAATAGACGTACTCGCCGTCCAATAGTATGTAATTAATAAACATACTCACCGTCCAACAGTACGTAATTAATAGACGTACTCACCGTCCAATAGTATGTAATTAATAGACGTACTCACCGTCCAATAGTACGTAATTAATAGACGTACTCAGCGTCCAATAGTATGTAATTAATAGACGTGAGCACTTGTACTCACTAGTTAACAACATTACTTATTTTTAGCTCAACTGGACTTTGTCCCGGTGAGCTAATATGGCGATCGAGCAGTGTCCGTGAGTGAGTGAGCGAGTCCATAAACACTTCAGTCATTATCGCTTGAACCAAACATACAATTTTGATGAAACTTGGCCACAAGCTGTATATCTGATGCCTAACGAAGGTGTATTGGTCGCATCAAAAGCTGCCGTCATTGAGGGGGTCTACGGCGATGGGAGCGGAGGTTGACCCCCCAAAATAGGTATGTGCGCCCTTCTCTGAAACTACACACACACACACGATTTCAATGAAACAATCACAACCATCATCGCCCATGATCTGTGGGGGGTTTGAGTGTCTGTTAGCTCCTGATCCAGGTGAGCTTCAGGTCCCGCGGTCGCACCGTGTCGTCCCGAGTGCTATTTGAAGGACCCATCACATGTTGATTCCTGATTGGTGCGATGATCATGATGACGGCGGTGCGAGACGCGGCGCGGCGCTCCTGAGGTGACAAATCAGCGGAATAATGAAGGCTCGGTGCGGGACCTGTGCTTATTATTTTACAGGTAAGACCGCACAGGTGTCCAGCGAATTAATTAATTTAAATGAACTTTGCAAGCGCGGCCTCAGGTAAGGATTAGCGCCTCACACTCACAGGTGGGGGTACCATTTTGTTTGGTCACCAAATCGCGTTTCGAGCGTGTTTTTCCTCAGGTTATATGATTCGATCTGTGGGATATCGATTTATAGGTATATAAATGGTTTACTTCTTCACGTTTCTTGTTGCCTTGTTCGGGCGCGGCAAGGGCGCGCAAGGTTCCCGTCGCACTGTACGTCCGGGTCACGTGACCCGCCCGGGTCACGCTTACTGTACGTGGCTCGGTGCGGGTGAACACGTGCGGTTGGTTGTTTGTGCTCCGTTGACGTTGTACGTGAGATGGTGGATGATTTATTATTTATTTAATGAACAGCGTTGCCAACTCGTCTGCTTCTGGCGGACGTTGTTCTACCAATCAATGGCTGCCGGTGGTCAAAACGTTGTTTTGCTGACAAAATATTTCTGTCAAGGTCATTAAAATGAGCTCCGTCCGACCGATCATCCGTCCATATATTTTTATGTACCCGATATTTAAAAAACCGTTGAACATTTCGTTTTCATGTTGGAGACGTCATCTCCTCGTGACATTAAATGGCTGTGATTGGTTGAATTGTGTTGCCATGGCAACCGTCTCCATAACTTGGTTCGTGTGCTCTATATTTAAAAAAAAATCCGTTCAGGATTTAGCATTAATATTGCACAGATCTAGTCCTCGCACCCCCAAAAGGTGGGAAGGGGAATGACCTAGAGATTTGGAAGGATTTTGTCATTTGTTCCCGGCGATAACGTGCCTCCTCTTTGTCGAAGGACACTGGGATCTTGAACGTCTCGACACCATGGGGGCGTGATGAGTGTCCGCTCTGAGTCTGGAAGGTCGGTGGTTCAAACCCCGGCCGAGTCGTTAGGATTAGGGTTAAAAGAACAGAGCATGGACAAACAACCATAGGTTGGCAGCTGTTGCACAGGCTTGATGGAGTTTGATGGCCTGCGTTGCAGTTCCTTGCAGGGATCATGATTTTTTTTTGATGCTCTTATTCCTCATCTTCTTATTCATCTTGCGCGTCATAGTCCTCTTCATAGTCATCTTCTTCATCATGCTCTTTATAGTCCTTCTTTATCTTCATCTTGCTCTTCATATTCCTCTTCTTCTTTATCTTTCTCTACTGCAACACCCTGCTTGCGGAGCACCAATCTGCCAGTTTGACGTCTGGTCGGGAATCGAACCTCGACGAGGGTCCACTTGCCCGTTTGCGATCAGTCCACCACCGTGTTGGTTGTGGTAAATGGTGGACTGCAAATTACCATGAATGTTTTTCACATTATTTATACTTGCTGTAGGTATGAAGTAATAATGTGTATTTGTTTTTTCTTTAGGGGCTCATGGCTGCTTGTTATATTTCATTATTTTATTTTGGGTTTCTTGCCTTTTTTAAAATTATTATTATTATTGACCATCGGTTGTCTTGGATTTTGGTCTTTCCACCCCTAACTACTCCACCCCTTTATTTTGTCTTCCCTTTTAAACTCCCTCGGCCCACTAGAGCGTTGACCTGTCGTGTATCCAGCTCGTCCATGAAGCCTTGCTGCTAATAGACGTACACTTGGACAACGGGGAGAAGGGGCGACCGATCTGCATCGAGACCTGCTGGGTGGCCCTACCCACTGTTGAGCACATAGCTGGGCAGCTCCTCTCGTTGTGGTGCACGTATCATGGCGAAGCTACTATTTTCATCGGTGGACTATATTGTGTTCGTGGTGATGCTCTGCATCTCGACTGCCATCGGCGTGTTCCACGCGCTCAGTGGTGGTCGCCAGCGCACCACCACGGAGTTCCTGCTCGCCGGCCGGCGTATGACTGCATTCCCCCTCGCGCTCTCGCTACTCGCCACCTTCCAGTCTGCGGTGGCAATTCTGGGTGCGCCTGCGGAGATCTACAACAACGGCACCGAGTATTGGTTGCTCGGTTGCTCGTACTTCTTGGGCCTTCTCATACCGGCCCACATTTTTGTTCCGATTTTTTACCGATTGCGCATCACGAGCGCTTATCAGGTATGTTTCACTTTTGATGCACGATGACTTTCTTGATTGTTGGTTTACCTGGTCTGGTGCTACCTGAACCTCACTGTTTGACAGCCTTTGAATGGTGGTAGTTGGGAAAATCCATTTCATTGCAAGATAGAGCAGAAGATGCAAAAGCAAAACGAGCTGTGTTTTTGTCAAGAGGCCACTGCCCAACAGTTTGGCCATGGCATGGTTTTCATTAAGGACCAACACGGTCCACGTGCGAGCACTCGGATATCGAATACAGGCCTCCGATAGACTGAGTCCCAAAAAACCATTCTCAAACCCAATTGTGGAATAAAATGGAGTTTCACCTCATTTCAAACAAACATCTGAGCTGAGCCCAGGAATTTGTGTTTTACACCTGTAGCAAAAATTAACTTGGGAGTGCAACTTGGGGCCCTGGTGTTGGGCTAGCGGCTAGGGTGTCAGCTTAGGATCCTAGGATCCTGGGTTCGAATCCCGGTCGATCGCTGAATTAACGCCAGGGGGGTTGACTCAGTCTGTCATCCTTCCGTGGTCGGCTAATTGAGGACCAGTTCACTGGTAATTCCCTGGTTGTCGTTAAAGGCGGCAAAAAGGGTTGGCGTCAGGAAGGGCATCCGGCCGTAAAACATTGCTTCAAAAAGGGGACAGAAAAACAACAACAACCACGGTTCCCGAAAAAGGCCAACCCCCGCTTGCGGGGAAAAATGGCCTCTAAAGGTGGTTATTTATTTATTATAGTGCAACACAGCAACGATGAGCCAAACTACCTCATTTCGTTGTACAGGATCGTGCAAACATTTGTTGAACTCTGTGGAGGTTGCCGACCCTTTTTATACACAATATTTTGAGACAATATGTGACTATTGTCAATAATATGTGACCGTCCTCCCAAATGAGGCCTTTTGTGCATACGCTGTTTGTTTGCGCTGACTGAGTTTTGCTCAACTACGCAAAATCTAATTCAAATTGTCTTTTAAACAGTTTTCAGCGTTTCGACGAAAGAGTGGTAATTTCAAAATGGTTAACCATAACTCTGTTCCTGAATGCAAATCAGACTCAAGAATATAGGAAATATGACAAATATCTGTGGATGAGACGGAGAGGTGTTGATTTCCTATCATTTCCAGTTGATAAAATTAGCAGCTGCAGTGAATATATTAAATAAAAAAAATAGTCCAGTGAGGGACTAACGGTTATTTCCCAATGGTGTCTGAGAAGATTCTTAAATAAATTACCTGAATTTGAGGCGAAGCCCTCCTTTTCAGGCTATTATAGGGGGCGGATCCAGATGGGAACCACAAAACCCACGAGACCTTGCTGTCCTGATGGATTGTACCAAATTTGGTTTGTATCGCTCAGGTATTTGTGGAGATATTTTAGTGAAAATGAAGGATTTGGGGAGGGGGCCTGTGGCTCCCCTTCCAAGGGAGATATGGCCATCAGGAGCACAACTTGAGGTTGGGGCAAATGGGGCATGGTCCCGATGCCTTGTGGCGAGTTTGGTTTGCATCTGTCTCGTGGTTTCTGAGAAGACTTTTGAATGAAATACCAATATTTGGGGAAGCCCTCCCTCTCCCTTCTCTTTTTGCCATCTTTATAGGTGGTGTATATCAGTTGGGTAGTTTGGGAGATGTTTTGGTCAAATGTTAACAGACGACCAGACACCTGGACTCACTCTGAGGTTATTTCGGAGAAATAAGATAAAAACAGACATGCATGCTTTAACTTTTCGTAATGGATGCAAAAATGTAGTGTAATTTCTCGTGGCCCCAAAACCAAACGAGCAATATATTTATGTCAGTCCTCACAGCACCCCGCAGCAAATCCCCCTCACCCCACTCCCAACATGATTAATTACAAATATCATTTTAAACTTGCCCATGTATTCACAAGTCCCAGATATGGCCTTCCCATCGGTGTTCAGAAGTAACGAATTGGCGATTCCATATTAGAACATGATAAAAATAGTGGGGCACCCATGGGAAACCCACGGACATAGACGTGTATGACATTTGGACATCTTGAGTTAGATGCTTCACATAGTTTTCTAAAATGGTTACTGCCAATTCATCAGATCCAGAAATTATGTAATCAACACAATTTATTTACTTCACATAATATATCGATACATGTCCGTGCACATGGGAAATAGTTTGTAATGTGTAATTCCACATAATGTAAAATGTGACTTCAACGCTTCAAACCTTTGGCCCTCCCCACCCCCACCCCCTCTACCACATCATGCACACTGCACACGAAAGAGGGAGAGGGAATCGCACACAGAGAGGGAGTTTTTTGTGTTTTTTTCTTTCAAATTTTGAAAGTTTTTACAAATCAAGTTACATTGTCTATAAATTCATCGTAAATAGAATCCAGCAAATTTCTAAATATTACCAGATACCAAATTGGGATATCATTAATGTCCCTTCAAATTTAGAAAAACTCTCGTAGCATATGTGGCCGTGAGATTTGACATTCGGCAAGTTTATTTTTATTTATTTATTTTTTAGGGTCATGTCCCGTGCGGCACATTTTTCTCGGAAATGTTTCTCTTGTTTACTTGTTAATGCAAAATATTTTTGACAATGCAGTTATATCTAACTCTTCTTTTGATATCCAGGTTAAAGTTTGAACATTGCTTTATATTGTCTTGTAGTAGTACTATAATATTGCCACAAAACAGATATTCATTTCATATTTGTATGGTCAACAGGCTGGAAAGTGTTGTCTAAATGTCCCAAACACCTCGTGCGGAATCGCCCTAATCCAGACAATCGGTCCATTCACTGGTAGCGATCCATCGGGGATTTGTGTTAACAAACGCCCGTTCAGTCTGGCCTTGCACCGACCCACATGGTCGGGAATATTTCAGTATGAGCATCTTCCTGTTGGGCAAGCTGAGAAAGTTCTCCAAGTCTTTCGTTGTGCAGAGGAACCTTTCTCTTTGTCTCAGCTGTACTAATAGGCCAAAGTGAAAAACATCTTAAAATGCTTTCTCCATGTATCGTGTAAATAGTCCGGTTCTTGCAAGGTGAAGAGATCTGAAATAGTTAACTTTGATCATTGGTCCATGCTTCACCTCCGAGATCCTATTGTGCAGGAAGTGAATGTCATCGTCTGTTATGGACAATTTGCTTTGTAACTCGTCCTGATTTTTTTATTTTTTTTTATTTACCAAGGACACGTCTCCCACCGGGTATTGAGTATGGCGGGGAATGAACAAATAATGTGCTCGCTGTCCTGTAACCATGAATCAAATTAATTGATTAATTATTGAGGAGAGATCTCACATTTTGTTTTTGCATTTTGAAAGATTTATGATTTTCTTGTCTGTCTGGCGTTCCTTAGTATCTGGAGCTGCGGTTCAACCGGACTGTTCGCCTTGCTGGAACAAGTGTATTCATCTTTCAGATGGTGTGTCCCGACTTGAACATCCATGATGCCCCTCACTTTGATATCAGTTTGGATTTTGTATATTTTTGTCCTTTAATTTAGCCTGGTGTTGGCTTAGCGGTTAAGGTGCCGGCTTGGGATCCTAGGATCCTGGGTTCGAATCCCGGTCGATCGCTAAATTAACACCAGGGGGGTTGACTCAGCCTGTCATCCTTCCGAGGTCGGCAAATTGAGTACCAGCTTGCTGGGATGAATGATCCCGGTGTGTACCCCGGTTTAGAATAAGTACACCGTATCCCTGCGCATCGTAAGAGGCGACTAAGGGTTGGCGCCAGGAAGGGCATCCGGCCATAAAAAAACCAAAAAAAAAACATTGCCTCAAACAGGGAACCATGATTGTCATGGGGCCTGCAAGGCTAACCCCTGCTCTAGCGGGGAAAATGGCCTTAAAAAGATCATTCATTCATATTCGTTTTAATTGGCATAAAATGCTACTTATAAGTATTTTTTTTTTGATTGGGGGGAAAAGTAAGAGTGGGTGGGAGTAGAAGATATTTGAGCAATTTCTCACACAGGTTTGGCAGTGTGCAATGAGGGTGTGTTTTGAGAAAAACTGTAAAGTACTTATTGTTGGTAGGAATTATATCACTGATTAGAGACCTGGCCGAACTAAGGTAGCCGAACTAAGGTAGCCTGGCCGAACAATTCTTTAAGGATTGACAATTTTTTTTTTTTTTTTTTTTTTTTTTTTTTTATGTATACAATATCGAGGCTCGTGAAAGAGCGAACATTAATCACACAGAAAGACAAACCGACACATAAAACATATAACATAGGGAGCGGTAGACAAGATGGGGAGAGAGGGGGAAGGACACAAACACAACATTTGAGAGCAGGGACCGAGAGACATGGAGACATCGAGAGATCTGAGAGAGGGCGAGGGCTTTGGGGGGGGGGGGGGCGTGGGAAGGGGGCAGTGGGAGAGGTATAAAACATATGGACACTGCCAGGACTTCCAGGAAAGAAGTTGGAATTTCAAACAAGGTGGATCTGGGGTGAATTAGCGGGGGTAGAAAAGATCAAGGTTTTGGATGGGGGAAGATAAGAGATGGTGGTGAACAGCTGTTTTAAAGACCTGGAGGGAGGAGTGGGATTGAAGGGAGTGAGGGAGTTTGTTCCAGAGGCGGGAGAAAAGAGGAATGAAAGAGTGAAGGTGAGCGGAGAGCCGAGATTTCGGCAGTTTAACCATCAGAGGGTTGCTGGCAGATCTTGTGCGACCTGTAGGAATATTTGGGGGACAGAGCACAGAGAGAGCTGGGGGTGCAAGGCCGGAGAGGAGTCGGTAGAAGACAGAAAGACCACCTACCTGCCTGCGGTGAGTGAGTGAAAGGCCCTCAGAGATAGCTTCATCGCGGGAGATTCCAATAATTCTGAAAGCTTTGGTTTCAACAGCGTGAAGCCGAGCTAGGTGTGAGGCAGGAGCACCGGCCCATAGGGGAGAACAGTATTCCATTGAGCTGCGGATGAAAGCCTTGTATGTGGTGAGGAGCTCAGGTGTGCCGAGGAAGGACTTCGCACGACGGAGGATGCCCAGTCGGCGACTGGCTTTGGAGGCCAGCTTGGAAATGTGGTTTTCCCAAGAAAGATCATGGCAGATAGTGAGACCCAAAATCTTGAGCGACAGAACTTCTTGGAGAGGATTGTTGAGAAAGTAGATGGGAGGGACAATTGATACAATTGTCAAGGATAGGATGGAAAGGAATAAAATGCGAAGTGGCCAACAACCATTAACACCAACATCTCCACAAAACCTGACCATACCACAACAGCTCACCACTCCACCATGTAATGCAAACCTATCGCCCCACAAAGCTACACGCACTCACTCGCATCCCAACCCCCCACCAGCTCACCTTAAAAGAAAAAACAAAAAAAAGAGTTTACGTGACCCGGGAAATGCGAAAGTTCGATCCACATGATCCACAGTACAGTACTTCTCAGTAGTAGTTTGCAACCGTGCCAGTTTTGGAAGTGTGAGGGCGAGGGGCTTGATGAACCCCACCACAACCACAAACCCGAGTAATGGTATGATGGTGAGAAACGGTATACCTTTGGAGATACTGTATTTATTTATTTTTACATATGCTCTAATTGGATTGAGAAAAGGAATACAAGCATTCGCAATGGGGGAAATTAATAGAATTCATGAAGGTTGGTGTGTGTGTGGTTAAAGTTTGAAGGCTTAGACATTTGTAAGGCCCCTTGGGAGACAATATTGTATTTTAATGTGAAAAAGAGGATCCTTTGTGGAGTGCAGACAAAACAAATGACTAATGTAGTTTCATTTTTTTATTTTAACCTCACCTCTCCCCTACATTGATGTATTTCTCAAGCAGCGATACCAGCTATTATCTTTTGAGATGACAAATTGCCACCATGTCACGTGGCTTTGCCATTATGCCCTCATCTCTTGGCCGCCACTATATACTCTGCTTGGTTCCCTGAAATGAAACTTCTGGTTTTGACCAAATAAGCACTTGCCAATTCGTACCAAACTGTCACCTTGGTGTAGATGTTGCCATTCTTGCAAACGTGACTCTCCCTGTCGTGTTCTTCACAGGTCGTGTACATGGGTGTCGTTTTGTACACACCTGCTTTGGCTCTTAATGCAGGTAGGTTGATGTTGTGTACCTGTCTTCCTACATGGTGTATCTGCGTCCTCTGGTTTTCATCCCTGCAGTTGATGTGATTGTAGTTTTGTTGTCTTTGTTCATCATTACGCTCATTTCCCTCTGCTACAGTAACCAACCTGAATGTGTGGTTATCGGTGGTCCTTTTGGGAGGCGTGTGCACCATATACACTACAATGGTGAGTTATTTTGATCAACAAACTTGTGGCTGTCCCTCTATTTAATTTCAACCCTCCTCGCACCGCTCCCCATTTTACATCCGATTTTGTTATGCCTCCGCTGATGAAGTTGGCAATGTTTTCGGGTTGGCCTTCCGTCTGTCCGTGATAGGTTTTCGTTCCACGATAACCTGAGAAGAGCTGAAAGTATCCAAGTCAAACTATGTATAAAGATGGGACAAGTATGTACTGTATAATGGCGCAACGATTAACTGATTAGATTATGGGGTCAAGAGGTCAGAGGTTAAGTTAGGTAAAAATATCAAGGTAGGGATTTGAACTAAACAAAGTACATGTACCATGATGCACATGTACAGATTAGATCATTGAGGTTCTAGGTAAAAGTTAGAGGAAGCGAAGACTTTATGTGGGCGAGTGCATAATCAGTCGAATTATGTTTACTTTTTTTTTCTTTTTTTTTTTATATTTGGCATTTGTGCTGCAGCTCTATGCTTTGGACCTCGGTCTGCATTTTGTGTAATCAGCTGTTTTGGCAAGCCACCATCCTGCCTCGGTCACGATAAACGTGCGCTCACCTCTAAGCCGTCTGAAGCTGGGTGTGATCTGAGGTAGTGTTTATTTGAAATCCAGGTTGTACTGTCATTTTGGTATCGAGGATGCTGCATATGCAGAGAGGACTTCCTAAGTACAGTAATACCTTGCTTAATGCTGCCCCTCATTCGTCATGAGCTCTTTGTCCTGGAGAATTTTTATGGCATAGCCCATAGCCCAAAGCAGTCCAGAACAGTGTTTGTCTGTCTGTCTGTATATGTATGTATGTATGTCCCCTCAAACATATACCAATCAGAGCTGAGGACCTGGTCACATGACATGGTGATGTGATTACATCTGATGTCATTACGGCATACAACGGCTGACGCCACACTCTGGCATTTTGATTCCAATGTCATTCAGGCCGAATATATCGTCAAACCTGTCGTATATCACAATTGCCATGCTCTCCCTTCACGTTTTTCATTCAGTGTGAAACACAAAGAACCGATTGTTAAAATCACCATCAAATATCGAAAGCATAGACGTTACGGATCTTCCAACGACACAGTACTTACTTAGGCTTCATGCCTCCATGCCTCACCTTCAGGCCGCTTCGGACAAATTAGCCCAGGTTTCTTAATACAGTAGTGTTGTTTTTGTAATAATAATAATAATAGCATTAACACTAATATAGTAAATATAATCGTAACGCTGCAATACTTTTGTCATTATTGCAAAGTTTCAAGATTGAAGCGGTGTACGATTCATGAATCAATGACGAGTGGTGTACAGTACAAATAACACGGAAGTAAGGGTGTGGTGTACAGTACAAATAACACGGAAGTAAGGAATTAGCCTGCGCTTTTTTTTTTTTTTTTTTTTTTTTTTTTTAGTAATTGTTACGGATTTGGCCCTTCCGTGGGTGTGGTTGTCATCCACTTATAACCTTGCTGGTGATGTAGTATTATTCTTATCGGGGTTGGAAAGGAAACGGCGGTTATTATTGTTTAAAGGAAATGGTTATTGTGGTGAAAATGTTAAAAAGCGCTCCTGGTAAAAATGTGGCCGGAAATCAGATCGTGAGCCGGAAGACGGAGGGAGCGAAGAGGAAGAGGCGTGGAGAGAAGTAAAAAGACGATCTTGGTTGAAGCTCCGTACCGAGCGGTCGAGCGTACAGTGCGAGTGAACTTTGAGTCCTTGAAAGGAAGTTTGTGCGATAGGGGATATCGCCGGAGTGCTGTGGAGCCTGCGTAGTCTGGTATCTGCATTGAGGTTCCGGAGTATCCTTGCCTCGAAGCCCCGGCTCGAGTGAAAGCCGTCCGCCATTTCGCCACGCGTGCTGCCTTCAGTGAAGGAGGGTTTTTGTCGCGTCGGCCGGGCATTATTCCCCGGTGGGTTGCCGGGGACGGCTGTGCCAGAAAGTGGCTTTTGGAGGATTATAAGGAGACTCGCTGATTGAACCGCAAACGTGTACGTCGGAGCGCGTCTTTGGGAGGTTTTCCATTCCACCGCTATTTTGCTGGGTGTTGGACCACGTGACCTCTGGGTTGCTTCGATCGTCCACGCCTCAATTGATTTTGATCGGACATTGATCCAACGATCGCTAGAGCGAATCGACTTCGCCTTGGAGGGGTACAGAGACATTGGGGGAGTGCCGTGAGTTTGGGTTAAAGGACTAGATAAGGTGGTACCAGCCTGTCATCCTTCCGAGGTCGGCTAATTGAGTACCAGTTCACTGGTAATTCCCTGTTTGTCGTTAAAGGCGGCAAAAAGGGTTGGCGTCAGGAAGGGCATCCGGCCGTAAAACATTGCTTCAAAAAGGGGACCAAAAAACCAACAACAACCACGGTTCCCGAAAAAGGCCAACCCCCGCTTTACGGGGAAAAATGGCCTCTAAAGGTGGTTTTTTATTGATCCAACAATCGCTGGAGCGAATCGACTTCGCCTTGGAGGGGTACAGAGACATTGGGGGAGTGCCGTGAGTTTGGGTTAAAGGACTAGATAAGGTGGTGTGGGGGGATAGTGATTGACGTTGACGATTGACGTCTTAAGATAGTGATTGTAGGGTGAATTGCTATTATTATTTGTGTCGTGATTCCGGTGTGATTTATAATATATTGTTACAGACGCGGTTGTGGATGTTAGTTTACCGAGCGGTTTGGTATGGCCGCGTCTGCACAGTTTACCCGATTATACTCGAACGTTGGCCGAGTTGCGCTACGCTAAATCAATTGAGGAAAAGGACACAACGGCTGGGTTAAAATGACACGACACCAGGGGTACGGTTCTCAAGACCTCCGGAGGAGGTTATAATATTGCGGAAGGTTAGATTACAAAGACAAGAGAGACAGCATAGAAAGGTGGGCACTTAAACACGGTCTTATCTTAGCCCCGACAGACGACAGATAAACGGGACAAGACTGACTCACACGGGGATTGATGGCAAGGAAAGGCGGGTAGTCGATGGCTCAAGGTGCACTCTTGGCTCAGGGACAGGATACAGTACGGTCCAGTAGATGCAGGGAGGTCACAGCGCTCGGAGGTCGCGTTTGGTTCTCTTTCGTGGCTGAGGCGCATCTGACGTCACGTCCGGTAAGCTGCGTATATCCGGCGGGGAGTGACACGCCCTCGGCTCGTTAGCTCCGCCCCAGATGGAATCGGTCCGCCCTTCTTATTGGGTGCGGGGGGTTACCGGGCTCCGCCCTTGACGAGGAGCTGACAGTGAGCCCCTTCGTGGTAACCCCGTCGGAGCGCATGGTCAATGGCGGCTAACCAAGCCGGTGTGAGGACGCACACTCCCCGCACGCCGTTGTTGTAGTTGTTGTTTCATGGGGAAGATGGGAGGAGGTATGGGGAGGTCCTAAACTCACTACTGGTGCCATACAATCACATTCTGGTGCAACGAAGAGTCAGAATTAATGGAAACGAGTCCTTAACTGACATAGACTAAGAATAACTAGCAAGAGGTCCGAAAGTTGTCTACGTGAGATGCGGTGGACCTGGGCACGACATTTAATGGGGGAAGAAGGGGAAGGTCGGTTCTACAGAGTGTTGTTTACAGACAATGGGATTGGGGATAGTTGGGGAGTATTGGGGAAATAGGGGAATATTTACAAGCGGATATGGAGGCCAAATCCCATATCCGCAACATTGCACCCTTCTCTACCCTCGGGGCGTCCCGACCCGATAAATTTTTACCTATTTTAGTGTGGCACTCAGATGTAGTTCCCTCTACTATTAACTCTACCCTGAGTGCGACAGTTTTACAGATATTCACAAATGAGTAAATATGTCCCCCTGCGACGTTGCACCCTTCTCCTCACAGAAACACACCCACAGGATAACCGAATCGCGGAAAGAATTCGCAAACTAAACATACAGCCGGGAGGGAGCATTATTTACAAGACTACGCTGCTATTTACACTACGATCCAGGACCTGTTTTTGGAGGAACACATGCAGATGTTATGCATAGAGAGAGCACGCATGCCAGCATCGATACACCAACCCACGAGTGCTCTGTGGCCTTACGGCCTTTAATAATGTGCAGAGCACCCCTTCCCAGCACCAAAAGCACCACCCCATCACACAGTCAGCACCATCCGGTGCACCAATAAAATGTTTAGTAATCATGGTGTGGTGTCGCAGCCGGCCGATGTTCTGCCGCTGGTCTTGCCTTCGTGTGGTGCACTTGGCCTTCTTGCTTCTTTCGAAATAAAGAAAGGCGCCAACCGCGTCCATTTCTTATTGTGGCCGTCAGGGGGCCAACTATTAGTGGTTCACCTGTTTGGCATAGGTGCCACGTTGACCCAGAGGTCCATCAATGGGTGGTGCTTGGCCGCAAAAGAACTGCGGTCCATTGTGGGTGGCCACCAAAATTGCGGTCCATATGGTGTATCGATCCAGGCAGCAAGCAGCGAAAGTGCAGGCCCACAACTGCGGAGCCAGCACCTCTCTCTCCTCTCTCTCTGCCCCAAAGCCAGATCCTCGGAGGTGGGAGACAAAAGAAGAAAACAAGTGAGTAAGGTGGTAAGGGCGCAAAAGTGCACGCAATACAAGGTGATGCACACTGGGGGCACATGGGAACCAGGTGAGACAGGTACGTTCCTACCGTACGCCCCCCCCCCCCCACCAGGTAACCTACATGGCCCCTCCCTTACCCCTTACTGTATCCACAAAACACAACACTACCCATAAACATCTACTTTACAAATCAACAAACGTCCCTACTGTCTTCCCCGTTCCTCCCATAAACCAAATTCGTCTTCTCTCCCTCCTAACCAATCAAATTTGCCATTTTCAACTCAACATCATAATTTGCCATTTCCAATTCAACATCATAATTTGCCATTACCAATTCATCATCAGTCCCTCCTAAGGAGGGAGAGATGGAATCACCCCAATGTCTCATCCACGTCGTGATGCGTCTCACAGATCCACACAGCAATCCTTACTTCCTGCAACACAAAACAAAGAAAACACAGGTGTGGAGTCATCATCATCACCACAGGTAAGTGGCTGCGTATGGTGCGACAGGTTCATCAATCTTAACTATTTCCTAAATGACTTTAACAACTTTACACTACCCGGGGTCTTTCTCCTGCCAAACCATTGGCCCTCTTACACTATGGGTTCTAAAAACCAATTCCCATTGGCCAACTGTGGTGCTTTTCAATTTGGGGTCTCACTCCCCCGATTCATCTCTCGGTGCCCTCGCACAATTTCGGGGCTGCGACGTGTAACTCTCCTAGCCGGTCTACCCACCTGCACACCTCCACCACTGCAGTTGCCTCCGAGCTTACCTGCTCCTTACCCTAACCTAACTACCTGGGGAAGGCCCTCTGGCGCTCTCCCCACTCGGTGCCCTCTCTGGCACTGGGCTGCCCGATCCACACCCGGGATCCTCAGGCACCCACTCACAACTACCGGCTCCCAGAGCCCACCTGCGGCCTCACCTGGCCGACATCCTCACAGTGGTGGAGTGCCCAACCAACTACACACACTAACAGGCTACACGCCCAGCCATTTCCACAACACTAATGCACCCATCCACAACACCATTCTGCAACCGCACCACAAATGCCAATATCCAACCACAATTTACCTATACCCTCTACCTAACACTTACACTACCCGCCCCGGGTATCCGTGAAAGGGGTCCACTCTTCCCCCATCCACACCTTCGCACCATGCACACCACTCCGTACCACTTACTCCAACTCTCTCCACACACCTGTACCTGCACACCTGTGCTCTCACACCTGGTGCCACCTGCACCCTTCTCTCCCCAAGCGCATTCGCGCTGATCCACACACTCACTACTCATACACTGCTCCACACACCTGTCCAGTTCTCACACCTGTTCAATTCTCACACACACGGCATCATCTCAGCTAACTACTCCCTTCTGAAACTTGCGCTTCCCAGTCGTCCCTTTAAACTATTGCGCTCCCTCGTCATTATAATCCACACTAATCTACCTGCGTCCCCACTACAGGTATCAGTCACTAACTAATCTTAACGTTACCTACTGTCATCTTCTAGGGCCCTATCAATATCCTAACCCACCCGGGCTAGTTTTCACTGCCATACACCCCATACTCTAGTGCATTTGCCCCACCATGGGAAGGGTGGCAGGGATGCCCCCCTTACCCACCGGGCCCATCGCTCACTACCAATTTTGCACATCAAATTTCAACAAATCAAAATTTTTGCCAATCACTACTCATCTGCCAATCATTACTGCCCATCCTTTGCCAATCATCAAATTTTGTTTTTCTCTAATTTTGGGGCCAAAACACTATCCTCATCACCCAGTCTACTCACTAATGCCTCTCGGTGCGCCAATACCTGTCCAAAGCCCGGCTTCGTAAAGCCAAGCCATGAATGCAGGTTGTTTGGTGCCAGCGGCTGGATACGTCCCGCATTCGGGGCAGGGACGGGGGCTTACCCGGCCCGAGACCCCACGCACCATCTCGGCACGGAGCCATCCCATGGCTCGATCTCGACCTGCCGGAATGCCTTAACAAAAAGTGGTCGCCATGACGACCCTTCCTATCCAGCCGCCCGCTCCGCCTAGTGGAGCCCGGACGCGGCCGTTCAAAGCGAGGCCCGGCACGCACCGAGGGCCCGCTTCGGCTAAAAGTCGACCTAACCTCTAACCTGGTTACCGTCGATGCTTCACCTGGGTTCTTACACGCATACGCTACCCCTTTCGTGCTCCTACATCCAGCCGTCTCCATGCTCCTCGTACCTTTCCTTACACACCCAGGTACTCTCATTCCACTCACAGCCTTGGTCACACACCTGACCACCGAACACTTTGGCACACATTCGTTGGTCGCACACCTCACCAACACACCTCTTCGCGCCCCCTCCTCGGTCACCTCCTCTGTGACAATCACAGGTGTGCTCTCATTCGCACACCCAACCACGTGCCTCACTACCAATTCCAGCGTGCATTCCCACTCACGCTCTACCATTCCAGGTGTGCATCCTTCCATTCCAGGTGTGCATCCTCGCTCACCTGTCACACCCAACTCATGCTCCTTGTCACTCTCACTACTCTCACCTCCATTCTTGACAGCGCACTCACCCTTACTCTTGACAGCGCACTCTTTCCTCATGCACCTGTCCGTCACACACCTTTCTCACGCACACTCTCCCGTTACACCCTCTGTAACACTCACCACAGGTGTGCATTCTTCCTTGCCTTTGACAGCGCACTCTTTCCCCATGCACCCATCCGTCACACACCTTTCTCGCGCACACTCTCCCGTCACACCCTCTGTAACACTTACCACACCACGCTTCCATGTGCTCCCTCGCACACGCGCTACGACCGACTCACTCGCGCCAGCACCCTCACTCCTTGGCACGCACTTTTTCCTCACACACCCCAGAGTCGGACTTTCTTGCACACCTCCTTTTTCGCACACCAGACCTGTCGCACACTTCACCAACAGCCTCTCACGAACACCCGGGTCCATCTCGACCCCCAAGCTCCTTAAATCCCCTGGCGCATCATACGCACGACCATATTGGTCACCACTTACACCGGGTCCTCTTCCTCTTCGCTTCTCCTCCATCACCTGCGAATCCCTCATCCGGTTAATGAGCACATCATCACGATCCAAACACAGACTTTGGACCAATTCTTTTATCTCCTCTTTTATCTCTTTCTTATCCCCTCTCCGTCGCTTCTTAATTTCGCTCACCCCTTCTTCCACTTCTTCTAATTTCTGCTTCACCTCTTTTATTCCCCGGTACGTCTCCTCAAGCTCATCCTCTAAGGCTACCTTGACCGTTTCCAGGTGCGTCCTCACCTGCCGGTCCTTCGTCTCCATTACCTCTATCACCTCGTCCAGCCTCGTTGTCAGTCCCTCACGTACCATCTGACATTCCCTCTTCGTCGCTACCAAGTCATTTTTTAGGTCATTTTGTGTCGCTTTTAACCCTCCTATTACCGCTGTGTTCTTCTTTACCTGGTCCGTTAGTTCTTTTTGTCCCTCCGTCAGCTGTTCCACCTCCTGCGTCAGGGCCTCTATGCCCCCTTGTAACTTTACAGTCCCCTTTCTCACCTCCTTCTCCATGTGCTCCTTACAGTGCCTCACCTCCTCGCGCACTCCTCCGACCTCCTCACTCACACCTCTTCTGATCTCCTCTCCCATCACTTGCATCTCCTGCCCAGATGCCACCCTCATCTGCTCCATTTCCTCCCTGTGAGCATCCAGTTTGGTTTCTACCCCCATTCTGACCCCCTCTATCTGCTGCCCCATTTGTTTAACTTCCCTTTCCGCTTGGTCCCTCATGTCCCTCAATTTGCCTTCCATCCTGTTTTCTAACCCCTCTAACCCCTTTTGCATCCCTTCCATTTGATTCTCTTGAGCGGCCATTCTGTTTTCTACCCCCATTAACCCATTTCTCACCTCTTTTATCCCGTTGTCTAACCCCTCAAAATTATTGTCTAACTTCCCAAATTTCTTGTCTAACTCCTCAAAATTATTGTCTAACTTCCCAAATTTCTTGTCTAACTCCTCAAAATTATTGTCTAACCTCCCAAATTTCTTGTCTAACCCCTCACCAGTACCCCTCGCTTCGTCCCTCATGTCCCTCAATTTGCCTTCCAATCGCTCACCCCGAGCATCCATCCGGTTCCCCAACCGCTCACTATCAGCCCTCATTCCCACAATTTGGTCTCCCATTCGTTCCATAAGGGCCCTCATTTGCAACATAAAAAGGTTCGAATCCACCAGGGGCGCTGCCACGGTCGCGGGCGCGGTCGCCGTGACCAGCGAGGCGCCATTTTGTGCGTCTGCTACCCTCGCTGCTTCGCTCTCCTCACGTCCCTCAATTTGGTCCTGGACCGACCCTGCCTCACTCTCCTCTACCGGAACCCAGCCGACTTGGTCTGCCATAGCGCGACTTTCAAAATTCGGGTTTTTATTTTCGAAAAACAAAATCAAATTTCGCCGTTATAATTTCGAGCGCGGGAAACGCGCTCCGGATCGAATTCTACTTCCCAACACCAAAATGTTACCCTAATGGTACAATTGGTGTTCCAAAATTTGGGCCTAATAAATTTAGTCCCAGGTCCGAATTCCACTCCTCGACACCAAATGTTACAGACGCGGTTGTGGATGTTAGTTTACCGAGCGGTTTGGTATGGCCGCGTCTGCACAGTTTACCCGATTATACTCGAACGTTGGCCGAGTCGCGCTACGCTAAATCAATTGAGGAAAAGGACACAACGGCTGGGTTAAAATGACACGACACCAGGGGTACGGTTCTCAAGACCTCCGGAGGAGGTTATAATATTGCGGAAGGTTAGATTACAAAGACAAGAGAGACAGCATAGAAAGGTGGGCACTTAAACACGGTCTTATCTTAGTCCCGACAGACGACAGATAAACGGGACAAGACTGACTCACACGGGGATTGATGGCAAGGAAAGGCGGGTAGTCGATGGCTGAAGGTGCAGTCTTGGCTCAGGGACAGGATACAGTACGGTCCAGTAGATGCAGGGAGGTCACAGCGCTCGGAGGTCGCGTTTGGTTCTCTTTCGTGGCTGAGGCGCATCTGACGTCACGTCCGGTAAGCTGCGTATATCCGGCGGGGAGTGACACGCCCTCGGCTCGTTAGCTCCGCCCCAGATGGAATCGGTCCGCCCTTCTTATTGGGTGCGGGGGGTTACCGGGCTCCGCCCTTGACGAGGAGCTGACAGTGAGCCCCTTCGTGGTAACCCCGTCGGAGCGCATGGTCAATGGCGGCTAACCAAGCTGGTGTGAGGACGCACACTCCCCGCACGCCGTTGTTGTAGTTGTTGTTTCATGGGGAAGATGGGAGGAGGTATGGGGAGGTCCTAAACTCACTACTGGTGCCATACAATCACATTCTGGTGCAACGAAGAGTCAGAATTAATGGAAACGAGTCCTTAACTGACATAGACTAAGAATAACTAGCAAGAGGTCCGAAAGTTGTCTACGTGAGATGCGGTGGACCTGGGCACGACATTTAATGGGGGAAGAAGGGGAAGGTCGGTTCTACAGAGTGTTGTTTACAGACAATGGGACTAGGGAATGGGGGATTGGGGATAGTTGGGGCGTATTGGGGGAACAGGGGAACATTTACAAGCGGATATGGAGGCCAAATCCCATATCCGCAACAATATTATTGTTTGTTCATAACCCTTGGTGTGGTTTCATTATTGATTTGATTTTCATTTGATGGTTTCATTGAGGGTTTCATTATTGATTAATTTCAACCAAGGATAACATATCTTTCTGCCGGGGACCCTCTCGGGCTTCGGAGGTTTACCGAGACCAGGGGATAGGGGAGGACCCCGTAACAGTAATATCATTTTCAAAATAATAACGTAACGTTAACATTATAGTAAATCTAATCTTAACACTAATTCCTTCGTAGTGAGTGCAAAGTTACTGGAGGTTTAAATATATCTTCAATATATTGAAGTAGCGGCAGTTTTGAGTCTGGCCGTCACGCTATGTCATTACGTCTATGATGTCATTACAACGGCTGACTCCACCGACCGGAATTTTCATTTACTCGTTCACCCGCTCACTACGGGAGCAGCAGGAAGGATCATTCCTCTTTGGGATATATAGATTACAGTCGATCTATAGTCGGGTCTCAAGAACATTGGGTGTGTTCATTTACCAACTTTCTTGTGAATTGGAGATCGCCAAGTGGTTTAAGCATTCGAGCAAGCACGTCATTCAAAACTGTTAAGGAACTGGCTTGGCAAGCGCTAGCTAGCTGCTTGGTAAATAAGCACAACTCAGGCTTCCTCCCTTTCAGTTTCGTGTTAAACAGCAGGAAAATTGGGTTTCATTGGTGGTTTTCAAAACAAAACCTTAATTGGTGGGTTTCAAAAGGCCGCTATGAAAAACGCCACTTTTGTGGCAGGAAGGGTCATGTTATTTACCAAACCCTTATGGGGTATATAGATTACAGTAGATTTTCGCTCAGTTCTGTAAGTAAAACTTACCTCACGAATGTCGGGTTTCCTCCAAATTTCTTTGTTTAATGTTATGAGCAGCATTAACGACTGTTTAAAAAGCTAATCATGTGTTTGTGGTTTATAATATTTTACAAGCCAAACTACGCCGCTGTTAGACTTTCTGTCTTGCTTTCATGAAGAAAGTCGATAACATGCAGCACAAACCGCTATTGTGTGTGCACACGCTCTGAGGCAATCAGCGCTGTTTACTTCGCCTTCGTTTTGCAGCAGAATGAGCCTCCTCCCTCCTCGTCTCCCTCTGTTGCCATGTCGGAGTAGTAGTGGGAGTGACAGCAATTATTATTTTTATTTGTTTGTACATATTTTCTGTTTTTGTTAATATTTAATGATGTTGTTATAAATAAAGTTTAATCAATTGATTCTTTAAATTTTCTGCTGAAATATTTGTTTAACAAGGACTTTGTTTCCATGGTTACTCTATTGTCTGCGGTCGATTAGTTTATTCAGCACACGGTTATTTCTACCTGCTGACTTGCCACCATTCTCCTTCCCTGGCTCCTTCAGGGGGGCTTGCGTGCTGTTGTGTGGACAGATGTATTCCAGACGTTGGTCATGGTTTGCGGCCTGCTGTCAGTCATCATTGTGGGGGCAAATGAGGTTGGAGGGATTGGACATGTCTGGAACCGAGCCATTGAAGGAGGCAGGATTTCATCAGTTGAGTAAGTGATTCGGATATTGTGGATGGATGGCAGAAACTGTAAAATTAGTGCAAAACCTGATCAAAGACCAACGGTGTTGCAGCTGCAGCGGTTTTATTTATTTATTTTTCTCCACCACCAAAGGGAGATGGAGGGTATATATATATATATATATATATACAGTATATATATATATATATATATATATATATATATATATATATATATATATATATATTTGGGAGTGTATGCTCGATCAGCATGTCGCTGTGTCCTTGGGCGACTCCTCAGCACCATCCCGACACCACTGTGTGTGCTATGGAATGAGGTGTTTTTATGGTGGCCAAACTGCAAATCCTGCCCCAACCTCCTTGAGAGAGGACCCAGTACTCTGGTACTCATTTCGCTGACCTTGGAAGGATGACCGGTTGAGTCAACCTTACCTGGTATTAATTCAACAGCTGAATGGGATTCGAACTCAGGACCTTAGGATCTCAAGCCCGCCACCCTAACCATTTTGACCCACGTCCATGGTAGATTAAATCACAACCTACTCCTTTTGCTGAGAAATGGTGATTCAATTCTTTCCCAAATGGATTCCTTTACACCATGAGCAAACTACTTTTTTCTCTGACTAAGATGACCACATGACTGTAATCAAAGCTGTGACCATGCAACTGCGTATACACACCAGGGGTTCAAAGCCTCTCCATGAGCTGGACGACGATGTTGGTTCATACGGGCCTTAAGTTTGTTGAGTTTCTCCGATGTTGATCTCAGAGCATTTATAATAACATTTATATTAACAATATTAATAATAACATTCATAATAACAAAGGGTTCATCTCGTTTCGTCATATGTGTTGGTTCAGGTCCGAATCCAGATCCGGCCTATCCAGGGTCAGGGTCAGGTCATGGGAACAACGCCACTCCCCCAAACACTCCTGCAGGCCACTTTTTTTTTTCTTTTTTTTTTTTGTTGTTGTTGTTGTTGTTGTATACAAGATCGAGGCTCGTGAAAGAGCGAACATTAATCACACAGAGACAAACCGACATATAAAACATATAACATCGGGAGCGGTAGACAAGATGGGGAGAGAGGGGGAAGGACACAAACACAACATTTGAGAGCAGGGACCGAGAGACATGGAGACATCGAGAGATCTGAGAGAGGGCGAGGGCTTTGGGGGGGGGCAGGGGAAGGGGGCGGTGGGAGAGGTATAAAACATATGGACACTGCCAGGACTTCCAGGAAAGAAGTTGGAATTTCAAACAAGGTGGATCTGGGGTGAATTAGCGGGGGTAGAAAAGATCAAGGTTTTGGATGGGGGAAGATAAGAGATGGTGGTGAACAGCTGTTTTAAAGACCTGGAGGGAGGAGTGGGATTGAAGGGAGTGAGGGAGTTTGTTCCAGAGGCGGGAGAAAAGAGGAATGAAAGAGTGAAGGTGAGCAGAGAGCCGAGAGCCGAGATTTCGGCAGTTTAACCATCAGAGGGTTGCTGGCAGATCTTGTGCGACCTGTAGGAATATTTGGGGGACAGAGCACAGAGAGAGCTGGGGGTGCAAGGCCGGAGAGGAGTCGGTAGAAGACAGAAAGACCACCTACCTGCCTGCGGTGAGTGAGTGAAAGGCCCTCAGAGATAGCTTCATCGCGGGAGATTCCAATAATTCTGAAAGCTTTGGTTTCAACAGCGTCAAGCCGAGCTAGGTGTGAGGCAGGAGCACCGGCCCATAGGGGAGAACAGTATTCCATTGAGCTGCGGATGAAAGCCTTGTATGTGGTGAGGAGCTCAGGTGTGCCGAGGAAGGACTTCGCACGACGGAGGATGCCCAGTCGGCGACTGGCTTTGGAGGCCAGCTTGGAAATGTGGTTTTCCCAAGAAAGATCATGGCAGATAGTGAGACCCAAAAGCTTGAGCGACAGAACTTCTTGGAGAGGATTGTTGAGAAAGTAGATGGGAGGGTTGTCCAGTCGATCTTTTCGGAGAGACATAGTAAGAGTGTGAGATTTGTCAGGATTGAAAGACATGTTCCACTTGTTTGACCAGTCTGTGATTTTGTCCAAGTCTTCAGAGAGTGAGGAGGCTGCAGACTGCCGATCTGAGGGAAGAGGAATGGAGCGGCAGAGAGTGGAGTCATCAGCAAGGAGATAGAGAGGATTTTCAAGAGAGTCAGAGAGATCATTGATGAAGACCAGAAAAAGCACGGGGCCCAGAACACTGCCTTGGGGAACTCCAGCCTGAACAGGAAGAGGAGATGAGAGAAACCCATTCAGGGCCACACGTTGACGATGACTAGAGAGGAAGTCCGCCAGCCATGCGTGGAGATTTCCATGGATACCAAAGGAGGAGAGTTTGGTGAGCAGAGCGGGGTGCCAGACCGTGTCGAAGGCACGTGATATGTCGAGGGAGACAGCTCTAATTTCCTGTTTGGCATTGAGGACCTCCATCCATTGTTGAGACAGCAGAAGCAGCATGTCCAGAGTAGAGTGACCTGGTCTGAAACCAAATTGATGATCAGAGATCAAGCCATTGGAGAAGAGGAAAGATTTCATATCCGAAGCAATGATGGATTCCATGACTTTGCTGATAATTGGGAGAAGGCTGATTGGTCTGTAGTTGCTAGGATATGTTTTTGCACCTTTTTTGTGCAAAGCGGTGATGTTGGCTGATTTCCAAGCAGATGGCAGTTGACCTTGAGCAAAAGAGAGGGTGAAGAGAACAGAGAGAGGGTGAGATAGAGCAGCAGAGCAGGATTTTAGGACCCGTGGTCCCGTGGGCTGATGCCGTCGGGTCCAGTTGCAGAATCAGAGTCGAGGGTTGACAGAAACTTTTCCACCTTGTCAGGAGGAAAGGACACGGAGTCCAGGAGCAGCAGGGTACGACTGGGTATGGTGGGTACAGAGAGGGATGGGTTTGGGACACAAGATTTAGAGGCAAACAGAGAGTTGAGGCATTCAGCTTTTTCACGTGCGGAGTCAGCTGTGTAGCCGTTTGAGGTAAGGGAGGGGATGGAGGGGGAACAAACACCAGAAACGGATTTGACCAGACGCCACCAGGATTTGGAAGAGGGAGACAGATGAGAGAGTTCGGTCTTGAAAACGGAGAGATATTGTTTCCTGGCTCTCCTGAGGGTGGACACACACTTGTTTCGGGCTTTGTGAAAGGAAATGAGATTTCCTTCCGTTGGATTTGCTTTCCAGGAGACGAAGGCAAGTTGTTTCTGGGCAACAGCCTCACCACAAGAATCCGTGTACCATGGACGGGAGGAAGGGTATGACAACTGAAGACGAGATGGGATAAACTGTGCATGAGAGTGAGGAGGCAATGAGAGAGAGCAATTTACTTTGGAAGAATTCCCAGGATGAGTTGATGTCAGAGGTGGTAGAGATGGGAGACCAGTCCAGATGATTGATGGCTGCTTGAAGACCGTGCCAGTTGGCCTGAGTGAAATGCCAGACTCGTCGACGCTGAGCAGGCTCCCTGAGGATGGTCAGAGAGATGTCCACTTTAACAAGGACATGATCAGATGATCCGATTGGAGCAGAAGAAGAGCAGCAGACATTTTCAGGGAAGTTAGTCATAACCAAGTCCAGAAGAGAAGATGTTCCGTTGACTGAGATCCGGGTCGGGAAATTGACAGATTGTGTCAGTCCCAGTGAGTCGCAGAAGTCCTTTGCTGAGGAGCCATGGCTGGTGAGAGAGGTACCCACACCCAGCCAACTGGCATGATGACAGTTGAAATCACCACATATGAGGAAGAGAGAGTTGGGATGAGTAGATAGAAGTTGGTCCATATTATCAGACAGCGAGATGTAGATGGAGTCATCATTGTTTGGTGGACGGTACAACACACATATGAACAAGAGGTGGGAGCGAAGGGGAAGCCGTAGCCAGAGGTATTCCTGGGGGTGAGGTGGAGAGAGTGCAGTGCAGGGCGAGTGAGGAAGAGAGTTTTTGATAAAGATAGCAACCCCGCCTCCAGGACGAGGCTCAGGTCTATCATACCGGAGGAGGGAGTAGCCCGGGAGAGATACTAAGGAATCAGAGACATCATAAAGGAGGAAAGTTTCTGTTAAGCAGATCACGTCTGGTTTGACAGAAGCAACCTGTATGGAGAGATCAGTTAAGTTTGAACGAAGGCCCGGGATGTTTGAGGTCCATACCGTTAATGAAGAGGAAGGGGGAGCATCAGATACAGAACAGGGGGGAGGAGGGGTAGGGTAAGATGTGGAAGAGGTGGAAGAGGTAGGGAGAGCTGTTGAAGGTGTCAGAGATTTCAGAATAGCTCGGAGAAAGGGAAGGATGGGCGGACAAAAGGTTTGATGGTGATTGGGTGAGGCACAATGAGGTGTTATTTGAGGAGGGGGAAGAGCGAGGCAGAAGGTTGGGGGAGATGGAGGTGAGAGTTGGAAGGGGGAAGAAGCGGGGAGGACGCTTTGAGGAGGGGGGGTGAGAGGGGGGAAATTGAGAAGCAATGAGGGTGGGGAGATTTGAAGGGGAGGGGTGAGGGGGGAGTTTGGGAGGGAAGGGACAAGGGGAGGGATTTGAAAGGGATGGGATATGGGGGAGATTTGGAGGGGAGGGGTGAGGCAGGAGTCTAGGAGGGGAGGGGCGAGGGGGCGTCTTGGCGGGGAGGGGTGAGGGGGTAGTTTAGGAGGGAGGGGGCAAGGGGGGAGATTTGAAAGGGATGGGTGATGGGGAAGATTTGGAGGGGAGGGGTGATGGGGAAGATTTGGAGGGGAGGGGTGATGGGGAAGATTTGGAGGGGAGGGGTTATGGGGAAGATTTGGAGGGGAGGGGTGAGATTGGATTTTAGAAAGTGTACGATTTATGGGAAACGAACATTTATTGCAAAATGAGTTTCTTGTGACCGAGTTAAAAATACGTTTAAGGACGCTGGATGGAGGATGGAGTGCAGGAGAGTTTAGGGAATGTAGAAAAAAGGCACTATAGGAGATGGATATTTTTTTTGGGATGAATTGATTTGGTGAGCAAGTCGAAAGCAGCCTTTTAAAGAAGAAGAAGAAAAAGGTGTTATAAAATATGACGGAATACATAACTTGAGGGGAAAGTGTAAACACTGAAGGTTAATAACAGTGAAAACTATCTGGGGAAATGGGGGAGAAACACGTGGTCGAAGAACGAACGAACGAATTTTTTTATTTTTTATTTTGAGTTGAGATTTACACAAGGAAGTAGGCTATGGGTGAAAAGACTGGGAATACAGAGAACGAAAGTTATTGGATCACAAACGACGGACCGCTGAGAGAAAAACAAAGCCTCAAGGTTGTACACTGTACAAGGCCTCAAGACACGACACGAATTAACACGATTTTCAATACAGGTATGAAAGATTTGCATCGAAAAATCTTCGTCGGGACACAATATACGTACAACACCATAAATAAATACAGTTTTAACGAAAATACAAATGGGAACAATCACTTAACTTCGATTTCAAATCGTTCGCGACGCGGCAAAGGCCTTGCTCGCGACACGGCAAACAGACGATCAATTTATGAAAGATAAACACCGAGAAACAACCAAAGGTGCACACAATAACTTCACACCCCGAAAGATAAATACAGTTTCGACAAAATACAATTGTGAACAGACTTAACTTCGAAAAACGTGGAGACCGTGTCTTATCTGTAGTATGTATGTATGTATGTATGCATGTTCGTACGTCTGGAAACCAAGAAACTGACATAAAACAAGAAAATGATGCCTTTTTATTATTATTATAATTTGTATTTTTTTTTCTTTGCTTTTGTATACAAGGTTGAGGCTCGTGTAAGAGCTAACACAAAACACAACTAGAACGGCACTCTTCGATGTCAGGACGTCGACTGATATGCCTCCGCCCACATTATTACATCATTATAGAACTTGTCAAGTTTGATTTGAATCCATTCAGCTGTGCCCAAGTTAGCACATTTTTACCTTACATGACCTTTGACCGTGGGACCCCCAAAATCTTATCAGTTAATCTTTACATCATTATACATATCTTCAAAGTTTGAATTGGATCCCTTTAGCCATTCTCAAGTTATCGACCTATTACAGACTTTGACATTTAACCTTTGACCTCTTGAACCCAAAATCTAATCATTTAATCTTTACATCATTATACACACCCGTACCAAATTTTAATGAGATCACTTCAGCTGTTCTCAAGTTATCGACCTATTACAGATTTGACCTTTGACCCCAAAATATAATCACTTGATTTTTACCTCATTATACATAAGTGTACCAAATTTGGTCAGAATCTCATCACTGGTTCACAAGTTATCGTGGTAAAAGTATTTTTACCTAACATGACCTCTGACCTTTGCCCTTTGACCACGTGACTCCAAAATCTAATCAGTTCATCTTTACCTCATTATACATACCTGTGGCAAGTTTGACTAAGATCCCTTTAGACGTTCTCAAGTTATCGCGGTAACGAAAACCTATCACGGACGGATGGACAGCCGGACGGACAACCTGAAAACGTAATGCCCCCAGCGACTTCGTCGGCGGAGGCATAAAAAACATAAACGGACACATAAAACATATAATAATGGGAGCAGGAGACAAGATGGGGAGAGAGAGAGAAGCATACAAGCAGAACAACAGCAGAGAACTGGGACAACGGGAGATCTGTGGAAGGGAGAGAGCTGAGGGGGAGGAGGCGTGGGAAGGGGGAGGGGGGAGAAGTATAAAACGCAAGGACACCAAGGAATTTCAGGAATGAAGTCAGAGATTGAAAGAGGTGGATTTGGGGTTTATTAGTGGGGATAGAAAAGATCAAGGTTTTGGATTGGGGGAGATAAGAGATGGTGGTGAACAGCTGTTTTGAAGACCTTGAGGGAGCAGTGCAATTGAAGAGTGTGGGGGAGTTTGTGAAGGTAAGCAGAGAGTCTTGATTTTGGCAGTTTCACCAGAAGAGGGCTGCTGGCAGATCTTGTGCGACCTGTAGGAATATTTGGGGGGACAGAGCCATTTGTTTTATCGTTGCCATGGTGCACTCTTGTTGCCATGGTTAATTTTTGCTATAGCTTATTACCTCTGCCACCAAAGGTGGACAGAGGTTATGTTTTCACCCCTGTCTGTCCGTTTCTCCGTTTGCTTGTTTGTTTGTGAACAAGATGTCTCAAAAAGTTGTGGACGGATTCGGATGAAATTTGGCAGAGATGTAGCGCATGTGACAAGGACGAAATGATTAGGTTTTGGTGAGGATTCGGATTCGGATCCGGCTACTAGAATTTTTAAAGTGATTCTTCACCATTGGGAGATAGGGCCAAAAACGATACATAAGCAGGATATCTCAAAGTTATGGACGAATTTGTACGAAACGTCGTGGACAGATTGTGTGTGTGACAAGGAAGATTCGGATTCAGATTCGGCTAGTATAATTTTTAAAGTGATTCTTCACCATTGAGTTGTATGGCCAACCAGGCAGAGGTATGCTCTCTACTGAGTGCCATTCCAGTTCTCGATGGTTTACTTGTCTATATAACCTGATCTTGATTGGGTGACCCAGCTTGTGTATAATTATGTATGTATATGTTTGTCGCAAAAATAACGCCACCTTTGGTGGTAGCTGGTATTACACATCTTTATCTTTCTAATATCATGGAACCTGCTTAAAATGATGATATGGAGTATATGTTGCGATCAATAGAAATTCTTTCAAAAATTATAAGATGCATTTCCAAGACTGCCGCAGCACCATTGCCCACCGTAGATGGGCCGCAAAGGGAGTACCTGCGACTCGCAAGTCGCAGAAACAGAAAATTAAACTTTTTATGACTTGTCATCGAAGAGCATCTTGGAGCCATTGCATCAGATGATCAGATGATGCAATGGTCGCTCGTGTTTATCCGAGGAAGCATTGCAGCTCGAGAGTGGTTTTGAGGAAATACTGATGATTATTTCAAATATTCAGATGAAATAACTGAGGCATAAAGCCAACCAGGCCATAAAGCATTTTCCAAAAGATTGAGGTGAAGCAAAATAATAAATGCCGATGGTCAACTATTTTCTGGGTTCCCATACGGTTGGAAGTGCATTAACACCCACCGTCACATGACTTTGGGGAGGTTGGGGGGGTGAGGGGGTGTTTTTTTGCTTCAAGCCTTGTATCCATCTTCTCAAACATGCTGAGCCTGATTCTCACTATTCATTAATTATTTATTTATTGATATGTATTTATTTTATCCTTCATTCCTCAGCATGAACCCAGACCCCTTTGTGCGTCATACGTTCTGGACGCTGTCTGTGGGTGGAATGTTCATGATGCTGTCACTGTACGGAGTGAACCAGGCACAAGTTCAGCGTTACCTCAGCTCTCGCTCCCTACGTGAGGCCCAAATGTGAGAAAACAAACTGTTTGGGATTTTGGATGCAATTTTGAAAATGGTATCTCTGCAAGTGTCGATGCCAATTTAAACTATTGTAGAACTGATGCTAACTGCTGTGTGCCATGTATATCTTCACCTGCATTTGTGGGCAAAAACTGAGGCCTTCATTCCACTCAGCCATACATGAGATTGGTGGGAATGAACAGCCTTTAGCCAATTTGACGTAGGTTTTGTTCCACTAGGCCATAAATGTGGAATTGATGCTGACTGGTTTATCATGTTCAACATTTTTTGACAAGACCAAAGACTCCTTAAAGCTCTCCCTGCAAGGATTTATGTACTCAAGCTAGATTGTGATCATAACTCCCCCCCCCCCCTCCCTCCCCCCTTTCCCCTGATTCCCAAATGGTTTTTATATTATTATTTCCTCTGTCAAAGATTCCCAAGCTTTGTCACCTATCTTTTTTTTGGTTTCTGTCTACATTTCCCCCCCCCCCCCCCCCCCTCTCCACCTGAGCCCAGTGCTTGTTATGTAGTGTTCCCTTGTCAACAAGTGATGCTGGCCCTGACCAGCCTGGTCGGCCTTGTGATGTTCGCTCGTTACGGCGAGTGCAACCCTATGGTCATGCACAAGGTGGAAAGTAACGACCAGGTAATTTTATTCTGAGCGTATTGTGAAGTTGCTGCATTGACTTTGCTGATGTGTTTTTAAGCCTACTCTTTCCGTCTGCCCCAGATGGTCCTATATTTCGTCATGGATGTTCTGCGCGACTTTCCGGGATTGCCCGGCTTGTTCGTTGCCTGCCTTTTTAGTGGTGCTCTTAGGTAAGGAACCCTTGCTATTTTTAAAGACGTCATAAAGGACCCAAACGGGCATGGATAACGAATGTGTAATGTGTTAGAAAGGGTGGTGTAGTAGCCACTGTGTCAATGGCAGTAAAATGGTGGTAAACTTCCGGAATTTATTTATTTATACGACTTTTGCAATCTTTATTTTGTTTAAACATAATTATATACTTGAAGACTGTAGAACACAAATCGCCTTCTTGTCATTTCCAAGACCCTCCATTTTATTACTACTTGGACATGTTAAATAGACTGGTGTACAAGACTGCCTCCATAACGCTAAAGTTCCGGAATCGTTTTAAACAAGTACATTGAAGGAACCGTGCGCTCCAACGCGAGTCGAAAGAATTGACGCGACCAAAGACGGAATTCGTCCGAGTTGCTTTATTGAAACAAAACAGCTCAGGTATTCTCTCAAGCCCGTTTTTTGGGCAGCAATATATATACATATTTATGTCGGGAAGTTTGCCCGGCAAAAGCTATACCGGGCATGCCCGGGTGTCAAGGGCGAGCCTTGGAAAGGCGAGTCTGGACCTGCCCGGGCGTGTTTGGCTGCGGCCTGGCAAGTCGAGGCTGGGCGTGCCCGGGCGCTCTGGCCGAGCACTGGAAAGGCGATAGCGGGCATGCCCGGACGCTCTGGGCGAGCCCTGGAAAGGCGATAGCGGGCATGCCCGGACGCTCTGGGCGAGCCCTGGAAAGGCGATAGCGGGCATGCCCGGACGCTCTGGGCGAGCCCTGGAAAGTCGATAGCGGGCGTGCCCGGGAGGTTCGGGCGTGCCCGGGAACAGTGAGTCCGGGCATGCCCGGGAGAGGCGCGTCTGGCCGTGTTCTGGCCGGTGCAAGGCGATTGTGTGCATCCAGCGGTAACCGCTACAACATACCTTTAAATCTTTAAACAAGATTCTCAAATCGAATGGACTCCTGCGTCGACCCAGGTACATTCACCGTGGCTCCAGTCGTAAGTTTGTTTATTTACAATCAGGTCACTCCATCCCCATCCTCTGGTCGGCTCAGCGCACTCCCACTCATCGTCCCAACACACCTGGTCACAACAACGCACAAAATCGCACCTCCTGTCTGCGAACCCTGGCCAAATCACCTGGATTCATACCCGCCATACAAAACAACATCAAGCTCACCCTGTTCAATACCCGGTCCCTCAACAACAAATGCCTCATCCTGAACGACTACATCCTGGAAAATAAACTGGACTTTCTCTGTCTCACTGAGACCTGGCAACAACCACTGGACTACTACACGCTCAACCTCACCACACCCAATGGATATTCTTACATCAATAAACCACGCTCGGAGGGCCGAGGTGGTGGAATTGCCGTTATTCACCGACAAGACATCAAGACCAACCTCATCTCCATCTCATCTGCTCCATCATTTGAACACCTGGCTTTTAAACTCTCTGGTCACACACAGTCAGTCATGGCTGTTGTCTACCGCCCTCCCAAACCACACCCATCATTCCTGTCTGACTTCTCCTACTTTCTGACCCAGCTATGTTCCCTCTCCCCCTCAATCCTCCTCCTTGGTGATTTCAATATCCACATGGACTCCACTGACTCCACGCTAACCACTGACTTCACTGATTTACTCACCTGCTTTAACCTCACTCAACATGTCAACTTTCCTACCCATAACCGTGGTCACATTTTGGACCTTGTCTGCTCTACTGGACTAATTTTGCACCATCTCTCTGGCTCCGACCTCACTCTCTCTGACCACCTAGCCATCACTCTGACCATCAACATCCCCACCCCAGCACCAAGGCATTATCGCACTATCAACTTCCGTAAGCTAAACGCTCTTTCACCTACCTCATTCTCATCGACCCTCTCTGAAAAAATGTCCACTTCTCCCTTCGTTGACCTCCACACCCCTTCTGACCTCACTGACTACTACAACCACACTCTCTCCTCCTGCCTTGACCAACTTGCGCCTATAAGAACCAAAACAGTTTCTTTCACCCATTCTGCTCCCTGGTTTACCCCTGAACTCCGCCTGATGAAAACTCGTGCTCGCCAACTTGAAAGACTCCGCAATAAAACAGGTCTCACAGTTCACTCCCAGGCCTACAAGGACCTCATACAACACTATAAAGATGCCCTCTCCCACGCCCGCTCCGCCTACTACTCTCAAATTATCCACTCTGGCTCCGGAAACCCAAAAGCACTCTTCTCTACAATAAACAAACTCCTCAGCCCCCTGAACACCACCACCCAGTCATTCACAATAGACAACTGCATCTCCTTCCTTTCATTCTTCCAACGCAAAATTGAAAACATCTACAACAGCTTGACCACCGCCACACCCGCTCCCCCTCAAACCACCTGCCCCCCCTTATCCTGCCATCCCCTGTCTCAATTCTCCCCAGTCTCCCCTACTGACCTCTCTGAACTCCTCATCGGAATGAAAACTGCCACCTGCACTCTTGACCCCATCCCCTCCAGCTTTGTCAAGGCCTCCCTTCCTGCTCTCTCTCCACTTATCATTGCAACAATAAACTCCTCCCTGTCTACAGGCATCGTCCCACCATCCCTCAAAATTGCTGCTGTTACCCCCATTCTGAAAAAACCTGGACTAAACCCTGACACCCTAAATAACCTCAGACCCATCTCCAACTTACCCGTTCTGTCAAAGGTTTTGGAACGCGCTGTAGCCACTCAACTCAAACATCACCTCTCTGCCAATAACCTGTATGAAACATTCCAATCCGGATTCCGCTCCAACCACAGTCCTGAAACTGCTCTCCTCAAAATCACCAACGACCTTCTCCTCTCCTCTGACGCTGGCAACCTCAACATTCTCATCCTCCTCGACCTCAGCGCCGCCTTTGACACCATCGATCACACCATCCTCCTCACCCGACTTGAAACCACCTTTAACATTACCGGCACTGCCCTCTCTTGGATTAAATCATACCTCTCTGACAGACGTCAGTTCATCTCCATCAATAACTGCAAATCCCCCACTGCTCCCCTCCCCCAAGGTTCAGTTCTTGGCCCCCTCCTCTTCATCCTTTACCTGTCCCCCCTCGGTCACTTACTCCGCCGTCATGGTCTCCAATTCCACTGCTTTGCTGATGACATCCAGCTTTTCATCTCCACCAAGTCCATCTCCACCGCCACCCACTCTATCCTGACAAACTGCATCACTGGATTAAAATCCTGGCTTCAAATCAACTTCCTCAAACTTAACTGTGATAAATCTGAAATAATCATCATTGGCCCAAAAACGCTCACCAAGTCCACCCATAACTTTGCCCTCAACATCGACGGTTTCCCAGTATCCACCTCCCCTCACATCCGGAATCTTGGCATCATCTTTGACCAAACCCTCTCCTTTGACAAATACACTAAACAGATCACAAAGACAGCCTTCTTTCACCTGAAAAACATCGCCCGTCTCCGTCCATCCCTCTCCTCAGTGGCTGCAGAAACCCTCATCCACGCCTTCATCACTTCCCGTCTGGACTACTGCAATAGCCTCCTTTATGGTTCACCCTCAACAATCACCAATAAACTCCAATACATTCAGAACTCCGCTGCCCGTCTACTCACCCATTCCCGGACCCGTGACCATATCACCCCCGTCCTTTACAAGCTTCACTGGCTCCCCATCTCCCAGAGAATCCAGTACAAAATCCTCCTCTTGACCTACAAAGCCCTCCATAACCTGGCCCCATCCTACCTGGCTGACCTCTCCAGACACACTCCCACCCGCAACCTCCGCTCTGCTGGTACCAACCTCCTGACCCCCCCCCCCATCCGGACCAAATTTAGATCCTGGGGGGACAGGGCCTTCTCCATCGCTGCTCCCACCCTCTGGAACTCGCTACCTCACACCATCAGAGACTCCTCCTCACTCACCACATTCAAAACATCACTCAAGACCCACCTGTTCAACACTGCATTCAACATTTAACCCACAGCATCTAACCCCTGACTATCTCCTCTCCTTCTCCCTCCTTTGTGCTTTGAATATTTCCCTATTGATTCTTCTTTTTTTGCAATTGTTTTTATGTTTTGCTATGCATTATGTTTTGCACTCTGTCAAAGCGTCTTTGGGCTTCCTGAAAAGCGCTATATAAAATAAATGCATTATTATTATTATTATACCTGAACACTGTACAGAGTAACGTGTTCTATGAACCATGTAGTTTAACTTGTATTCAAGAGGGAACATGACATCAAGTTTGATGGCTAATTATTATTTTTTTGGAATACAAAGTCGAGGCTCATTTAAGAGCCAACACATAAAACCACAAACAGAACCACACAAAACGTATAATAAAAGGAGCGGGGAGACAAGAGAGGGAGAGAGAGGAAAGCACACAAGCACTTCCTTTCTGGTAGCAGTCAACGTGTGGCCCTGAATGGAATTCTCTTTTCTCTCCTTCCTGTTCAGGCTGGAGATCCTCAAGGATGTGTTCTGAGCCCTGTGTTTTTTCTGGTTTTCATTAATGATCTTTCCAACTCTGTGGAAAATCCTCTCTATCTCTTTGCTGATGACTCCTCTCTCCTCCGCTCCATACCTCATCCCTCAGATTGGCAGGCAGCAGCCTCCTCTCTCCAGACCTGGACAAAATCACAGACTGGGCAAACAAGTGGAACATGTCCTTCAATCCTGACAAATCTCACACTCTTACGATGTCTCTCTGAAAAGACCGTCTGGACAACCCTCCCATCTACTTTCTGAATAATCCTCTTGAAGAAGTTCTGTCACTCAAGCTTTTGGGTCTCAATATCTGCCATGACCTTTCCTGGGAAAAACCACATTTCCAAGCTGGCCTCCAAAGCCAGTCGCCGACTTGGCATCCTCTGTCGTGCGAAGTCCTTCCTTGGCACACCTGAGCTCCTCACCACATGCAAGGCTTTCATCCGCAGCTCAATGGAATACTGCTCTCCCCTCTGGGCTGGTGCTCCTGCCTCGCACCTAGGTCGGCTTCACGCTGTAGAAACCAAAGCTTTTAGAATCATTGGAATCTCCCGTGATGAAGCTGATTCTGAGGGCGTTTCTCTCTCACCGCAGGCAGGTAGGTGGTCTTTCTGTCTTCTACCGACTCCTCTCCAGCCTTGCTCCCCCTGCTCTGTCTGTGCTCTGTTCCCAAAATATTCCTACAGGTCGCACAAGATCTGCCAGCAACCCTCTTCTGTTGAAACTGCCAAAATCAAGACTCTCCGCCCACTTCCCCCCCCCCCCCCCCGTATACAAGATCGAGGCTCGTGTAGTAGCTAACATCAATCGCAAAAAAAAAAAAAAAACGGACACAAAAAAGGGAGCGAGAGGCAAGATGGGAGAGAGGGAAGCACACAAGCACAACAGCAGAGAACAGGGACAACGGAAGATTTGTGGGAGGGAGAGGGCTTTGTGGGGAGGAGGCATGTGAAGGCGGGGGGTGGGGGGGGGTGGGAGGGGGGTGGGAAAGTATAAAACGCATGGACACTGCTGGAACTTCCAGGAAAGAAAAAGTCGGTATTTCCAAAAAAAGAGTGGATTTGGGGTGAATAAACGGGGGGGGGGGGGGGGGGGGGTAGAAGAGATCAAGGTTTTGGATGGGGGGAGATAAGAGATTGTGGTGAACAACTGTTTTAAAGATCTGGAGGGAGAAGTGGGATTGAAGAGCATGAGGGAGTTTGTTCCAGAGGTGGGATTAAAGAGGAATGAAGGAGTGAAGGTGAGCAGAGTCTTGATTTTGGCAGTTTCACCAGAAGAGGGTTACTGGCAGATCTTGCGCGACCTGTAGGAATATTTGCGGGACAGAGCCCAGAGAGAGCTGGGGGGGCAAGGCCAGAGAGCAGTCGGTAGAAGACAAAGACCACCTACCTGCCTGCGGTGAGTGAGTGAGTGAAATGTCTTCGGAGTTAGCTTCATCTCGGGAGATTCCAATGATTCTGAAAGCTTTGGTTTAACAAAAAAAAAAAAAATGTGTTCGTTCAATGTGTTAGCTCTTACACGAGCCTGGATTCTGTATACAAAAAGAAAAGAAAAGAGGACAACAACTGGAGATAACAGGAACATCGGTCGATCTGTGTAAGGGAGAGGGCTGGGGGGGGGGGGGGGGGGTGAAGGTGTAAGGGAGTACAAGGTATATAACAAATAGACACTACTGGGAATTTCAGGAAAGAAAACAGAATTTGAAAAAGGGGGTGTATCGATGGGGGTAAGAAAAGATCAAGTTTTTGGATGGGGGATATATATATACAGTCACGTGAAAAAGTAAGTACACCCCATGTAAAGTTTTGACTTTTTCAATTGGGACATTGAAACATATATATATACTGTATATATATATATATATATATATATATATATATATATATATATATATATAGATATATATATATAGATATATATATATATAGATATATATATAGATATATATATTGTTACAGACGCGGTGTTAGATGTTAGTTTACCGAGCGGTTTGGTATTACCACGTCCGCACAGGTACTCCCGATTAGAACCCTATCCCGCCGATTCCACTCGAACGTTGGCCAAATCGCGCTATGCTAAATCAATGAAGGAAAGGAAAGGACACAACGGCTGGGATTAATGTAACGACACAAGGGGTACAGTTCTCAAGACCTCCGGAGGAGGATATAATTGGTGATGCAGAAACGGGTAGATTACACGGTAAGAGGTAAAGCACAGCAAGATGGGCACTTAGACACAGTCTTATCTTATTCCCGACAGACCACAGACAAACGGGACAAGACTGACTTACACAGGGATTGATGGCAAGGAAGGGCAGGCAGTCGATAGCTCAAGTGCACCTTGGCTCAGGGGCAGAATTGACCCGGTCCGGTCCAGAGATGCGGGGAGGTATTTCTCAGCGCTAGGAGGGTGGCGTCTTCTCTCTCCAAGCTGGGGGTGCATCTGACCGTCACCTCCCTCTTCCTGCGCATGTCCAGCGGGGAGTGACACGCCCTCGGCTCGTTAGCTCCGCCCCAGATGGAATCGGTCCGCCGCTTTTATTGGGTGCGGGGGGTTACCGGGCTCCGCCCTTGACGAGGAGCTGACAGCGAGCCCCTGCGTGGTAACCCCGTCGGAGCACATGTTCAATGGCGGCTAACCAAGCCGGAGTGAGGACGCACACTCCCCGCGCCGCCGCCGCTGTTATTATTGTTGTTGTTGTTGTACCATGAGGAAGAGCTGCGGGGAGGTATTGGGAGGTCCTAAACTTTCTAACGGTTGCCATACAATCACATTCTGGTGCAACGAAGAGTCAGAATTAATGGAAACGAGTCCTTAACTGACATAGACTAAGAATAACTAGCAAGATGTCCTATAGTTGTCTACGTGAGAGTGCGGTGAACCTGGATGCGACCATATAATGGGGGAAATGGGGGAAATAGGGGAAGATCGGGGCTACAGAATGTTGTTTTCAGACAATGGGACTAGGGAATGGGGGATTGGGGATAGTTGGGAAGTATTGGGGAAATAGGGAATATTTACAAGCGGATATGGATGGAGGCCAAATCCCATATCCGCAACTATATATATATATATATATATATATATATATATATATATATATATATATATGTATATATATATATATAATATATATATATATATATATATATATATATATATATAATATATATATATATATATTATATAATATATATATATATATATATATATATAATATATATATATATAATAATATATATATATATATAGTCATAGTCATAGTCATAGTCATAGTGGGACAAATCGTTGTGGCCCCAGATGGAATTAAAGGAAGATGGAAGAGATATATGGAAATACTGTTGAATGCAGAGAATGAATGGGATGGCAACATAGAGAGTAACCCAGTTTTAGGACCGGCAGAGAAGATAACCGAGAAGGAAGTTGAGGAAGCGATTAAAGCAATGAAGAGTAGAAAAGCGGGAGGGCCGACGGGTGTTGTGGGAGATATGTTTGTTTGAAGGCAGTGGAAATTGGGGTGTGAAGAGAATGACAGAGATATGTAATCTGGTGGTGAAAGAAGGCCGCATTCCAGTGGATGGGAACTGTGTACCCTCGTCCCTCTATACAAGGGGAAAGGTGACCCTCTGGACTGTGGCTCGTATCGAGCGATAAAGTTATTGGAGCATGAATGAAGGTATTGGAAAGGGTGTTAGAGAGGAGGATTAGGAGAAAGTGAAGATTGACGAAATGCAGTTTGGATTTATGCAGGAAGAGGAACGACAGACGCGCTTTTTATTGTGAGGCAGTTGCAGGAGAAGTACATGGAGAAGAGGAAGAAGTTGTTTCTTGGGTTTGTTGATCTGGAGAAAGCATTCGATAGGGTTCCACGTGAAGTAGTGACATGGGCATTGAGGAAGTTAGGAGTGGAGGAATGGTTGATCAGAGTAGTGATAATGTACAAAAGAGCGCGCACAGCTGTAAGGACGAAGGACGGGAACAGCGGTGAGTTTGAGGTGAAGGTGGGAGTGCATCAGGGGTCGGTACTAAGTCCACTACTATTTGTAGCTGTGATGGAGGTGCTGGCTCGGAACGTAAAGGAGGGTTTACCGTGGGAGTTGTTGTATGCAGATGATCTGGTGTTGATTGCAGAAAGTATGGATGGACTGAAGGAGAAGATGAACAAGTGGAAGGAATGTATGGAGACGAAAGGTCTGAAGGTGAATATCGGAAAAACAAAGGTGATGGCAAGTGGTAAAGCATGTGGTGAGGTGGAAAGAACTGGGAAGTGGCCATGTGCTTTGTGCAGGAAGGGTGTCGGAGTGAACTCGATTCAATGTACAATGTGCGCTGAGTGGGTTCATCAAAAATGTAGTGGTTTGAGAGGGTCATTAACCAGTGTGGCAGCTACATTCAAGTGTAAGGTGTGCACAGAGGGAGCTGCAGATGGAGGAAATGTTGAGTTGGATCTTGGAAACGGCGTGAAGCTGGAAGGTGTGAAAACATTTTGTTACCTAGGAGACATACTGAATGGAGAAGGTGGATCAGACTCAGCAACGGTTGCTGGAGTGAGATGTGCATGGAAGAAGTTTCGGGAACTGAGTGGCGTGCTGACGAGGAGGCGAGTGTCGTTGAAGCTGAAGGGAAAGGTGTATGCTGCATGTGAGAAGTGTTATGATTTATGGGAGCGAGACATGGGTAATGAAAGTAGAGCAGCAACGAAGGCTGGAAAGGGTGGAAATGCGAATGGTTCGGTGGATGTGTGGAGTATCGTTGAGAGAGAGGAAGACAAATGATGAATTGCGAAAGATGATGGGAATAGAGCCTGTGATGGATGCTGTGAAGAGAAACAGTTTGAGATGGTTTGGTCATGTGTTGAGGAAGGATGAAAGTGACTGGTTGAGAAGAGTGATGGAAATGAATGTGGAAGGAAGTAGAGGACGGGGAAGACCGAGAAAGACTTGGCTAAAGGTGGGTTTTCACGGGACACGCGAACGGTTCGCGAAGGATGCGAATGTCAAAAAAATGGCAAAGTCCAACATTCGTATTTTAGGCTCCAAAAGTTCGCCAAACATGCGCGGGGGTTCGGAAGCGTCGTCAATTGTTCGCATCCTGTTTCAAACATTTTTGAAATACCCGCCGAACAAAAAACGACTCCTGCGAACAATTGACGATGCTTCCAAACCCCCGCGCATGTTTGGCGAACTTTTGGAGCCTAAAATACGAATGTTGGACTTTGCCATTTTTTCGACATTCGCATCCTTCGCGAACCGTTCGCGTGTCCCGTGAAAACCCACCTTAAAGATGGTCGAAGAAGAAATGCGGGCAAGGGGGTTAACAAGGGGAGATGCAGAAAATAGGGCAAAATGGAGAAGATTGTCATGGGGACCGCAGGGCTAACCCCCGCTTTTGCAGGGAAAATGGCCTTTAAAATGCCTGTTGTTGTTGTTGTCGTATAGTCATGACTAGCCCTTCATTTCAAATTTTTACACTTTTCCCAGGCTGCGCATCTGTTTCCAACAACCTTGATCCCTTTGTTCTCTTTTTCTTCCACTTGTTAAATCCGCTTCTATTCGGTCTTATCCTTTCCTCCAATGTTTCTTTTCACACAAAGCATTGCACCACCACCATTCGCCGTCCCCCGTACCTGGTGTAGCTCTCTCATCCATCATTGGGTCTTTTCCCATTAATTGAGATTATCCGTTTCTCGTTTTTCCATTCAAGTTAGCAGAGTGCTAACCTATCCCTGAGCTTGTTCGATGGCCACACCTTTTCATTATCAGGATGTTAACGTTTACTGTCATGAAGCTCCTCCATGAGCCCAGTTATGTTTGCTTCGAATAAAAACTAGACTGTGGTGTAATGGATGGAGAATCTGCTCCGGGTCTGGAAAATCTGTGGTTTCAACCCCGGCTGAGTCCTACCAAAGTGCTGCTCACTTGGTTTGACGCTCAACATTTTACAAATAGAGCATGGACAATGAAGCATTGTGCAGGCTTTGATGGGCCTCATGGCTGCATCATCCATTAAAGTTCCTTGTAAGGGGACTCGTATTATTGTGACTTTGACAGGAAGCTCCCTTGTACAGGTGTGCACCGTTCTAATGGTTTCCTTCACTTTTATTCACTCAGCACGATCTCATCCGCATTCAACTCTTTGGCAACTGTGACGATGGAGGATTTCATTCGTCCATGGCATCGCGACATGACGGAACGTCGTGCCACCCTCCTTTCCAAAGTCCTGGGTGCGTGTCAGTGTTGTGAACACTCTGCACTTCAATTGCTGGTGGATATATGACCTGATCTTGTAATGCTTGGCTCACCTGGACTACCTACCTGTGTTCCAGCCTTTGGCTACGGATTACTTTGCTTGGCCATTGCCTTCATCGCTTCATACATGGGATCTGTGTTGCAGGTAACTGTTTGGAATGCTCATCTAATCGCTCCACCATGTTGTTGAACAACCTTCGCCCCGTTATTTATATTTTGGTTTGTGATCCTCAACCAAAACGTACAATTATTGGATTTTGTCTGAATTTGGACTTTCATTTAAAAATGAGTAAATCTTTCTTCCTTTTATTCTGACTCGTATTTCTTCCTCTTCTGCAACCCCTTCCTTCCTTTCCTTCCTTTTTACCCTTACCATATTTGTTCACCAAGATGAAGTTGCTGATATATACTGTAAATGTTTTGTTTTTATTCCTTGCTTTTCGATCCCATTGCTCCCATGGCATCTAGGCTGCCATAAGTATTTTTGGAATGCTGGGAGGTCCTCTTCTTGGTCTTTTTTGTGCTGGAATATTCTTTCCGTGGACTAATTCTTTGGTGAGTATTTTGTCATGTAATGTATGTCACTCCATGGAAAGTCTTCAGAAATGTTATTTCATTGATATTTCATAACGAGCCTTGGTGTTGGGCCGTTTGCTATCTTTTAGGGCCTACCCTTGCATCAATTAGTCTAGACCAACCACTCAAACATAATTTACTCGTTTTTGATTGGTCCGAGGAGATATTGTTCACGGTTTTTTTGCATTCTGTGGCCCATTCTTTTGGAGTTTGTTGCCGAGCCCACAATTGGTGTCCGATGCATCCCATTGACTAAATGACTCGGTCGAGCCCAAACTCAACTTGTGCTTGCCATTCCAATGACTCCAAATCCTTTGGTTACAACGTGGCGGTTTGATGCCAGGGTGAATCTTGTCTACTCTCTAAATTTGTTGCAGGCCACTCTTCCCTCTTGGTGATATATTGTTGTTTTAGTGACTTGCTGTATCTGACGTGGGTTGGCAGAATATCCGGAAGAAATGCACGCTAGTTTCTGAGATGTTTAGCTTGGATTTGAATCTCGACCCAGCTATAAACTGTCATCCCGGTGTTTCATAAGCAGGGCTACGCATCAATGTGAGGCTGTCCCTCGGATGGTTGTTAAGCTGGGTGTCGCATGCCGGCAGTGGTCCCATGGTGTCCTTCGCGAAGGTTCGGCAAGCTATCGTTGGCACCATGAACAAAAAACAAATTCCTGCTCTAACCTTCAGTGGGCACTGCATCTGCTGTACTACTGTGCCCCCCCCCCCCCCCCCCCCAGCAAATTATACTACATGCAGCTATGTGCTTTCCAACAGATGCTATGACATTTGTGTTGGTGTTTCCTGTGGTCTTCCACTTTATGATTGCACTCCCAACAGTTATTTTCGGAATGGCTAAGGCTAGTGACATTTGCCCTGATGGTGGTGTGGTGTTTAGCAGACCTCTGTCAGCAGTTTGATGGGAAGTTTTGTGTCTCACCCCCACCCAAGTGATTGTCGACATGTCTGTGTTTGGTGATGTGTAGGGTGCTTTATCCGGGCTACTGGTTGGCCTGGTAGTGGCTCTGTGGCTTGGCATTGGAAGCATCATGTACCAGGCATCTCTACCAACCATTCAGCCAGACATATCTCACTACTGTCTGAATGTCACTCCTTCTACGCTCCTTAATTACACCACTGGCTTTACTTCAGCCACACCACCACTCATCAATTCCACTACTGCTGCTCCCAGGTAGGCATGAACAGTCCTTTCTTCTTACATCGCATGTGGAGCGCAAAGTGGGATTAAGCAATCGGTTCACTCTGTCTGTCCATCAGTATATTTATATGATTGAGGAATTGCTTGATTTCAATTGAATTATATATTTTTAACACTTTGGAGCATGAATCAGAACACAACCCTGCACTTCAGCAGTACTTTGTCTCTGAATTTGGCAAATTGTATGCTATCTCGTCCCGATCGCGCAGAGGAGCAAGGTCATTAAATGCGAGATGTCGCAGGTCTACAAGAGCTTTGTGTTGTTGTTGGGGTTGTTTTTTTAAAATGTGCACCCATTGGTCGGGCAGCTGCCGGAACACCTCCAACTCTGTCGCTTGAGTCCACCAACCATCGTGTCCAGACTAAATGATACGGCTGCCATCTTGTTTCCTGATGGACCTAACATATTAGGCCTGAAACGACCTCTGCTGATTATACACTGACTGGCTTCGTTGTGTCAGATTTTCATTGGCTATGTTTGGGTTGAATGTTAAATTATTAGTAAGGTTTAATCAAACCCATATGCACCTCCATTAAAAACAAAAAACAAACAAAAAAAAAACAAGGTGTTACGCAAGTTTTGAACAGCGTTAAATGCACGTTTCCCAATCGGCCCTTTACCGGATTTTTTTGTAATGCATTTCAGTCGCGCTAATAGCAGTCATGTACCTCGAATGACCATGTACAGGTTTCTATGAACAAAAGGTTGTTTATCACAGAGTGGGAGGGTGGAAACTTGGAAACTCAATACACCTCTAATATTCTTGAGGCTTGATCTACTGCAATTGCCAAGATCTACTGCAATCTATATACCCCAGAGATGACAATAACATAACTCATTCCTGCTTCTCCTGTTTGGAGTGGGTGCACAAGTTGCCTGAAACCAGACCCAGCTGTCCGTCACTCGTAATTGATATTGAACCAAACTGTAAAGGCTCTCAGATTAATTGTATAATACCTTCAACAGCAAGAATGAGGGAGTTGAATGGACAGAGGTGAAAAATATATATTTAGTGTCTAGGTTGTGACCACAGTGCTGTCATTGTTTTTTTTTTTTTTTTTTTTTTTTTTTTTTTTTTTTCTTCCCCTTCTCCCTTGCCCGGTGGACAAACAAATTGAAAGTCATTCAGAACGGGAAACTTGCTGTTTGTAGGGACGTCAAACAAACAACAGGCACGAATAACTAATTTAATGTGTTAAATAAGGTGGTGTAAAAGAGGGTGCGTCGACCGCAGTAAACTTCCGATTCGATGTTCTTAAAAAAAAAAAAAAAAATTATTTATTTTCCAGTTGAATTATATATTTAAACACTGTGGAACACAAATCATTGTATTTGCACTTCCAAAAACCCTCAGTTCAGCAGTACTTTGGCAAAATTGTACACCATCTCAACCAATCAAAATTTGCCATGTGCTGAGGGCAGAGCAACAGCAAGATTGAGACAAAAGTTGTGCTGCATAGTGATGCAACAACAGAGCCAATTTAGTCTTTAACATGTTTCTTTGGTGTCTTTTTCTCAAAGATTAGCAGGGGCCTGTGGAACAGGGTTCCACTGAAAACCCTCCCTTCGTTTGGGCAGTGTATAGGCAATTAGTATAGTATTAATATGTCATTGCGGTACGATTTATTATCTTCAATGATAAAAGCCCTTCTTGGCCGTGGGAGATTACATCGTGGGTTCTGAAATAATACACCCCTTTAATAATGAGCATTGGTTAGTACAGTTGTATTGGCCTATACGTACGGTGTCGTTGGAAGACCCATGACGCGTATATTTGTGTTTCACACTGAATTTTGATACGATTTTAACAATCGCTTTCTTTGTTTCACACTGAATGAAAAATGCAAAGGTAGAGCATGGCGATTGTGATATATGATATATTTTAACCTCCAGTAATTTTGCAGTCACTATGAAGGGATTAGTGTTACGATTATATTTACTATAATATTAACGTTACGTTATCATTATTATGAAAACAATACTGTATTAAGAAACCTGGGCTAATTCCTAATTCCTAATGGTTATTAGTACCGTACACCACTTGTCATTGATTCATGAAACTTACAGCGCTTCAACCCATTAACTTTGCATTCATGACATTGGGATTAAAGTGTTATGGTTACATTTACTATATTATTATTACGAAAACGATACTACTGTATTAAGAAACATGGGCTTAATTTGTCCGTTAGCTGCCTAAAGGTGAGGCATGAAGCCTAAGGCCTATACATACTGTGTCGTTGGAAGATCCGTAACGTCTATGCTTTCGATATTTAATGGTCATTTTAACAATCGGTTTGTTTGTTTCACACTGAATGAAAAACGTTAAGGTAGAGCATGGCAATTGTGATGTATGACAGGTTTGACAATATGTTCGGCCTGAACAGCATATTAATTAAAATGGTAGTCAGTGGAGTCGGCCGTCTTACACCGTGATGATTCTAGTGTGACAGACAGACGGATGGACAAAAAACTGCCGCTACTTTAATATATAGATTGTTCAAAAATGATAAATGTTTCCGAGAGGAGTTGGGAGAAGGTTCGGCTCTGAACTTTTCCGTTTGACCAATCGGCTTCGTTTGTTTGCCTTCAAAGTTATTCTTGCTAATACAGCTATCTTGCCATGCTGTTCAAAGTTCACAAAGCTAACATAGATAGTGATCGGAAATGCAAGGCAACTGCTGAAAAGACCATTCCCATGTCCTTTTTCTGAAGATTGCGTGACGTAAGGTGATCTATGAACTCGATTTAATAAAATAAAGTAAAATAATATTTTTAGGAACTGCAATATTCTCAGTGTGCACAGCCCAGTGGGATCGGCAGGTGTTGCTGATGGCTCGGTATTTGTTGAAGTGTTAGCTGTTGCTTTGTCCAATATGGTGAAATATTGAACTTGAAGGCGTCATGGGGCCCGCAAGGCTAACCCCCACTCCAGCGGGGAAAAATCGCCATAAAACGATCATTCATTCATTCATTCATTTCATTGAACTTGAAGTTGGCATTTTGAGCCTTGCTTCAAACGTTATCGCCTTCTAACAGCATCAGCACATTGTCGATGTGCAGTTCGCACAGAACGTTTGAAATCCAGTCCACGTTTTGATTTTTTTTTTTTTTGTTGTATCCAGTCGAGGCTCATGGAGGAGCTAGAACACAGAATGTACCAAGACATAACATGATGAAGGGTATGGGAGGGGCTACATTAACAGAAGGGTTTAGGGACAAAATATAGGGAGACTTAGAGAAATAATAGGTGTGGGGAAGGGGGAGGAGACAAGGGGTGAACAAGATTGAGACCGCCGCAAGCTCTGTCCCGGATGTGGAAGGAAAAGCTGGGAGCCTGGAAAGAGGTGGGCTTCGGGTGGATTGATGGGGGTAGAAAAGATCATTGTTGTGGATCGGTGATTATCGAAGATGGTGGTGAAGAGGTGTTTTGAAGCCGTGGAGAGAAGAGTGAGATTGACGAGACAGTGAGGAAGTTGTTCCACAGGTGGGGTAAAAAGAACGAATGAGTGGAGGTGAGGAGTGATCGTAGATTTTGGGAGTTTCCTCAGAAGTTAGTTGATGGTGGACCCTGTGTTCACTGTAAAAACTTGGGGGTGGGTCATGGAAAGGGCAGATGGTGCAAGATAACAAAGGAGGTGGAAGAAGGCAGAGACCCCAAAGACATGTCTGCATAATGGCAAAGTGATAGCTCCACAGATTCGGCTTCATCATGGGAGATTGCAATGATTAAGCAGAGCAAGGCATGAGGTCGGGACACCAGCCCAGAGGAGAGAACTGTACTCCATCCATCTCCAGGTGAAGGCCTTGAAGGTGGATACGATCCCAGTAACTGTGGATACGATCCCAGTAACTGTCATAATCTATCACAAGTGAATAAATTTGCTTTGGAAACATTGAATAGGCTAAACAAATTTGGGGAAATAGTGGTTTATCGTCTCTCTCTCTCTTCTGCCTTCCCCTACCCACAGTGATGGTGCTGTGGGATTGGCCAAGTTTTACACTTTATCATACATGTGGTATGCTGGCTTCAACGGCTCTATTGTGGTGGTTGTTGCCCTCATTATCAGCTTCTTTACAGGTTTGACCTCCACAACATCACTTAGCCTGGATTATTATCAGCCGTTTATTCGGTGCTTTGTTAACAGAGCTGCACTTTGTTTAAATTAGGGGCCATCTATCTATTGCCCACACAAAAAAGTCACGATGTAATGTTAACCCCTCCATTTCTCCCTTTTACTCATTTATTCCAGGCCCCAGGCCTCCATTCCTCCCTTCCTCATCTCACCAATTCACCTTCCCTCTCCTGTCTCCTGTTAAATCTTCTGCACTTCCCTTCCTCATCTTTTCTTTCAGGACTTACAACCCCCTCCTTTTGCATATGTAATGTGTATATTAAATTCCCCGTAGTGTATCAGGCCCAGTATGAGGAGGGTGCTTGGTTATCACCTGTTCAATGAACCTCCTCATTCGCGATTTGATGAAGTGCAGATCTGCCAAAATTATTTTTCTTTTGAATACGGTTTAAAATTTAGAGCTGTTACGCAACGGTGGCAGATTGTGTAACTTCTCTCCAGCAACTGACTGTACCTTTTCCCCTCCAGGCCCAATGCACGTGCAGGACGTCAATCCAGCAACCATGTTCCCATTGCTCTATTACCTGATGTTCTTCCTTCCAAATCACTGTCGTCGACGACTCGCTTGTGGCATTAGCACAAGCGACGAGGTCTGTCATTCACACACTTATACCTCTATTTCTCACTGTACCATCTATTGTACTTTACTTGCACCTCATCTGTACTCGAGACTGCAAACCTTATCCACCGATGAAAAGAAAACGTATTGTCAAGTCCGTAGCCGATGAAGACCAGCCTTGGACAGATAGCCGAACGTTGCTTCAACTCCGAGGCGTATTTCGAAACTTGGCGGGATTATCTTTTCGCGCACGCGGGAAAGGCCCAAAACCTTACATGATCAGACGGCTGACACGGGGTTATCCCTCGACCCACAAACACAAATAGGAACGGACAAGAAATTGAAAGTCAACAAATAATGATTTAAGGAAAATAAATGCGGTACCTAATAAAATGAAAGGTGAGGTAAAAATTATATTTTAAGTGAGGGACCCTCCACACAGAGACCTGACAAGGGAAGACAAATGAAAGAAAATGAGTTTGCGTGGTGCATTAGCCGGTACTCAGCCTTGCGTCCTCAAATGGCTCTTGAAAGCCTGGTGGTCGTCAAACGGGGTCACCGAGTTACCGCGCGGGAACTGCACAAGATGGTGTGCAGTCACGCCCGTAGCAGCCACCGATCTGCGAAGCGGTGGCCAAAATCCTCCGATCGTCACGATCCACCAGACTCCTAACACTCGCCTCGCTAGCGCGCACCGCTCAAAGCGCAGCCGCCTACGTCGAAGGCACAGGGAGAGCGATATAAAATGTGACCGCTCGCCACGAAGCAAGGGCCAGTCCAAGTCGCGAACAGAGAGACGGACTCTTCCTCTCTCTCCTCACTGACGTCACTCCCCCAATCCTCAGGTCCCATCACTTTATCTCATCCTCTTGAGCAATCGCCGTTTTTGGGGTAGGGCCTCACTGCCTTGCTAGGTCGAGGCATGGCCTCCCCGTCATGAGTCGTTGGGGGGAGGGGGGCAGGGTCTAATCTCTCGAGAATGTTTGGATGACGTCGACGGCCGTGAGGTGGGGTTCACTGGCACAATCGGCAAATGTGCTGATTTTTTTTTTGTTAGCCCTGATGGCGTTGTGGGCGAATGGATCTCATTGGCTGGCCGGCTGAATTTTATAAAAACAAAGGGAAAATTGCAGGAGGCGTTACATGCTGGGGATTATTAACCATAAGCCCTATTTAACGAGCACAAAACCACCCTCCTTATGGCAACATGCAAACGCTCTTACCTGCACAGTCGGCTTACTTAATACATTGAGATCCTTCTTCTTTGCGGCATATGGTCCATTCTAATTGTCCCCCGTCGCACCGCGGAGCGAAAGGGGGACTATGGTTTTCCCCTGGACTATGGCGTGCGTGCGTGTGTGTGTGTGTGTGTGCGTGCGTAAGCGAAGGACCGCATCCGAATTTGGTGTGGGTGCAACCCACGTCAAAATCCAAGATGGCCGCCGCCATGTATGTCTGATGCCATGTATGTCTGAATCTTGTGAGCGGAATATCTTGAAAAATAAGCGAAGTACCAACTTCTAATCTGGTGTGTGGGTGTATCTAGGCACAAGGAAGAACGCTATTGAAAATTGGGTCGTCACGTCAAAATCCAAGATGGCCGCCGCCATGTATGTCTGATGCCATGTATGCCTGAACCTTGTGAGCAGAATATCTTGAAAAATAAGCGAAGTACCAACTTCAAATCTGGTGTGTGGGTGTATCTAGGCACAAGGAAGAACGCTATTGAAAATTGGGTCGCCACGTCAAAATTCAAGATGGCCGCCACCATGTATGTCTGAACCTTGTGAGCTGAATATCTTGAAAAATAAGCGAAGTACCAACTTCTAATCTGGTGTGTGGGTGTATCTCGGCACAAGGAAGAACGCTATTGAAAATTGGGTCGCCACGTCAAAATCCAAGATGGCCGCCTCCATGTATGTTTGAACCTTGTGAGCGAAATATCATATCATAGCATGTTGTCTGCGTCTTCCACTTTGTCAACTCACATCACTTCCCCGACGAGGGACCGAGGCGTAACGCTTGTTTAATGTTTATACTATCCTGACTTTCCTAAGGTATTTCATCCCGCCCCCCACAAACGTAACAACATACTTCGTGTTTTTTGGACTGCTAGTCCCCTGTAAGGGGTTTTGTGGTTGATTGTTTGGTTGACAAAGAAAAGCCATGGTGTAGACACAGGGCTGGGCAGGCCTGAGCTTTTGGGTTCAATTCCTACGAAAGGCCGTCGTGTTGACTTCAATTCCAATACCTTATTCGCACCCCAGTGTTCTGCTCCAAGGGGCGTAACCTTTCTGAGATGTTGCGATCTGTGTGTATCCTCTTCATCTTCCTTATCTTATCCTCACGTTGCCTCGGTGAATGATGCACACCCTTGTCCACGAGTCCACGACTACTACTTTACAAGGCCCAATTAGTGCCACTATCTGGTGGGGTCGGCTGGAAAAGGCTTTTTGATCAAAGTCTTTCATGCATTGAAGATGATTGTGGCAGGAATGTGAAATATTTCCAGGTTGGTCGTGATAACACGTTTTCCCTCACAAAAGGTGCCATGGGATCTTTAATGTCGACCGATTAACGCTGGTAGACTACATACCAGACTATGTACCTTGCCAGAGGCTGTGGGGCTTTTTATTTATTTATTTATTTATTTCCTTTTTTTTTTTTTTTTTCCTTCTGATTTTCAGATGTACTTGCATGCATACATAGAGAATTGCCTTATTACCCTCGCCAGAGGAGAGGGTATTGCATTTGAGTCCGTTTGTTTGTCTGTTTGTCTGTTTGTTTGTCCGCACAGAATAAATATGATTTTCTCTGCAACCGTTGGTCTGATTCACAGGAAATTTTCACCATCGGTGCAGCTCCACCTGTAGAAATTTTTTAAATGATAATTATGACGTCATAGGTCACATGGTTCGGCCGCAATCTTGGAAAAACCGAAAAACCTTGCACCTCTATCTCTGAAAGCGCTGAATAGAAAAAATTGAGACATTGCTCATTGTAAAGAACTCTCCATGCGGAATAAAATATTTTAATGCCGTCACAGGTGCCTCCGTTGTGACGTCATAATTCGACAAGTACAAAACTTCATCCGATCAAGCTGAAATTTGTTGAGCATAATCTTGGGATAAATTGGGCGGGGAAAAATAATAAAATAATGATGACGTCATCGGTCACGTGGTTCGGCCGCCATGTTTGTTTTAACACAAAAGCCTTAAAAACCACTGAAAATGCATCCTGGTGAGGGTCTGCAATCTGATTGCTCTTTCTAGTTTGATATAGTAGGGCGGCGTTTGCATGTTCCAGTCTCGGTGGTCAACACTTTATGGTTTTGCCAAGGACATTAACAGTCGTGTTTTAAGTGCTTCCGATTGAAGAGTCTGTCTAATTTGCTGAGATGCCACCACCTTGCCATTGATCATAAGTCATCACAGTTGCCACCATTGACATGGTATTGCTTATTTTCCATCTGAGTGGCTTTGCAATCCCCAGCAGGAGGTGCAGGATTCGAAACAGAACGTGGAATGGTCCAGCGAAAAGAGGTCGGAGGGACAGGATGGTGTGGTTTTGAAATCGATTTTGCCGCTGGACAAACGATCAGAGAAGAACATGCAAAACGGTGCCGTCTTATCTGAATCACGGCTCTAGCAGTCGCTTTGTTGGTGGGGCGAACACTTGAAGCACTTGGTGTTACTTCACATTGGTATAATGTTTTTGTTGTTTTTTGAGCGGGGCAGGATTGAAACATGCACACAGATTGGGAAGCACTGTCAGGGTGGGGTGCGGTGCGGTGCACTGTCAGGGTGGGGTGCGATGTGAGATGTGACGGCCAGTTGATAACAAAAACAATATTCTTGGTGACCATGGACTCGTTCCCAGATGGACCTGATGATTACATTCCGGTCGCTGTATCACCGATGTGATAGCCAAGTGCCTTGGATGCCAAAATGAAATTTTGATTGCATTTGTACATTCGATATAATTTATGATTTTATGTGAACATAAATGTGATTGTTCAGTTTTGTTTCTTTTTGAACTCCGTCTGCTTCATTTATTGCCTTGAATCCAAACGAATCCATTTGATCACGGAGACGTTTGATTTGTGATTTAACCTGCTTCTGGAATATCAGCAAAAGTGGAAGTGGTGAGGTGAGGTTCAGATTCTTCCTTTTTAGGTTCAGGATATGGGAACTCCACCACACTCGGTCTCCATATTGTTCGGATGTGGGATGTCTACATATTGTTCGGATATGGGACCCTCTACATATTGTTTGGATATGGGACCCTCTACATATTGTTTGGATATGGGACCATCTACATATTGTTTGGATATGGGACCATCTACATATTGTTTGGATATGGGACCATCTACATATTGTTTGGATATGGGACCATCTACATATTGTTTGGATATGGGACCCTCTACATATTGTTTGGATATGGGACCATCTACATATTGTTTGGATATGGGACCATCTACATATTGTTTGGATATGGGACCATCTACATATTGTTTGAATATGGGACCATCTACATATTGTTTGGATATGGGACCATCTACATATTGTTTGGATATGGGACCATCTACATATTGTTTGGATATGGGACCATCTACATATTGTTTGGATATGGGAACATCTACATATTGTTTGGATATGGGACCATCTACATATTGTTTGGATATGGGACCATCTACATATTGTTTGGATATGGGACCATCTACATATTGTTTGGATATGGGAACATCTACATATTGTTTGGATATGGGACCATCTACATATTGTTTGGATATGGGACCATTTACATATTGTTTGGATATGGGACCATCTACATATTGTTTGGATATGGGACCATCTACATATTGTTTGGATATGGGAACATCTACATATTGTTTGGATATGGGACCATCTACATATTCTTTGGATATGGGACCATCTACATATTGTTTGGATATGGGACCATCTACATATTGTTTGGATATGGGACCGTCTACATATTGTTCGGATGTGGGACCGTCTACATATTGTTCGGATATGGGACCGTCTACATATTGTTCGGATGTGGGACCGTCTACATATTGTTCGGATGTGGGACCGTCTACATATTGTTCGGATGTGGGATCGTCTACATATTGTTCGGATGTGGGACCGTCTACATATTGTTCGGATGTGGGACCGTCTACATATTGTTCGGATGTGGGACCGTCTACATATTGTTTGGATGTGGGACCGTCTACATATTGTTCGGATGTGGGACCGTCTACATATGTTCGTCAATTGGGGTTCTTCACACCCACTGCTGCTGTTCTCTTAATTTGCACCTCTCATTTAATCTCCCCAGTGCTGCCCTCCCCTCACCTGGTTAATTTTCTCTTTGCTCCCACCAGCCCTCCTGACCTCTTTCTTCAAGTGTATGGCATTATTCAAGAGCCAATGCAATTATGGTTCCACAGGTGGGAGTAAAGATGAACAAATGAGTGGAGGTGAGCGGTGAGCCTGGATTTTTGGAGTTTCACCAGAAGGGCGTTACTGGTAGACCGTGGGTGCCTGGCAGATACCGAGGTGGAGTGGGGGAGAGGGGAATAGTGTGCATTGGGTAGAGGGTGCACGACCAGAAAAGAGGTGGCAAATGATAGATCACCGACCTGTCTGTGATGTGAAAGTAATTGGCCCAGAGACTCTTTCATTACAGGATGGGTTGCAATGATCTTGAAGGTCTTGGTTAACCTATCTTCTAACTTTTTCCCCACAATCCATCCCCCCCTCCCCCCTTCTATCATCCTCTCCTCCTTCCTTTTAATGTCCTAATTTTTGTGAGTTATTACATATGTAATAACTCGATGGAGGCTGGGTTTCCCCCCTCTGTTGAGACAATGTTAAGCTTATTTAATCTGCCATCGACCGCAAGTCATGGATTAATCATACGATAGGACTGAACCCTCCATACCAATTCAAATAGTTGAGTAATAGGCATCCACGACCATGTTGTGAAACATCGGCCGAGGCCCTTGTGTGAATGATGTGAATAAGGACTCTACTGAAAGTCAACACAAAGTTCAAGATTTTATTTTGGTGCTCGCTATGTTGTATGTTTTGTCACGCCACTGACACACCACGTATGATAGAGATAAGGGGGTGCAAGCCTCATTTTCTGGAGATTGAACTGAGAAAAGCTTTCAAGCAAAGAGCCCAATCCCAGTGTTTGTTCCTGGAACATTGTGGGAAATTGATTCGTGATTCCTGCCTTTTCCAAGTTTTCTTTCAGTTTGGCTTGAACCATCTCTCGTGGTAAGTGCAGTTGTGCTCTGTGCACCTTCTTTCCCAACACTATAAGACTAGTCAACTTTTTATCAAAGCCATCCCACAACCAAGTTGATTATACAGGGTGTTCCAAAAAGACCTGGACAACTTTGTTATATTTGGTATCACAAATGATACAACAATACCCTTGATTTTGTATGATACAGAAACTCGGTCTTTATTTTCAGTTCTGGTGGTTTAATTTAAAATAAAATGGTGACTCCACAGGAGAAAGCTCAGTGTGTAAAATGGTTCATCCGACACGAGTTCAGTGTAATTTCCGTACAAGGTATGAAAGGAATCCGCCATCGCAGACTAGTATCGGAGTGGTACAAGAAGTTGAAGGAGACTGGAAGGTGTTGTCAGAAACAGAAAAATACCGGTCGGCCAAGTACAAGTGCAGCAGATGTTGAACGAGTACGGTGAATCATTTCAACAAAGTCCTAGGAAATCAATCCGACGTGCATCCAGAGAACTGGGACTACCAACCACCACTGCACACAGGATTTTGCATAAAACACTGAAGCTTTATACCCATAAGGTGCAGATTATGCAGGAACTCAAACGAAATGATGGACTTAAACGCAGGGTGTTTGCCTTGAAAATGCTCAGTCGCATAGAGGATTACGAAGATTCCCTGAAAAAGGTCATGTTCAGAGATGAATCTTGCTTTCATGTGTCAGGGAGGGTCAACCGACACAATGTGAGGATCTGGGCCTCTGAAAACCCCGACTTGGTATTTTACACATACGCAACAGTCCAATGTGTGGTGTGGCCTTTCCCATGACAGTTTGGTGAATCCGTTTTTCTTTGCAGAGGATACAGTGACCTCAAGCATGTTGGAAGGATCTGCCTTCCGACAGATTGAAGACCTGCAACCCGCTGTCGTTTTTCAACAGAACGGCGCTCCCCCTCATTTGGGCGTTCGTCATTCGAGCCATCCTGAATGAAAAATTTCCAGGTCGTTGGATTGGCTGAAACGGAACGACCGCCTGGCCCCCACAATCACCAGATGTAACCCCCCTCCCCCCCCCCTTGATTTTTTTTTCTTTTTCTGTTGGGGACTGTCAAAGATGTCTACAACACCAAGGTGGCAAACCTGCAGGATCTTCGTTCTTAGATCACAGCTGCATGCACATTGGTGGATGCAAACATGCTGAGCTGAACATGGCAAGAACTCATGTACCGCCTTGATGTCCTCCTCATGACAAACGGTGCTCACATTGAAGTGTATTGATGGTGTGCACAAACTGAGTTTCTGTATCATATTAACCAAAGGGTATAATTGTATCATTTGTGGTTCCAAATATATTAACAACCAAAGTTGTCCAGGTCTTTAAAAAAAACAAAAAAACGTGTGCAATGGTAGAAGCTAGGCTTCATACAAAGTTACATGATTACCTTCGCAAAAGCGGAAGGTTATGTTTTGATCGCTGTGTATTTATTTGTATGTCTGTGTGTGTATGTATGTTAATCGCATAACTCAAAAAGTATTCAACCGAATTGCATGAAATTTGGTGGGATGATTGGTTATTATACGGGACACATTTGATTAGATTTTGGGAAACAGATTTGCTCAAATTCTGACTATTTTTAACTCGATCGTATTTCACTCAAAGTTATGAGCGACTGAAGAAGAAGATGTCCATCCAGGACGTCATCACTATAACGCGATCTCCCGCGATCATTTCAACCTCAAAAAAAATTATAATTGCAGATTTGACAATAGATGAGGCATATTAACAAACGAATGAAACAGATTTGCTCAAATTCTGACTATTTTTAACTCGATCGTATTTCACTCAAAGTTATGAGCGACTGAAGAAGAAGATGTCCATCCAGGACGTCATCACTATAACGCGATCTCCCGCGATCATTTCAACCTCAAAAAAAATTATAATTGCAGATTTGACAATAGATGAGGCATATTAACAAACGAATGAAACAGATTTGCTCAAATTCTGACTATTTTTAACTCGATCGTATTTCACTCAAAGTTATGAGCGACTGAAGAAGAGGATGTCCATCCAAGACGTCATCACTATAACGCGATCTCCCGCAATCATTTCAACCTCAAATGAAATTCAAATTGCAGATTTGTCAATCGGGGAGGCATATTAACAGACGAATGAAACAGATTTGCTCAAATTCTGATTTTTAAAAATCGATCGCATTTCACATAAAGTTTGAGGTACTAAAGAAGAAGAAGATTCGTTTAGCTTCTCAGATAAAATAAATAATTCTGTCTGCAATTTCAGGTTAATTACCTTCGCAAAAGCGGAAGGTTATGTTTTGATCGCTGTGTATTTATTACCTTCGCAAAAGCGGAAGGTTATGTTTTGATCGCTGTGTATTTACGAACTGGGCGAAGGTATGCGCTCTACCGAGTGCTCGTTCTAGTTATTGAATGAAAATGTAGTTGGCATCCAAAAAATCCGTTTTCTACAGGCTGAGACCATTGGCTGTCTGTGATGGCAAAGTGACGAACCCATAGACTCAGCTTCATCGTGGGAGGTTCCACTAATCTTTAAAGCCTTGGTTTCCATGGCGACAGGCTGAGCAAGATGTGAGGCAGGAGCCAACCCAGAGGGGAGAGCAGTACTCCATCAAGCTGCGGATGAAGGCGTTGTCGGTGGATTGGAGTTCAGCTGTGCCAAGGAAGGACTTTGTATGACAGATGATGCCCAGTCGGTGACTGGCTTTGGAGGCCAACTTTAAAATGTGGTTTATCCAAGAAAGACCATGGCAGATAGTGAGACCCAGGAGTTTGAATGACTGAACCTGCTCAGGATTGTTAAGAAAGTAGATGGGAGGGTTTGCCACATGGTCTTTTCGGAGAGAGATAGAGTGAGGGTGTGAGATTTGTCAGGATTGAAAGACATGTTCCAAGTGTTTATCCAGCTTGATGTTTTTTTTCAAGGTCTGAAGAGGGGGAAGAGGGTGACCATGTGGAGGATGGAGTACCTTACGATGACATTCCATGTGCCTTTCGGTCGATATACCCAACACTCTTTGGATGAATTATGGTGCAATCCTGAAATCAAAGATTCAAGAGTTGCACCAAAATCAGCAAAGCAGAACATTTGCTTATATTTCACGACTGAGTCATCATAAACATTGCACTACATATTGTGACGTAAGTAATAAATTGTAACGTCAACGGCATTTACAAGGGTTCTCTTACAAGGAGTTTCGACGCAAGAGAAAGGCATTGGGCCCATCAAAGCCTGCGCTATTTTTACCAACCTATGGTTGCTTTTCCATGCTCTATCCTTAAATGCTGAACATCAACCAAGAAAGCAAATCGTCCCGTTTTAAAATCTGGTATGACTTGGTATGGAAATTTGAACCATATTTGCATATGTAATAATTACATGAGTATGTGGTGTATTTGATTTATTGCCGACATATATAAAGTCTGGGATTGGCTCGCAGGGAGGGAATCCCATTACGATGACACCATCCCTCGGGTGGGACTTTAAGTGACCCCTACGGGCAATCTTGTTCTAAGCATTTAACGCGTTCTTCTGATGCATACATTTATTTGGGTGGTGTATGAGCAACTGACAGATCCCTCAATTGCTTCCCAAAAAATAAAAACTAGAAAGAATCTGAAAATGCAATGCCCATTCGCGTCCGTTTGTATTCAGACGCTTTCTTTTTCCGTGTGCTCAAAATAACGAAAACGGTTAAAAAAACAAAAACACAAAATCAAAATTGAAGATTTTTTTTGCAGCCTTGACCTTTGAGCTTTAGATCTAAAAATAATAATCAGTTTCTAGCTTTTGATTGGTGAACCAATTCTGTGAGCCAACATGCGAATTCTTATAATTTTAGGTCAATTGGACGAAAATTGGCAATTTTATGCAACCTTGATCTTTGACCTTTTGATATAAAAAAAAATTAAAAAAATCGACTCCTACCTTTTGATTAGTGAATCAACTCGGTGACCCAATATGCAAATTCTTTAAATTTCAGGTCAACGGGGTGGAAATTGGTGATTTTATGCAATCTTGACCTTTGACCTTTTGATCTAAAGCAATCTGTAGCTTTTGAGTGGTGAACCAATTCGGTGACCTAATATGCCAATTCTTTAAATTTCAGGTCAACAGGGTGGAAATTGGTGATTTTACGCAATCTTGACCTTTGACCTTTTGATCTAAAGCAATCTGTAGCTTTTGAGTGGTGAACCAATTCGGTGACCCAATATGCCAATTCTTTAAATTTCAGGTCAACATGGTGGAAATTGGTGATTTTATGCAATCTCGACCTATGACCTTTTGATCTAAAAAAGAACAGTCAGCTTTTAGCTTTTGATTCGTGAACCAATTCCGTGACCCAATATGCAAATTCTTTAAATTTCAGGTCAATCGAATGAAAATTGACAATTTTATGTGATGCTGACCTTTGCATCACAAAGGAAAGGTCCTTTTAAACCAAATTATTAATTTGCCTTCTCCATATTCTCATTGCAAATCTTTGTTGAAAATTTTACAAAACTCAAATGATAAATTTAAATTTCAGGTCAATTGGATGAAAATTGATGATTTTATGTGATGCTGACCTTTGACCTTTTGACAAAATTATGAATTTGCCTTCTCCGCATTATCATAATAAAGGTTTGGTGAAAATTTGCTGACAATAGCTCAAATGGGGGAAAAAAATAGTTATGACACACACACACACACACACACACACACACACTAGAAGAGGGCCACCAAGTATGTCACAAATAAATGCGCAAAACAATTGCCAAAATACCTATGCAGACCGAAGCTGATCTTGAAAACATATCTCCCCAAGAAACAAAATGAAAGCCATAGACCAGCTCACACGACCAGGGTTCCAATATAGCTGCGGAATAATAAACTGACCCTAATCAGAAATCAACAAGTTCGACATCAAAACAAGAAAACTCCTCACCATCCTCAAAATGTTTTACGAAAACCAGTGCATCCCGAGAATGTACCTGCCAAGACAGCCAAGACAGGGAGGGAGCAGCCTGATGGAACTCAACCAGGTGCACAGAGCGACGAGTGTAGGATGAGCTGAGTTTGTGAAAATCTCAACAGACTATCGGATGCAGTTTATAAACAAACATGAACACAACAAACCTGAAAAAGTATCCCAAACGCACTTTGCAAAGAATTTCCAAAAACAGGTGTGAATAAAAGATGATGCACAGGAAAATGAAACAGAAACAAATACAGCTCCAATAATTACAAAAAGGACAAAATAAATATTTGTCCCACCGACCATCACTGCAACACTCCACCGATCTAGGCTTTATGGCAGAGTGGCCAGACGGAAGCCAAACAGTTCAAACTTGGTTTCATCAGACCACAGAATCTTGTTTCTCACAGTCTGAGAGTCCTTTTGGTGCTTTTTTGCAAACTCCAAGCAGGCTTTCATGTGTCTTTCACTGGTCCTGACGGCATCAGCCCATGGGTCCTAAAATCATGTTCTTCCGCTCTTTCACTCCCTCTTTCTGTTCTCTTCACCCTCTCTTTTGCTCAAGGTCATCTGCCATCTGCTTGGAAATCAGCCAACATCACCGCTTTGCACAAAAAAGGTGCAAAAACAGATCCTAGCAACTACAGACCAATCAGCCTTCTCCCAATTATCAGCAAAGTCATGGAATCCATCATTGCTTCAGATATGAAATCTTTCCTCTTCTCCAATGGCTTGATCTCTGATCATCAATTTGGTTTCAGACCTGGTCACTCTACTCTGGACATGCTGCTTCTGCTTTCTCAACAATGGATGGAGGTCCTCAACGCCAAACAGGAAATTAGAGCTGTCTCCCTTGACATTTCACGTGCCTTCGATACGGTCTGGCACCCTGCTCTGCTCACCAAACTCTCCTCCTTTGGTATCCATGGAAATCTCCACGCATGGCTGGCGGACTTCCTCTCTGGTCGTAGTCAACGTGTGGCCCTGAATGGGTTTCTCTCATCTCCTCTTCCTGTTCAGGCTGGAGTTCCCCAAGGTAGTGTTCTGGGCCCTGTGCTTTTTCTGGTCTTCATCAATGATCTCTCTGACTCTCTTGAAAATCCTCTCTATCTCTTTGCTGACGACTCTACTCTCTGTCGCTCCATTCCTCATCCCACAGGTCGGCAGTCTGCAGCCTCCTCACTCTCTGCAGACCTGGACAAAATCACAGACTGGGCAAACAAATGGAACATGTCTTTCAATCCTGATAAATCTCACACTCTTACGATGTCTCTCCGAAAAGACCGACTAGAAAACCCTCCCATCCACTTTCTCAATAATCCTCTCCAAGAAGTTCTGTCACTCAAGCTTTTGGGTCTCACTATTTGCCATGATCTTTCCTGGGAAAACCACATTTCAAATCTGGCCTCCAAAGCCAGTCGCCGACTGGGCATCCTCCGTCGTGCGAAGTCCTTCCTTGGCACACCTGAGCTCCTCACCACATACAAAGCTTTCATCCGCAGCTCTATGGAATACTGCTCTCCCCTCTGGTCTGGTGCTCCTGCCTCACACCTAGCTCGTCTTCATGCTGTTGAAACCAAAGCGTTCAGAATCATTGGAATCTCCTGCGATGAAGCTGATTGTGAGGGCCTTTCACTCGCTCACCACAGGCAGGTTGGTGGACTTTGTGTCTTCTACCGACTCCTCTCCGGCCTTGCCCCCCCAGCTCTCTCTGGGCTCTGTCCCCCAAATATTCCTACAGGTCACACAAGATCTGCCTGCAACCCTCTTATGGTTAAACTGCCAAAATCAAGACTTTCTGCTCACCTTCACTCCTTCATTCCTCTTTTCTCCCACCTCTGGAACAAACTCCCTCACTCTCTTCAATCCCACTCCACCCTCCAGGTCTTTAAAACAGCTGTTCACCACCATCTCTTATCCTCCCCCATCCAAAACCTTGATCTTTTCTACCCCCGCTAATTTCGGTCCCTTTGTGTTTTATACCTCTTCCCCCCCCCCCCCCCCTTCCCACGCCTCCTGCCCCCAAGCCCTCTCCCTCCCACACTTCTCCCTGCTCTCAAATGTTGTGGTTGTGTGTGTGCTTCCCCTTCTCTCCCCATCTTGTCTTCCGCTCCCTCTTTTTGTATATTTTGTTCTAGTTGATTTGTTTGTGAAATAAATGTTAGCGCTTTCACGAGCCTCGATTCAGTATACAACAAAAAAAAAAAAGAAAAGAAAAAAAGGGTTCCGTCTGGCCACTCACTCTGCCATAAAGCCCAGATCGGTGGGGTGTTGCACTGATGGTTGTCCTGGAAGTTTCTCCCATCTCCACACAGGATCTCAGGAGCTCAGCCAGAGTGACCATCGGGTTCTTGGCCACCTCTCTTACAAAGGCCCTTCTCCCCCGATTGCTCAGTTTGGCCGGGCGGCCAGCTCTTGGAAGAGTCCTGGTTGTTCCAAACTTCTTCCATTTAAGAATTATGGAGGCCACTGTGCTCTTGGGAACCTTTAATGCAGCAGAAATTTTTTGTAGGCTTCCCCAGATCTGTGCCTCGACACAATCCTGGCTCTGAGCTCTGCAGGCAGTTCCTTCGACCGCATGGCTTGGTTTTTGCTCTGATGTGCATTGTCAGCTGTGAGACCTTATATAGACAGGTGTGTACCTTTCCAAATCATGTCCAATCAATTGACTACCACAGGTGGACTCCAATCAAGGTGTAGAAACATCTCAAATATGATCAAGAGAAATGGGAGGCACCTGAGCTCAATTTCAAGTGTCATAGCAAAGGGTATGAATACTTATGTCGATGTGATATTTCAGTTTTTTCTTTTTAATAAATTTGCAAAACTTTCTAAAATCCTGTTTTCTCTTTGTCATTATGGGGTATTGAGTGTAGATTGATGAGGGAAAAAATGAATTTAAACGATTTCAGCATAAGGCTGCAACATAACAAAATGTGAAAAAGTGAAGGGGTCTGAATACTTTCTGAATGCACTGTATATTCTGCAGACGAACGCTTCTGCAGATTTGATTGTCTCCTCTGTGAGTTCACCAATGCCCAAATTCTTCAGCAGTTTATGGTGCTCTTTGAAGGCTTTCCATGGTGTTCATTTGGTGTGATTTGCAAAATAGGAGGTGGGGTCACACCCAGTTAATGCGTGAAATGGTAGCAGTGCTGTGGGCAAACTTTTCGGTAGTTTGTTTAAAACAGCATCAATTAGTGTATAACGCCGTTTCTTTGATGTACCTGACATCATCCAAAGATGTTCACATTGTGCACGTGGGAAATTCAAAACTCAAAAACTCAAAATTCGGCTTGGGAACCGGGTTATTCGAATTCAGCATACCCTAATTATGTTAAAAAGTGAGGTTCCCAACATTTACCCAAAATGCACCAAGAAGCTGGTGAATTTTTCCATTAATTTTCCATGGCCTTTTTCCATTAATCCGTCTAGTCTATGATAATTGGAGCAACTGGAATGATGAAGAAGAACCTCACTGAGATTTTGAAAACCATCTTTGGGAATATTACCACAAATGAACTACAACTGGAGGCAATCCGGGGTTTGGTGACAATCCTGAAAAGAGCCCATGGAACAAAACTCTGAAAAAGTTGAATAGCTTGGTCCATGAACCGTGATCCCTTACCGAAGAGGAGATGGATACTTTGGGACCTGGGAGGACTCCGTTCCACCCAGGAGTGTGTAAAACCCCATTTCCTGCTGTTTTGGGGTTTGAAAAAAACAAAAATCCAAAAAATAACCCGGGTTACGTGCATGAAGCAAAATTATGTCCACTGCTTGCGATTCAAAACATCTCACTGCGCTGGAAAACGTTGCGATGGGAACACCGAACTTAACGGTGGGACATGTAATACCCTCTCCCACCTGCAGGGGGTGATACACAATACACACAAAGTCTGGATGTAATCGGTCCAGAACTGAAGGAGGAGCAGCGTGACAAACCCCAACAAACACACACTGGTCCGTGAATTACATTAAGGATAGGCCCTATACCATGGATGCTCAAATCGTGCCAAAACATTCAAACATGCTTCCCAATTATAAATATAAACCATCTGGTTGAAAGTAAAACATGAGGAAAGAATCATCGATGTAAAAATTATGTATGTTGATTTGTAGAGATTAAAAACTGAATTACTCTTAAAGTTAGAATGCAACTTCCGGTGCATTGAAGCCTGTGAAAGCCAACAAACCACCCGTTACCGTATTAAATACATTTAAAAAACGTTTATATCTTATTTCACAGCTACAATTCAGGAACTTCGTTAACTGTATAATGGGTAACTGAACAGGGTGGATGCTTGGCATGCACCCGGTGTCAGTCAAGACCCTTGCACTGAGTGCTTCTGTGGCAACGAGGGTCATGGTCGCCATTCAAGTTAAGAGCTGCGAGTTGTGTGTATATACAGACTTGGCATTTAATATGGAATTTTTTTTTTTTCTTGACTTGGGTTTACTTTCTTAACTCAGTATATCAATCTGGTGAGTTTCTTTTACACTTTGGTGATTTATTTGTTAAAAGAATCATGTCACTGATTGTCTGTCGCAGCAAGAAGTCAACAACAAGATTATATCACAGGTGGCGTGGCAAAATGTACGGACAGGTGCATTTGATGATTGGCTTCACAGTCGGGTATACAAGGGTTGTTGCGTTCTGTATTAGTGGAAAACAACTGCTGCACGTCTCCAAAAGTTATTGCCGCTTCCTCTGGAGATGGTCCGTCAACTCGACAATGCTGTTTGTCATGGAGTGGTGGCTTTACGAAATTACGGCATGAAACAGCGTGCTATTGCTCGGCAGTATGGCATCACTCAAGGTCAGGTGTCAAAGATCCTGAAACGAAATGCTCAGAGGGGTGTCCCTACTCCAATACCGAGGCCAGGACGTCCCCGCAGAACCACAAGGAGGGATGATCGCCAGCTGCACCGGTTAGTCCGCAATGGCCGTACCAAGTCAGCTAATCGGCTTAGGGCTGAGTGGCAGCAACTGACAAATGTGCCTGTATCCAGAAGGCGAGTCAACCAACGACTGGTTCAAGCAGGCTATCGTGCCAGGCGTCCCCTGAGAAAGCCACGCCTGACCAGACAACACCACCAGCGCCGATTGCAGTGGGCCAGAGAGCACCGTCAATGGCAGCCAGGACACTGGAATGACGTGATCTTCAGTGACGAGTCTAGATTTCTGGTCTATCGTCAAGATGGCCCGGTCCGAGTGCGCAGACAAGTGCATGAAGCCTACAACAAAGATTGTATAGTGCCAAGAGTCCAAGCTGGAGGTGGTGGCGTGGCCTTTTGGGCTGCTTTTCATGCAGGGGGCAAAACTGACCTGGTTGTTCTGAATGGAAACCTGAACCAGTTCAAGTACAGGGCCATTCTGGAAGAAACATTGCTTCCATTTGCTCGTGCAGCCTTTCGAGGAAACTTTGTCTTCCAAGATGACAATGCACGGCCTCATCGTGCTCGCATGATCCAACACTTTCTTGCTGACCGTGGTGTAGAGCATATGGAGTGGCCTGCCATGTCCCCGGATATGAATCCGATAGAGAACTTGTGGGCAGAATTAACGCGTCAAATCGACCACTTGGACCAGCAGCCGACCTCTGTGCGTGAATTGCAGCAGACTATTGTCACTGCATGGCAAGCGATTCCTGTCCAAACCTTGGCAAATCTCTCGAACAGCATGCCTCAACGTGTACGTGCTCTCCTGAATGCTCGTGGGGGTTACACGAAGTACTGAACTGTAATTTTACTGTCCGTAATCCCAGTCGTAATTTAACTTTTGTTTTTGTTAAAAAAAAATTTGGCTAATGTGCAAAATAAAGAGATACTTCTGGAAAACGTACAGAAGTTTAACACAGTACTGTCCATGAATTGAGTTCGATATCAGTTTACATCACTTTCAAGGATCAATTTATTTGTTTTGAAATGTCAAATGTGGTTTTTGTTTCTTTTAAAGGTCACATTAACAAAATCTAGAATAATTTCAACATAATTCCAATGAACTTTTGGTTCTAAGACATCTTGAAAAGTAGGTTCACCGCCACAAAAAAATATTCCATATTAAATGCCAAGTCTGTATATACAGTGCGTATCAAAAAAAAGGTAATCCGAATTCAAGGGGTTAATATGAAAAGGTTATTTAGTTTGACAATTTACATGTGGTTTACCAATTATAAGGAGATCCTCAGCTTTCCATTGATGCCTTTCATGCATCATTGCTGTCACACATGACCGAGTACATGTTCATTGAAAATGACAAGTTCAAATCGCATTATAACAAGTTTGGCTAATCAGTGCAAGACAGTTTGAAATGGATGCATTACTTGTCGACTGCCAAGTTGATTATGTAAAATTGTTAAGCTGGTCTGGTAATCGTCGGTTGCATCATCCTTTGTTTAAGATGGGTATTTAAGATGGGCCTACAGTGTATGGGTTTAGAGACAGTCTGAGTCATTGAAAAGATGGTTCAACTTATGACTGAACAGCGGAACTTCGTGGTTACAACCTTTCACCAAACTGGAAGTTTGCAGCGAACTCGTGATGCGTTCAGGGAACGTTTCCCAGAACATGAGACTCCAGCAGCCAAAACCATCTGGGTGAATGTTAGAAAATACCAAGAGCATGGCACTAGCCTCAACCGCAACAAGGAGAATTCTGGTCGGAGGCGCACTGGGCGATCGGAAATGAACATTGCAGCAGTAAGGCAGCAAGTTTTGGAGCATCCTAGGGATACCAGCACAAGACGAAATGGGACGGGATTGCCTTCGGCAACATTCAACCGAATCACAAGACTGGACCTCCACCAACATCCATATCGGATTCACATCCAGCATCAACTTACGCCAGGGGATCTTGCCAGGAGGCTGGTACTTGCCAGATGGTTGATAGCACGTTGCGAAGCAGATGTCAATTTCCTGCAGTATCCAGTTATCGGCGACGAAGCTGCTTTCGCCATGGACGGCAAGGTCAATACCCATAATGTTCTTGAATATGCACCGACAGGACAACCCCCGGAATTTAATTTTGACACCAACATGAATCGACAAAAGTGGACTGTTTGGTTGGGACTTTGTGGAAGTGGTCAGGTGATCGGATCATTTTTCTTTCAAAGGAATGTCAATGGTAACAGGCATCTGCAGATGATCAATGATGAAGTTTTACCGCAGCTGGAGGAGAACTTTGAGCGACAGGTTCGTGGTGTCTTCAGATATCTCTGGTCGGCCCAAGACGGCGCCCCAGCACATAGTCTTATCGCTGTCTGAGATCGACTGAGGGAACTCTTTGGAGACCGAGTCATCACCCTCAACCATGCAGTGGAATGGCCGCCAAGATCGCCTGACCTCACACCATGTGATTATTTCCTTTGGGGGCATTTAAAGAACAAGATGTTCGTAACTCCTCTCCGTGATCTTGACGAATTGCAGGGCCGTATTCGACATGAAGTGGATGCTTTGTGCATGACCCGGCTATGGTGAGACGAGCAGTTAAGGGCATGCTCCGCTGCTGTGAGCTTTGTGTTGAAAGGGGAGGTGGACATGTTGAAGGTGTGGGTGCATAAAGGCCAATCATTCCTGAGAAAAGTTCACATCTGACGTTCATTTTGCACCAATTATCCTGACTTGCATCGATTAGCCAAACTTGTAAAAATGCGATTTGAACTTGTCATTTTCAATGAACATGTACTCGGTCATGTGTGACAGCAATGATGCATGGAAGGTATCAATGGAAAGCTGAGGATCTCCTCTTAATTAGTAAACCACATGTAAATTGTCAAAATAAATAACCTTTGCATATGAACCCCTTGAATTCGGATTACCCTTTTTTTGATACGCACTGTATATATATATATAGGGAAGGGACGTAACAGGTCTCGGGGCGCGCCAGGTCAGTAAAGACGAGGGGATTAATCTCCCCTTGATAAGGGGAGAAGGCCGGCGGCAGATCCACAACAATATATATATATATATATATATATATATATATATATATATATATATATTGTTGCGGATATGGGATTTACATCCATCCATATCCGCTTGTAAATATTCCCCTATTTCCTCATCCTTCCCAACTATCCCCAATCCCCCATTCCCTAGTCCCATTTTCTGTAAACAACACTCTGTAGACCCGACCTTCCCCTATTTCCCCCATTAAATGTCGCATCCAGGTCCACCGCATCTCACGTAGACAACTATAGGACATCTTGCTAGTTATTCTTAGTCTATGTCAGTTAAGGACTCGTTTCCATTAATCCTGACTCTTCGTTGCACCAGAATGTGATTGTATGGCACCGTTAGGAAGTTTAGGACCTCCCAATACCTCCCCGCAGCTCTTCCTCATGGTACAACAACAACAACAACAACAGCGGCGGCGGCGCGGGGAGTGCGCGTCCTCACTCCGGCTTGGTTAGCCGCCATCGAACATGTGCTCAGACGGGGTTACCACGTAGGGGCTCGCTGTCAGCTCCTCGTCAAGGGCGGAGCCCAGTAACCCCCCGCACCCAATAGAAGCGGCGGACCGATTCCATCTGGGGCGGAGCCAACGAGCCGAGGGCGTGTCACTCCCCGCTGAGCATGCGCAGGAAGAGGGAGGTGACGTCAGATGCACGCTGGACTTGAAGGAAGAGAGACGCCACCAACCGAGCGCTGTGACACCTCCCTGCATCTACTGGACCGTGCTGTATCCTGTCCCTGAGCCAAGGTGCACCTTGTGCTATCGACTGCCTGTCCTTCCCTGCCATCATCAATCCCTGTGTAAGTCAGTCTTGTTCCGTTTGTCTGTGGTCTGTCGGGGATAGATAAGATTGTGTCTAAGTGCCCATCTTTTCTGTGCTTTACCTCATACCTTGTAATCTACCCTTTTTCTCCCCCACCAATTATATCCTCCTCCGGAGGTCTTGAGAACTGTACCCCTTGTGTCGTTTCATTTATCCCAGCCGTTGTGTCTTTTCCATCATTGATTTAGCGTAGCGCGATTCGGCCAACGTTCGAGTGGAATCGGGTGAGTTGGGGGAGAATCGGGTAAACTGTACGAACACGGCGGCCATTCCGCTCGGTCAAGCAACATCTTAAGTCGTGTCCGTAACAATATATATATATATATATATATATATATATATATATATATATATATATATACATATATATATATATATATATATATATATATATATATATATATATATATATATTGTCACGTGACTGCTCTCAGTAGTTAAGACCGAGAGTAAGCCATGGATGGAAACGAGCATTAATGGAGGCATTCAACTCAAATTGATGGCGGATGATACGCGAGGAGAAAGAAGAATACCGACTTTCCTGGATGGCCTCGCTGATGTCTTCACCCTGCAAAATGTAACTCAAATGGGAACGGGTTTAAAATGTACAGGGAAAAATAATGAAAGGATTTATTTACAACAGAATGTCGGGACAAAGGAAACGCGATAAACTAAACTCCTAAATTGGGATCCCTCACACCAGACTTAAACACAGACACAGGGATAAAATAACGTGGAAAGGAATGGTGTGTGATTTATTGCACTTAGCTCACCTAGCTCGGGATCTCGTCAGGAACAGTGTCAGCCCCAAACTCGCCCGGTGCGTTGGCGCGAAAACAGGCCTCCGTTCCCTGGTGTGCTCACGGCATGTCCGTGCCCCCTCCAGGCAGGTCGTGTGAGTGAGCGAACGATCCGCAGCTCCCCTCGTTCCGACCACAGGTCACGTCCCGCACATCGTCGCTCGCAAATGTCCGATACCAAGAGCACAATGAAAAAGTGCACAAGGCAAGAGTCTCCGCGGCAGAGAGAGAAAGTGGAAAGCGTCAGGGCAAGAGATCTAAAGCAGAAAGAGGAGAGAGAGAGAAAATGTCGGTCTCCTCATACTTTTATCGACCCCTGTGATGTCATCTCTCTCTCCCTACCAATGCCCGCAGGCCACCACTACCGTGTTTCACTCTCCACCTATCACACACAGTCCACCCTTTGATGTCATCGATGGTATCTGGCCAACCGGCGCGCTGCTTACTCCTCCTCCTTCTTTCCCCAATCGGATGGTAGCTTCTTGCTTTGTGGCGACCAGTCATGGCTCCCTCCTTCTCCTGGCCTTTGGTTGGTTGACTCCCACCCAATAGCGAGTCCCTCTGGGTGTGGCTCCCGGCCTGCCTGTGCGATGTGTGTTCAACCAGGCGGTGTTGTTAGCCCTGTTGTTGATGTCTGGCTTCTTGGTGGTTTTATCGTTATTAATGCGTTAATTAGTGTACTAATGGGCCTGACTCGTGTCTATGTGCAGTGCCATATGGGACAACGGATAAATCACAAGGTCTCACGCACAGGGGAATTAACATAATCCCTACACTAGTTAACACACCCCATTCCTCGTAACGGGGACGAATATACACTTAATCCAACATTCAGGCTAAACAGGTCCCTGACTTATGTACATCAAAGTGGTTCTTTCTACCCACGGTCATCGGAGCACCTACATATGCAGATCTACCTAAATATATTGTTGCGGTTTTGAGTTTGTACAATAAAGGTTAAATTTCCCCCTCATAGTTTAGTCACATTACAACATGTAGCCTCGCGATAGTTCAGTTATTTCTTAGTATGTGTGAGCATAGTCCTTTTCCTGTGTTAGTTTTGCGTTGAGTAGAATAATGAGAGTTAGGTCCTTTTCATTGCTTTCATTGCCTGATGCCGCCTCCATTGCCTTATGCTGCCTTACGCCTCCTTATGCCGCCTTTGGCTTTTTGGCGCGAATTAAAACGAGGCAGGCCTAGCAAATCGAGGCGGGACCGAATGAGGGCGGCGGAGAAGCTGACGGTAAGCGCGAGCCACCAATCAGGGCTCAAAGGGAGTGGCTGTGGCATTGCATCACAGGGTGCGGTTGGAACATTCGAGAGGGCTAAGGGCGTAGCAATAAAACCCGTTGCGTGAAGCCCCACGGCAGTTCTGCGAAGGGAGGCGCTTGACTAAGTTCTGTGAGAGTTGAGTGTTGTACAAGAGAAAAGATGCGCATGAACCCAGCTATAAGTGCTCTTACCAAATTGGACGCTCGGTTGAGCTTGAGGCAGAGCCTCCATTGGGTTACGCGAGTGATAGCGCGCCGGTAACTAAACGCGCTGTGGAAAACCGCCAAGCCGGCGAGAGACGCGTACCTTTCCCTCCTGCCTCATCTGCCCTTTGTTCGAGAGACGCGCTACGAGGATCCCTCCCACCACCTGCTTGCCTTCATCGCGGGACGTGCCGTGACCGTGGAGAGCCACGCCGGGCGAAGCCGTTCCTGGACGACCAAGGCAGCGCGTGAACACCATCCTACCTGCATTTCCCCTTTGTGAGTGTGATCAGGCCCATGTCTGGGATTAATATAAGACTGCTTAAGACTGCCCTGTGTCTCTTCTTCTACTGAATCATTGTACATGTAAGTGTAAATAATAATGAAATCGTGTTCTTCCTTTATTCGACCATCTCGTGTTTTCCATCATTGACTAAGCGTGGTACGAATAGAACTGCTCGAATCGGGTTCCAATACTAACGGTAACTGCACGGACCACGTGGTATGCAATCCGCTCGGTGTACCCAAATTACACGTGGCTCGTGCGAGGCATGATTCCCCGCTTCCGCGGTGGCGCAGGTATTTAGGTACGTGCGAGACTTGTCCCGAAACCCGACCTTGCGTTTGCCCGGGAGGGGCGTTTAAAGTCACGGTTACGCTGGCCCAGAAAGAACAAGGGGCTTAATCTCCCCTTGGTAAGGGTAGGAAGGGCGGCGGAAAACCGTAACAATATATATCAATACCCCAAAATTAATAACACAGCCCCCACCCCACCCCCCTGGAACCGTAGCCCCTGCAAGGACCCCTCTGCAGGACCATGGCATATATGTCATACACATGTGTGTGCATTTCTACTAGGCAGCGGGGAGGTACCGTCCAAGCAAGATGGTGGGGGCGGTTCAGGTTGTGGTGCCGCAGCCCCAAAACAAGTCGCCCGCCTTACAACTTCTTCGCCCCCCCCCCCCCCTTTACCTCTTGGCCCCGTGACAGCCAAACAGCTCCTTATGCTGTCATCCCGCCGGTGTGGGTCTCCACACATCAGGCTCCGTCTCCTCAGGCCTCCTTACAGTCTCACAGGTCGCCGGGAGTCTCTCACCCCAGGGCGCCCAAACAGACCCCCACCACCGACGGGCTCCAATTTCCAGACACCACTGGCTGCCATGGGTAATCACTGCAGAGGGGAGCCACAGTCATCGCTCCTACAGAGCTTGATCCATACCTGCGGACACACACACCTTTCCCACCCACAAAATCCACAAAAACATTTCCTCCCCCGCTGCCATTCAATTCTCATCCACATGTTTCCAAACGTTGCTGCCATGGCCTGCCATTATGTGAAATCCCCATTCACATTTTAAAATTACTTTTCCAAACACAATAATCACCACTCATACTCAATTTCCAACTTCACGACCACATGAAAACACAACACCTCTACACAAAAAACAAACGCCACCCACAAGACACTGTGAGGCACACATTCCAATACATTCACTGGCCATGCCATCACTCTCACCCGCCCCCTACTCCAAATTACATGTCCAATTTACATAAGCAAGTCCTGAAGCCTGGGACAGTAAACATCAAGTCACTCACCTCTACCTTGATGTGCAGGTATTTGCCAGTTAGTCAAGTCCAAGCATGCCATCCACCCTACAGAATCCCAAATTTATCCCATTGGGCCTCCCAAATTCCACCAAATTTCCTTTTGTCCCACTGTACTGGCAGGTATGTGGATCCGCCTCCAAAGGTGATCTGTACTAAACTACTACATTTGGCTACGACAGCTCCGCTACCGTGCAAGGGTCATCGGGACAAGTTGAGCAGTCAAAACGCCAACATGGCCCATGAGTGTCCATAAGGGTGCGACCCACCATCCATCCTTAGGCTCCCCTGCGAGGAACACGGCTGCACTAGCCCCAGCTGGCCAATGTGGTGAGCACCTGCTGCCAACACAACCATTCCCACAACCTCGGCCCTCGGGGGAACGGTCGCAGTGCGTGGCATCCACATCATGTCCCCTGCACCGCCCACATCCCCCAGTCCACACAACTGCAGCCCCCAGTGCCCACCGACACTTGACCATGCCAAGGTCTAGCAGACAGCCATGCTTCACCAGGAGACTCATCCCAGAAGACATGGTCCACACACCTCAGACACCCATGGCACCACGTTGACCCCCAAACTACCCAACTACATCACCACAACTCCGCGTCCCAAATATCGGCACAGTCGTCCCCGCAGCCAATTGAAGGCTGTGTCCTGCTAACCTATCAATTTTTATCCCAGCCTCGAACACTCTGGTCTAACACACCTGGATCAATAATGGTACCACTGTGCAGTGTCCACCAGGGCCTCACAAAATCCACCCTTAAATATACATCTAACCCTGAGATTACCCATGCCAAATATTTTTCACATTTTACTAATCTCACCAAAGAAGGGTGCTTTTCCATACACATGCCAGCCGAGCATGGCCCATATGCTCGTCTCGTTACACATTACCATTCAACAAATCCCATGGCTCTCTTCTCAAGCCGAGAGTCCACAAATCACAATGAAGCATCTGTGGAAGATCACTCTCACACCATCATGTTCCACAGATGCCCCAATGGTTGTCCAGTGGGCTATAATCCATCCCTGTCCATGCTGTTCGACCCGCATCCATAGACCGGCATGGCAGGTCAACACATGCTGGCTGTCCCAGAGTCTCAGGGAAAGCCTGCCAGGCTGCATGCCCGGGCGGACACCACATCAGGCCCTTGTTGGCTATCCCTGGTGCCGCTGACAAAGTGCGGCCCACAACACCTCCTCCTAATGGTCCTCATGAGTCACCACCTCGGACTCCCCGGAGGTCTCATCCCCCTCCAGGGTCTGGCGACCCTGCCTGTCTGAGATACCCACTCGGGCGGTGCCACGATGGACCAGGGACACCACACTCCACCAGACTCCCTGAGGGGCCCGGGTCGGGGCCTCATGGGAACACCTGAAGTCGGACCCCACGTCCATACCCTGCCAGCGCAGCTGCTCAGCACAATTCAATTTTGAATGGGGGCAATTTCCCACGAGGCCGACCCCATTGACCTCCCCTGGTCCAAATTCTGCAGCCCGGGGACCAATTCCCTCCAAGACTGCTCCAAATTAAATTCCCATTTAAATTTAAATTTAATTTTAAATTTACTTTTGAAAATTTCGGCCTCACGTGCCCAATAACCGTAGCTGCAGGTTACAACCCCTTTTTCGGGTTTTTCTGCCCCTCCTTGCAGCTGTTCCAAATTCACTGGGGGGAGGGGGTCACTTTTCCCAAACCCCTTCCCCCTGACTCCCCTTCTGTCCAAATCTATCTCTGGGCCAAAACACCCCCCCCCCCCCCCAGCTGGGTACTTGATTTCGGAACCTCTTGCGCCCAAATGTGGCTCGTGGTGAGGGTCCCCTGGGTCACCTTAATCTCATCCTGGAGATGCTTAACGGACCGACTCACCTCGTCTCGCAGACTCTGTTGGCCTCGAGCAACCTCCCCCATGATGGTATTGTCCAAAGTGTTCAGCCGCTCCTGTAGCATTTCATCCATCATCTCCCCAGTCAATTGTGCCCCCCCCCCCCCAAGGCATCAATAAACACCCGCTCTTGTTGTGTTACCCGGGCTCCAAATTCTTTCATCTCCTGCCCAAATCACCACCCTGGTGCTTCAAAAGCCCCCATTCCTCTATCTGTTGCTGCATTCTGGCATCCACACAGGTGCGATATCTCTCCAGGTCCTTATCTACTTTGTCAATTCTTTTATTTGTTGAACGAATTTTGTCCTCCAACTTTCCCCCCATTTGAACAGCCTGGATTTTGCCCTCTTCTGTTTTGAATGTCATTTCTTCCCGTTTTCAGTCAAATTCCGAAGCCAATTATTTCTCCAATGCCCCAAATTAAGTCTCCAATTTCGTCTCAAATTCTCCCAAATTCATTTGGCATTCCATTCTCACCTCTATTCTATCAATTCGTTCCCCCAGTTCTTGTGTTATTCCCTCTTTTATTTCGTTCATTTGATCAGTAATGTGTTTTATTTTCTCCTCAATTTTACCTTCCAACCGATAACTCATTCCCTTCATATTACCCTCCATTCCATCAATTTTGTTTTCCAATCGTTCATTGTTGCTTTTCATTTCCTATTTTATTTCCCTCATTTCATTCCTTTGTTCATTCAGTTGCTCCTTCATCCAATTTGAATTTTAATTCACTTCCATTAATAATTATTTAAACATGGCCTGGAAAGTCATCACACTTGCTTCTTCGTTAGATTGCTCAGGAACGGGGGAGGTTCCAATCCTATCCTCATAAAAATGTGAAGTCGCGCGTGGGTGAAGAAAACAAGGTGCTTACCTGAACAAAACACACGGGTTGATTCCTGAAACCCAAAACAAAGAAACACGACACATAAAATGCAACACAATAATGGTTTAATAAAAGTCAAACATGGCAAAATAACGGTTGAGGTAAAATATATCCTACTTTGAGACGTCTCCACTCAGGTACAAATACAGACGAGGGGAAAGACAAAATAAAATAAATGTTCTTTCTAGTCGGCCGGCACTCGGCTCTGGTCTCGACGAGCAGTTTGGTGTGGTCGGTCGAAGAGAGGACCACACATCAAAGTGCCCAAAAATGGCGCCGGTCAATCGCGCGAGCACACCGAGCCATGCAGCAGGCAGCCAAACGTCTCCCGCTCAATCCCGGGCCAGCCAGCACAACACGGCCCCCAGCTCCCTCGAAAAGCACCGCAGACCAGCAACCTTCGACTATTCAAAAGATCCACAAAGGCTCCGAAAATTATCTTCACAAGTGCACGCGGGCCACAAGCAGCCGAGCCACCCCAAAGACAAAAGAACAAGAGAGAGAGAGTGTTCTTCCTCCTGCTCTCAAACCGTCTCACTCTGACGTCACACC